>NC_062539.1:9366209-9678709 GCF_022655615.1 Tachysurus fulvidraco
GTTGTGTCCCTACAGCGCACCGAAGCCTGTGATTGGCTGAGAGAGGGCGGGTCCTGAAAACTGACGGCGTGCTTTGATTGGTCCAGACATGTAAAGTTTTCTTGTGCTGTGACCTCGAGGGTTCAAGGCGATGTGACACTGATAAAAAACACCAACGATAAATTTGGAAAGTTTCTAGCTGCGTAGATCGTGAGGGAAATTCTGTGCTTTATTTTTGAGTCCATAAGGTCTCTCGCAATTGCCAACTTCTGATTATTTAATATATGTCAACTAATGCAATGAGTTGGTAAAGCTAAATATGCATGATTTATGCAGCTGAACACCATCGATGTTGCACTGTGTAGTTAGAAGTGTAGTTATTAGCGTTTTTAAAGAATATGGTCGCAATACAGGTCTGGTGAAAGGAGCACAACGCGAAGCTCCCAGCAGGATATGACGCCGCCAGGGCCCTAAAATCTGTCTGTAAGAAAGATGCAATTGTAAAGACCATTTATTTATACCTTTGTGGCATTCAGTAGGAATATGCACCTTCTTTTCTCTGACTTCAACTGTATCCTATTTATTTGTACACCTCTCCTCTTCCACTGTCAATCTTTTTTTATTGTTTCTAGGTGAGCTGGAGTTGGTTGGGGACAATTCTCTTTTTCTCTATGTTCACTATTGTGCTTCTTAGTTTTGTAGAGCTCATTGAGAGCCTCATGTCAGTCAGATCCTTTCATGCACATAAAAAAAAACTTCCCGATCGATCACTGGACTGGAAGACTTCTATCATCATAAACAATGCTTCGTCTTTTCCGTCATCACAGACAACAAGGGCACAACATTATATCTACTTAGCACTCCGGGCCACTGTACACAATCTTTTTTAGCACAATAGAATGTAAATTCAATAATACTTCCTGGTGATTATGCCTGCATTCGATAAAAGATAACCGTGCTTCTTAATGACGCTTGGTTACATTTGTCTTGCGATAAACATTTCCCAATTTATATATTTTTTTTCCTATTCACTTATGAGACTAATGTGACAAATACGTCAGCTGTCATCGGTAATAATGTGTACAGGGACGTGTCGACAGTTAAATAACTAACCCCTTGGTCTCTCGGGATCTGAGAGTCTCACTGAATTATGAGTCAAATTTGCACGGGTTGCGTCGAGAGACGCGGATAAAGCGTGTAAATCTCAAGATCAAGCTGCAAAAAAAGCGTAAGAGGCAACACACACTTTGGGACAGGTCTACACACATCCACCTGACGCATCGCTATGAATACCGTAGTAAAAAAAAACGCAACGTGGTTCAATGTAACTGAAATACAAAAAAAAAGCCCGACTATTTGAAGTCGTACACTACCTAAAAGGACCACCATCAAGTAATAGTATTTGTTAGAATATTTATAAAGCAACCTATAAATGATACTGAAATTGTTCGCGCTGTATTTACACAAATCACATAATTGTTCTGGACCGTACATTATAAAAGCAGTATATGTAGATTACAGATACATTAATTTTGAAGATGTAGAGCATAATATTAACAGTAATACAAATACTAATAATAATTAGTATTATAATTCTTACTATTGTTTTTCCTGTAACTATTATTATTATTATTATTATTATTATTATTATTATTATTATTATTATTATTATTGATGTTGTTTCTAGCTTGTCTGCTTGCTTACATTAGGTTTAGTCGCATGGCTTCTAAAGTCTCTTAAGAGATCATTGAGAGCAAACGGAACAAAAGTGAGCGATGGAAATAAGGTCCCCATTAAGCAGTTATTGGCTACATTAACATCTCTCGGTCTTTGTGAGCATGAAAAGCAACTTCAAATGTTGTGTTAGCGCAGCACCGCAGGGACAAAGGCGCGCGGGAGGGAAGGACGGCCGGAACACGGGAAGCCATTCACGTGCTAACACGCAACTTGTTCTTATTCTAAAAACCAAACTTCACAGGGGAAGCACTTCGGAGGGCACCTCGTGATGCTACACTAATTCAATATAGGGGGTACCGGTGACCTTTCTGGTTTGCTCTTTGCACTGGACTTCACTCACGCCAGTGTTCACTATCTAGTTGTGTATGTATCGATATGCAAGCTTATAAGGCGACTGAAATGTGCAGGTACTGAAAATATTTAATTGAACACTGACCTGTTATCGACTTATTACTTATAACAAGTTGGTCCGCAAGTCATAAACTGATGAAATTGTAAGGTAAATATTTCTAATGTGAACTGTGATCCAGATAAAAAAATGACCGTGATTAATTTACTGTACTAACAGTGGACTAAATGTATTAGAACCACATGTTATAATAAGATTTGGTAAGGTTTACACAAATAATAATGACAGGATTTAGACAGGATGTCATGAAGACTTTTTTTTGTTTGTTTGTTTTTGTTTGTTCGTTTGTTTTTTCGTTTTATACAATAGAATGGAATTAAACACTGGTCTACATAACGGCTTTGCACATATACCGTTATATGCTTGCTTACAATCATGTAAATATTTTTGTGTTCATTTATTGTTATTAAATAGGTTTATTAAGGTTTTTTTATTTTTTATTTTTTTTATTTTTAGATAAACAGGTTTACGGCACCGTCTTCTAATTTGAATGTATTATTCTTTACTACTAATTTTTCTTTTCTTTAGATTGTTCTTAAATAAACTAATAAACTCTGTTATGATATATTCAACTCTCCAAATAAGCCGTGATGATGAAGCACAGCGGACTAGAGCTGTAACTCAATTCCGTCAGAAACTGTGGGGGGAGATATGGCCAGAGAGACCGTTTGATTATGCTTAAAGGGATATTGGATATCCATGTCAAATCAATTCGAGAGTGAAAAATCCAAGTCAGAAATTTTCTCCGTCAGTAGGAGAAAAAACATCATAAATAAAGAGGCAAATGTCACGTTGAAGAAAAAGGCAAACCTGCCTGGTTCAACTTGAGTCTCAACCGAACCCTGTTTTTCTGTATTTATTAAATTTAAGCTGGTGGAATTCAGTGCAAATACACAAAAGCAAATTGCGGTCTGTAGGTAACGTTACACATTACTGAAACAGCAATAGCCTGTTGACCTGATCAGGAACTTGATCTTATTCACATTTACGGCTATAGTTTTAAGGCACGCCTAGTTCGAAAATAACTGCAAACGTAGAATATAAGTTTTAAGGAGTGGCCGACTGTAACAAAATGTTGAATATTAAATCTTCTTTGCTGATACTAATTTGGTGACACTTGTTACTATTACACATTAATGAGACGAGCTGCTTAATGAAAGTTTTTATGTGATAATGATTGTGGGGTTGTATGCAAACATATAGTATATATATGTAGTTTCTTATTTGCAGTGATGCTTATCTCTATTAAAACTACTTTTTCCTGTTGCCGTACATTTTTATTTGTCTTTGAGCAACAAAAGGAATGATTGTAAATTTTGCAAACTTGGTGTTTTTTTTTAACATTTGTAGCCGAATCAGTCACAGTTTGCAAACTTTTCTAGTTGTAGCAATTAACTGTGCGTTCCTGTTTAACTATTCTCTAAAACTCTTTGCAAACTGTGCGCTTGGTGGTTTTAATTACATGCTACTTATGAACGCAGCACCAGAGTTTCTGAACTACTTAAGCCACTGACACTGGCATTCAGGGCATTAAGAGAGGGAGGTAGGGTGAGAGAGAGAAAAAGGCCTTTTTGGAGGTGAAGACTCAAGCGGTTGTATGGTCTGTGCCCGGGGGCATGGGGTGGGGATGGGGTGATTTTATTGCCCCCATGGTGAACCTGCATGGCGTTAGCACGCTGCAGGAGAAATCGTCAGGTGAGCGCGGCGTCCAGCAGAGATCCGCTCAACAGGCGGCCAACATCAGAGACACGGTGAAATGCGACATTACAAATGTGTTGTAAACAGCCTCACCAGAGAATCTCAAATAAAGGTTTGCCAAATAAATAGTGTATGTGTTCAGTCTTACCCTTACTTCAGTCTTTCAGCTGATGTAATTGCGTCCAACGTCCTAAGCTTACAAGTTTGCACCTTGCATGTTCTTCTTTCTCTTATGACCAGTAGAGGGCGCATACTTGAACTGAATAAATATCTCTCTGTTCCAAAGTAAATTCCACGCTAAGGTTCTCTCTTCCATTTCCCAAATATGCTGTCCACAGACACACCTGTACGCACACCTGTACGCCAACAGGAAATAATACGTTTAACCTTATTCAAGATATCTATGGTATCCTGACCCACAACCCACAGAAATGCATAGTAAATGTCTGATAGACACACATCTTGGCCCCAAATTGAATATATATTGGGAGAGTACTGATATAGTCTAATAATTATTTATTTTATATCATACTAGATCTAGCTATGTATTTCCTTCCTTGTGAATGCTTGCAAAAGAAAGAGCAGGATGTTAGCTTTGAATACATTAACCAAGGTTAATACACTTGCCACCCACAGAAAGATAGATTGGAGCCAGTGTTTGGGAGAGTTGTTGAAGTTGTTGGAAAGTTGATGAAAACAAAAAAAAAGCCATATGATCAACAAATAAACAAGAGCACACAGACATCCTGTACAAATACATTCTACAAATGGTATAAAGAATATACAAAAGGTATTCCTCCACACATATTAAACTATATTGAAGGATGCACACATCTGGAACAGGTCTGCCATTCAAAACAGTATTTATTTTAAATGTGACTAAATCAGGAAAAAACATTCAATTAAATGTATATATTTATAAATGACTAAAATAAAGTCATCCATCAACCTAGCTGGAGCTTACACTGTATAAATATTTACATATTTTGATTTAACAGCCTTAATATTTTATAATGCTTATGATTTCCAGACCTTTGAATGTAGCCTTCATGTTAAACGTCATTCACTTTGTGTAGACGGTTATAACTGTCCTGCATGAAATTTAATGTAATGTCTGACCTTTAGTCTCTACTAAGTACATTAACTACAATTAATTTCCTAAGCTTCCACTTCAAAGTTGTTATTTGCATCAATGATATAGGCCTAGCCAAAATAGTTTAGTACATACTATATAAATATAATACCATAAATAGCCTATATATATATATATATATATATATATATATATACATATATATATATATATATATATATATATATATATATATATATATATATATATATATATATATATATATATATATATATTTGTGTGTGTGTGTGTGTGTGTGTGTGTGTGTGTGTGTGTGTGTGTGTGTGTGTGTGTGTGTGTGTGTGTGTGTGTGTAATTTATTATATTATATTTATTCAAGTAGAGTTTACAGCCAGCATATCAAGATGAGAGTTGAGTTCTAAATTAACTGTAGTTGACACGATTTCACTGAGTACATGTCATTTTGATTCTAAACTGCTTTATTCAATAGACAATCAAGTACATTCCATAAATACCTTCATAAGACGGCTTTGTAGAGAAGTCATTAATTACTGCTTCAAAATTTGCGCTGAAAATTTTCAGCACCACAACTGACGGACAGCTCCTCTCTTCTAATGAGCACCGCTTCTTCACGCCTTCAGGCTTCTGGCATGGAGAACTGCTACCTGACGATCAGTTTTACACAAGAAAAAATATTGTTTTTGTTGATTCGTATTTCGAAATTTGCATTTTAAAAAATTTATATTTAAAATCACACCCTTACCAAACAGGCATTGCTAGAGTTAGAATAATTAAACAACAAAACTCTGATTGGACTGTTACCAGCAATGAACACATAATATTAACTTATAAAACTTATAATATATCAATTTACTTGTTAAGATATTAAAAAGGAAAGAGAAAACTTCTAATTTGTCTAAAACAGAAAAAAAATTAAAACAAAAGAAAAAAAAAGAGAAAAATCTAGGTTCCCCTGGAGGTGAGCACTATGTTATGTGAAGTAGCTGCAGGCTATAATGCCCAGGCTGAACCATTTACTCTACTTTCCCCTTTTCCTGACACACTGACCACTTAACCTGCTCTTTGATCTAATATGGCCTTTGGACACAAAGGATACACACACATCCTGCCACAGCTGCAAGACACAACACAGATTCACCAGGCAAAAGGTTAGTGCAACATCCTCTGAATTTCCTTTTCCAATGTAGACTGTGGTGATCAAAAATTGTTTAAAAAATTATAGATTAATAGAACATTCAAGGTGACAATGGATTGAAAAAGTAAAGGTCATCTAACTCTCTTAATAATTCATGAAGTTTGTACTGGACTAACTGGACTAACACATACACATAATGCAGGATAAATCAGTTTTATTCAGTCAAGCATAAAGTAGAGATTTCTCTAAAATACAGAATTAGATTAGAAGAAATTAGAAGAAAACTCAAAGAAAATTCAAAAACCTAGACAAGGAAACTCGTTGTTCCAATTGGCATATTAATGTAAAATGCAAAAGGACACAGAATAATTTCATAAATGTTAAAAATAATAGAAACAATTTCTGTTAAAATGTATTAAACATATTTTTTTTTTTTGCCAAATCTCTATTCAGGGGAAGCACTGACAAGGAATTACTTCTGTAAATAATTAATTTTTATCATTTATTATTTTTAGTCATTTCAAGTTTTTGAAAGGAGTATTTGGAATACAGCCCAAGGCAAGTATAATCTCATGTTCTGCTTTCAACTCTCACCCCTTCACAAGTCCTATTCCAGCTTGTGTCTATCTTCCACTAGCAGGATGTGCTCACAGCTGACCCCTTTAATTGGATCTGAACTCTGGCTTAGTTCACAGGGAGGCTGAGTGGAGTGAGAGGCCTTTATTCCTAACAGTTATATTGGGCCATAAATTGTTTTCATTGTTTGAATGGGCTGTAAATGTGTACTGAAATCTGTAATGATTGCTGTAATGAAGACAGAGTAACACCTTTCACAAAGTATCAGGCAAAGGTCATAACCTCATCCCTCAATTAATTTAATATTTAACAGACATTATTGGTCACTGTTTGTATGCCAGTGTAAAATTCTGATATATTTTTTAATATTTGGTAATTGGAGTAAAATAATGAAACAATAGTGACATAAAATAGTGACAAAAATGTTGTGTTTTCTCAAATTAAGATACATATAATGATATGCATATTATACAGAATATACATATATAAGTATGTGATATATATATATATATATATATATATATATATATATATATATATATATATATATATATATATATATATATATATATATATATATACATACATATAAGAGTGAAAAGGGTCAAGTTTGTTTCTTTTGCAGATTCCAAAAGCAATAGCATTCCATCTTATATGCAAATATTTTCCATTCACATTTGCCAGCATGTACATATAAACGTAGCAGTAATTGCCTAAACAGAGAGAGAGAGAGAGAGAGAGAGAGAGAGAGAGAGAGAGAGAGAGAGAGAGAGAGAGAGAGAGAGAGAGAGAGAGAGAGAGAGAGTGAGTGAGAGGAGAGGAGAGGATTGCTTTATTGTGCATTATGCATGCTTCATTAACTTATCTATCACTATTAACTTCATTAAATTCATTAGACATCACACACACACAAACACACACACACTCACAGTTATAACCACAGGGGCAAGAATGTCACAAGCACCCACACATGTCCATCTGCCTGGCAGAACAAGGTGTCCAAGGGTGTGAGGGATCTGTAGTGATTTTTCCTGCCCATTCCCTGGTTCTTTTGAAGTACAAATCATGAAGAGTGGGCAAGGGAGTTTTTCTGCTGTTTTTACTTTTTGCTGCAGTGTGGTCCTGTCCTGTTATGTGGCTGCCCCTGACCTGATGGTGATGGATGTGTACAGGACAAATTCAATGACTGCAATGTACAAGTTTATCAACAGCTCCTGTGGCAGACCATAATTCCTCATTTGGCACAAAAAGTACATTCTCTGCTGGGAATTTTTGAGTATGGAGTTTATGTTGGACTCTTATTTCAGGTCTTGGTATACAGTATGGTAGATCCAAATTATCAAGAAAAAAGCTTAATTATTTCCAGTGCCAGCCAGATGGAAATGGACTCCCACTTGGTTCAGTTATTTTCCTCAGCTCTAGTTTTCTTCTCTTTTGTTACTAATACACTATGCAAACGTAGAAGGTTTTTCATTTGATTTTGGAGTAAGCCTGTAGGGATTTGCCTATTCAACCACAAGAGCATTTTTGAGGTCAGGCAAGGACACCCGGCATGAAGTCAGTATTACAATTCATTCCAAAAGTGTTCAGTGAGGTTGAGGTCAGGGTTCTATTCAGGCCACTTGAGTTCTTCCAGACCAAACTTGGCAAATCATGTCTTCATGAAGCTTTTTTATGCACATGGGCATTGTCATGTTAGAACAGGTTTGGGCTTCTTAATTTTAATAAAGGGATTTATAATGCTACAGCATACAACAGCATTCAAGAAAATATTGTGCTTCCAACATTGTGGCAACTGTTTTGGGTAGGCCCATATATGGACATGATGGTCAGGTTTCCAAAAATCTTTGTTGAATAGACAAAGTCTTTCATGTAACTTGAATGACTGATGTTTAAGACAATCTTTACATCCTATCTGACTTGTGCACAGAACAGAATTATTATATTGTTGCATTTGTGTCACTTAGTGTCACTTTCAGAGGTCCTGTGCTTTACTTGCTTCACAAGTCCTTTGAAAGATTTGCTAGTAACGTTGAATTATTCTGTTCTATCCTAAGGCTGGAATCAAACTTATAGTGATGAAAATGATCTACTGAGTAGGTACAACGTGTCCCACTTTCAGTCCTGAATTGGTTTTTGTTCTGTGTGTAGGATTTTTTTCATATGTTCTTCCTTTGTCCATGTAGATTTCCACTGGGCGTTTTGACACCCTTCCACTGTCATTAAACAAGCCAGTACATGGAGTAATTCTGCCAAATTGTCCTTAAGCGTGCCTCTGGAATCCCATTTAGGGTATACTTCTGCACTTTTCCTAAAATAGACTATATATTCTCCACAGTTCTATTTCAAGATAAAGCAGTTACTGAAGATAAATGAATGAATGAATGAATGAATGAATGAATGAATGAATGAATGAATGAATGAATGAATTTAACCTTCACTCATACTGCTACTAAACAAGTTGCCTTATGAATCATTCTACTTTGTTTAGACCCACAAAAAACAAATGAGAGAGAGAGAGGTCAACTTGATATAGTTATTATAAATGATGATGTAATGGGTGTAACAAGTGATGCCTAAAGTAAAAGTCAATACTAAATATCCATGGCCCTGTATCTTATTTAAGAAGAACTATCACAATAAATGTAATGCCATTAACATTTGCATCTGTAGGAAGACATATAACAGAAGTTAATAAAACACAAAAGAGAATGTAAATTCTTTAAAGAATTACATAAAGGGCAATAACCTCACAAGTCTAAGCTACTGTGTTGGCTAACTACACAAGCCCTGGATTCTGTTTTCCTCAGCCAGACATGTGCGACCCTGACCCGGCATGATGAGCTGTTCACACAAAGCAGGTATTTGTTTTTCAGGGGTCCAGAGTTGATATTGCCCTCTCTTGAGGCCATTCAAAGGCTTTTCCATCCTTCTGCTTAGCTAGTCCATGAATAATGCTCCTAAAATGCCCTAGGGGACAAAGAGGCAGGAAGAATGGAGTACTACTGGGAGCAAAAAGCAACATATTGGCCCAGACAACTGCAGAGAGAGAGCGGCAGGGGACATTCAGTCTGTCTGCAGGGCTTAGAGTTAAAGATTACCTTTGAAATCTTCACCCTAAGTTCTGGCCACCTCTCCTGTTCGTCATTCTATTTAGGTCTGATTTATTATTTTTTTGCTCTCTTTGCTTTTTCTCTTTATTAATTTCCTTCCAAACATATTATCAATCTCACTCTTTATTTTCTGTGTCTTCTCCTTTCTGAACGCATCTTTCTTTTTCTGTCTCAGGCACCACTCTATCCCAGTGGTGCTAAGACCTGCTGGTAGGCGTGGAGTAGGGCAGGGATGAGCCATGCAGTAGATCCTCTTTGATGACAGAGAAGGATCTTTTTGTTCTCTAATCCTTCTCTCTGCTCTCACCCATTTTAAGCCCAAACAGAGCTCAAAGGGAGCCCAGCCTCAATGAGTACATTCTTCCCTGTAGTCTCACCGGCAGTGCAAAGGAATTCCCACTACTAATTCACCAGCCACTCAGCCTATGCTTAATTGAAAAGTGGAAGGCTCCTCAAGGTCTGGTGGTGCACCTTCTAGATGAGTCTACCCATTCCCAATCACCAGAGGCTCCTGCACTGAATCATTTCACCTGCTTGGTTACAATTGTTTCTGTTTGGGAACTCTTCACTGAGTGAAAGGATGTGTTATCTGTGCAGATAGGGAACATTGCATATTCACCGCAAGTGTCTTTTGAAACTCATGATGAAAACATGTTCAATAAATGAAAACTTTGAGCTACATCTCACCCTATCATGTAGATTTCAAATATTTTTATAATAATTAGTCATGCATTTTCATGTATCTTCTATCTCAAAATAATCTACCATACATTTGCTCTATTCTGGTGAAGAGATTGCTGTTATACATTCTCAGCTCAGTCTGCAGTGGGAGCAAAAAGCATGTTGTATGTATGTGTTTTGTTTTTTTTACCATTTACTGTTTATAATTTTTGATTAAAAGCTGTTAATATTTAAGTAGGAAAGTTGTGGGTACTTGAAAGTGATTAGTATGTTTTTTTATTTGATTATTATAATGCATTATGATTATCATTTCAGCAAGTCAGTATGTAAATTTGGAAGATGATCCCTATTGTGTATTAAGGCATTGAAGCTAAATTTATGGTATTGGTATAAATGGTGGGTGTAGAAGTGCAGGTTAAGCAAGTAAGCTCACTTTAGGTTTGTATTTAAGCCAAAAGCTTATTGTAACTTGAAGTATGAAAGAGGATTTGTGTTTATCATTTAGGTATAGAAGATAAAGATAAAGCTAGTATAGAAGTATGGAAGCTTGTGGAATTTGTTAGTATTTATATATGGATGTTGATTGTAGGTTAATGTTTAAGTATGGAAGCTCACTGCAAGTTTGGACTGAAGTATAAAAGATATAGGTAAGCATTCTGGAATTGAAGTTGACTATAGATTAGCTATGGGCACTAATTTGCATTACTATTTAAGTATAGAACAAATTTTTTCATCCCCAATTTGATCACCCACCTATTCCAAACTTACGATCCAAGCTTTTCCCTAGCATATGACACCTAACAACAGAGGAACATTGCCTTGCATGTGCTTTCTTCAAGACTTGTGAAGCCAGCATCTGTTTAAACTATTCCTTACACTGCATCACAGGTCATCACAGGTCAAATTAAAAAACTGTCTTTGACTCACTATGATTGGCAGGAAAGAGAGGCTATGCTATCCCTCCAACACAAAATGAAACAAAAAGAATCCAGTGACATACTAACAAAGAGACATGAAACAGGTTGGCCAAGGAAAACGTTGGCAGTTGATGATGGAATCACTTAGAGCTGTAAAGAAAACCACAAAAACAATAGTCAGTGACACTGAAGAAGATGCAAACCATTCTTTTGCAGAAATAAATAAAAGGCCATATTTCTCAGAGCAGTAATGGAATGAGCCACAAAAATTCTGGTATCCAGATTAATCTCTACCAAATTGATGGAAAAGCTAAATTGTGGAGTAAAAAAAGGATCTGCTCATGGTTCAAAATCATATCAAGCATATGTGGATGTATTGTCTTGGCTTGGACTGCTTATTAAAAGGGATCAGTAATCTTTACTGATAATGGAACACATGATGGTAACAGCAGAATGAGTTAAAAATGCATCCAATCTAAATGGAAGGAACTTCATTATGCATCAACACAATGGCCAAAAACACACTGCCTACACAACAGAGGACATCATCAGGGGGAAAAGGCAGAAGGTTTTAGACTGGTCAATCACCAGACCTTAACCCAATGGAGCATGCATTTTACTTCCTGAAAAAGAGACTGAAAGGAGATGCCCTTAAAACAAACAATAACTGAAAGAAGCTGTGCTACATGCTTGGAAAAGCATCACAAAAGAAGAATAAAATTGTTTGATGATGTCAGTGGGTCAGTATGTTTGTATGTCTTAAAGGCAGAAGTAATATTTTGTGTGTGTGTGTGTGTGTGTGTGTGTGTGTGTGTGTGTGTGTGTGTGTGTGTGTGTGTGTGTGTGTGTGTGTGTGTGTGTGTGTGTGTGTGTGTGTGTGTGTGTGTGTGTGTGTGTGTGAGTGTGTGTGTGTGTGTGTGTGAAATTAAAAAAAGGCTTTTAAGTATAAGCTCAAAAATGAATAATGGTGCAGCAGAGACTGCTTTTGCCTCACAGCCTCCAACTCTTGGGTTTGATACTGACTGTCAACATGAGTTCCTGACAATATATTTGAAAAGGGTAAGCAGTTAATGATAATGGATTAAGACAACATTTCTGTATGTCAGTATGAATAAACTCTTCAGGCCAGCTGTGATTACTATTTTCAGCTAGTTATCATAAGTATGCTCTACTCTTTATCTGATTTTAAATGTATCTCCTCTTTTATTGAAACCTCATTATTAAGCATCTGCAAAAAAAATGCATGTAAAATAAAATGCAAAAGAATTGTTTTCTGTGCTTTTATGAAATACATTTGTGCATGAAAAATTCACATAGTGCATATAGTGGAATGTAAATAATATACTTCTAGCTTCTAGCTTTTTAAGTCAGTTTTTTTTTCATATACTAGCAGATTTCTGGAAAACTCACACAATTTGATCATTAAAAATTACAACAGAATTTTATTTTTGTCAATACATAGTACCAGATTAATACAAGCATGAAACTTTTTTTTAATAGATTTGACATGTTTAATAGAAAACAAAGCAGGCTTTTAATCTCAGGCCATATTCACTGTATCTCAGTTTCCTTGTTTACATAATATTTGTACAATAAAAAAGGAATTTTCTTTTTCTATTTTATGTCTCTTAAGCTGTCTTCTTGTCTCTATTATGATCTCTCATTTGTGGATCAATTGATCTAAAAATTCTCTCTAATAAAGCTTTCTAATAGAGTCAGACTTAAAAAAATCATCATGTAAAAGATTAGTTACAGATAAAAATGACAATTTGTTTGATTAATTTAACATTATTTAACATAGATAATATAATTATAGTGTAAAAGGGAAATTCTACTTTTGTCCCATTGTCATTGTTCAGTTTCAGTTTGCATTAATTTAGGAGAGCATTTAGCAGAGCATATCATTTAGGAGAGCATAATCTTTATTTACAGAATTTTACACAATACGATAAGACCTACAGTACGTCACCGGAGAATCACTCACCTTATACATAGCCTTATAGTTTGTCATAAGGTTGCTGTAAATGTTTTCACTTAGAGAGCCTTATGATTGCACTTGCTATTAATGATCATTTCCATACATTCCATACTAAATACTAAAATATACTGAAATAAAAATGACTGTGGTGTTCAAAGTGAAGGCCTATCAACAAACTTCTCACTATCAGAGAGTCAGATTTTGCTTAATTGCTTGCCAATTATTAGCTTAATGATAGCTAATGTCCTTTTTGAGTCTGGTTCCTCTCTCATCCTTATGTTATCTCAGGGAGTTTTTATTTGACAGTGTTGCCTCTGGCTTAATTATTAGGGATACATTTATATCTATATCTGGATCTCTGTAAAGCTGTTTTGTAACAATGTCCTTTGTTAAAAATAAATAAAATAAAATAAAAATTTAATTCAATTTTAGTGAAGAGGTTAAGAGATAGCTGATGATCTTTTGTCACCAGCAATAAATCCAGTAATATCCAATTGCGTGTGTTCAGACATCTGCCCCAGGTTTCTATATTTAAATAAGTTGAATTGTGTGCCACTTAACCAGTCACATATACTATTACACCAATAAAGACAACATTGGTGTGAACCACTCTGTATCCCATTTCAAGTGCTTATACGGCAATCCATTAAAATGTAAACTAAAGTATCCTAAAATCTTTACTTTGCATTGTTCCAATCACACTGAAAACAAAGGGATTATTAATTCCATTCTTGGGTGCCAGAGTCCACCTCTTGATTTGGTGATTTTGGTGAGTTCCCTGCACTCACACACCAAATAATGCCAGTAATGAATGTATTCCTTATGCATATTTGTCTCAGAAATATGTAGAAGATATTTGTCATGACATTCTGGTTAGTACTTTGAACATTGTTAAAAAGTTTAAATGCCTGAGTGACAGAAAATTTTATCCAGTGACTGAAAGGGTCATCTTATGTGTAAAGTCCAGTGAGGCTGAAGGATTTCATTCTAGCCAAATAGTAGGCACGTTTTAATTAACTGGAGATAAAAATAAACTGATTTAACAGGTGGAATACAGATTCTGTATGGTTGGTATGAAAGCCTGAGGCCAGAAATCCTGGCCATTTCAGGATAAGTTTGAAGTCAACATGTCTTTGTGGCCCTCTAGTGGCTGGCTGCGGTACAATCGTTAATCTCGATCGAAAATGCACCAATGTTAAGTCTACAATTTACTTTTACATCTTCACAAAGTTTGGCATATTTTTATAGTTTTATATATTGGTTTAATGTAATGTAAATAAAATGTACTATTTATTATTTATTACTAAGAGTGTAATAGTGGCAATAGATATACAAAAATGACAATTTGTGATGATTGATAGACCTCTCAATGGGGGCAGAACCACATAAGGAAATGTTATGCTCTGTGCAATATTCAGCTAAGAAACCTTGGGATTATTATGACAAGCATAATAGCATGATTTTGCCACCACTGTGACGATATTTCTTCAAGCAGGGACATTGCTAAATGCATCATTTAAGACTGAATTATCTAAATGCTTGGATATTACTTTGTTTGTCTTTATCTTTGTTTTATTTAGGATGTTTTTTAGTTCTTAATCTGTCAACTGTTTTATATACCCCTGGGAAAACGGGGTACTGACGTCTCTTCCATATCACAAATGTGAAATATATGTCTAAGGGGTAATAAGCAGGTTTAAAATGATATAAATCCTGGTTTAACTGCAGTTTGAAATACCCTAAAGTGTACATAGTTGTCCTTTTTTGTCCTTCAAGAGTCGTGACCTCAGGAATTTAACACACAAACACACAGATTCTGCTGTGATTACCATGTGATGGTGTATTCTTGTGCAGGGGCTCATGATCTAGAGACTTAAGAATGTATTCTTATCCATGAGCCTGGAAACAGGAGGTCACAACTTAGTAATTACATGGTATAAACTTCAAGCTAGAAATTGCTAGTTAGAAATTTAAATAAATAAAGACTGATTGAGCTTAACTACATTGTGAGAGTGATTCAGAGGATTTCCTTGAGAATAGGAAGGTGCTGCAGAAGATGCTGCAGTACGAGAGATTCACACTAGAGGATATTGTCATTGGCAAGTTGATTCTGGCTGAATTTCAAGGAAAATATGAGGGGTATGTGATGAAGGTGAACATGGTGGATCATTGTCTATCAGAGAAACACATCCTGGCTCTGTCTTTAAAATTATTCTGCTTGACCCAAAATCCTCTAACAGACTCTAATGATAAATCCATGTTTATTATTTTCTACTTACGTCTTCAGTCATTATGATCCAGGCTTGTGCATAGTGAGCTTGAGCTTGAGCTATTTATATTTATCTATCCATTATCAAGCTTTATTTACATTTCACTATTATCCCTACCATATATTAAGCTCTTCTATGAGTTTTTTCATAATCTTTCATTTCCACCCTTCTTCTGATGGCTCTTATATTGTCATAACAATGATCACACAATGATCATTCCGTTTAAATCAATATTCAGTTAGTGAAGAATTGTTAAGGCAGTGGAGATAGGGAAGACAGGAATATAAGATTTTTCAACCTAACAAGGTATCATGCTTACAAATAAGTCTTTTAAACTATCCTGATCATACTAAAAACACAACAATTGTGGAATGACATTTAAGGCTGATAAGACCCTCTTTGTGAGGGTTTTTTAAAGTATTCATGAGGAAGAACCCCAACAAGCAGTTTGGCTGTGTAGAGGAAAGGCATTCATTCATCAATAAAATAAATAACAAATCTGCATTTTTTAAAATTTTTTGTTAATGCACACATGTAGTTAATGCACACACACTTCAGTAAACATTAATTGGAAATAGACAGTGGTAAATATTTGCTGTATTTGATCAAGAAAAAGATGGAATAGATGGAATGGAATTATTGGATGGAAACCAGTTACTGTTGCATTACACAAGGTTTTCCAACAAGGTCACCACATGCTTTAAAAGCTCCACCATCATTCCCGTCCCAAAGAAATCCAAAATTACCAGACTTAATGACTACAGACCTATGGCTCTAACTTCTGTGGTCATGAAATCATTTGAAAGACTGGTTTTGGCTTATCTGAAGGACATCACTGGACCCTTACTGGACCCTCTGCAGTTTGCCTACAGAGCAAACAGGTCTGTGAATGATGCAGTCAATATTGGACTGCATTATGTTCTGCAGCATCTGGACAGACCAGGGACTTATGTGAGGATCCTGTTTGTGGACTTCAGCTCTGCCTTTAACACCATCAACCCATCACTCCTCCAGCCCAAATTAACCCAGTTCTCTGTGCCCTCCTCTGTCTGTCAGTGGATCACCAGCTTTCTGACAGACAGGCAGCAGATAGTGCGACTGGGGAAACTCAAATCCAGCACCCGCACCATCAGCTCGGTGGCTGTGTCCTCTCCCCACTGCTCTTCTCCATGTACACGAATGACTGCACCTCTAATGACCCCTCTGTCAAGCTCCTGAAGTTTGCAGACGACACCACACTGATCGGACTCATTCAGGACGGTGACGAGTCTGCTTACAGACTGGAGGTTGAACGGCTGGCTGTCTGGTGCAGTCTTAACAACCTGGAGCTGAACATGCTCAAGACAGTGGAGATGATTGTGGACTTCAGGAGAAACACCCCTGCTCTCCCCCCACTAACCATCATGGACAGCATTGTTACAGCAGTGGAGTCATTCAGATTCCTCGGAACCACAATCTCCCAAGACCTGAAGAAGGACATTCACATTGACTCCATTGTGAAAAAGGCTCAGCAGAGGTTGTTCCTTCCTTCTCTGTAGAAACAGTTCTACACTGCAATCATCGAATCCATCCTCTGCACCTCAGTGACTGTTTGGTTCAGCTCAGCCACCCAATCCAACCTCAGAAGACTACAGAGGGTAGTCCGGACTGCTGAGCTAATCATTGGCACAACTCTCCCCACTCTTCAAGACCTGTACTTCTCCAGAGTGAGCAAAAGGGCAAAGAAAATAACTCTGGACCCCTCACATCCAGCACACTCCCTCTTCAAACTGTTGCCATTTGGTCGGTGCTACAGAGCCCTGAGCAGGAAAACGACCAGACATAGGAACAGTTACTTCCCTCAGGCAATCCATCTGATGAATACTTAACACTTACAGTAAAATACACAGAACAAACACTATTCTTACATTGTTTACACATACTTATTTACATTTCAATTTGCACATTTATATTTCGATTTGCACATACATATTTCAATTTGCACATTTTTCCACTGTACATACAACTGTCTCTATTATATATGTGTTCATTTCTTATCATTGCCATTCTGTTTACACTGTGGAGCTCCTGTACTAGAACAAATTCCTCATATGTGAAAACATACTTGGCAATAAAGACCTTTCTGATTCTGATTCTGATACCTGCTGTTGAAATACTGTATATATACATTGCTGTGGGATAAAGCATTCACAATATATTTTATGTTCATTTCTTTCTACTGCATATTGTATTTCCCCATAGAAGTCTTTTTTCTTTTCACTTTCACCTCCTGAAGACCTTAAACAAACAAACAAACAAATAAATAGGTATTGGCTAAAATATACTACTTTTACACTGTATTGTACTGTACATATGTCCAATTTAAGCACAACAAATAGCTGTTTAAATGACTCTCAATTTCAATCTCCCCATTACTTGATACAATCAACAACATGCATCAAAATGTCCATTATCTTTTTACATTTCAAAGAAGGTCAATATAACTTGCTGAAATGTCTACAGGCCGGATGTCCTCCTTCATGTTTCATATTGATGTGTTCCTGGGTGCTGTGTAGGTTGCACATTTTATTACTATTCCTATTGAAATACTGTGGGAACATGAATCTAAATTAATGCATGTTTAGAATTGACTTTTACAGAAGGTGAAGGGAAAAACATTTGTGCGCCGCCCGGGAATCGAACCCGGGTCGCAAGAATGGGAATCTTGCATGATACCACTACACCAGCGGCGCGTTAGTAAAGCTTGTTCTCCGTGATTATCTAAATGTCTATACACAGCTGCGCACGTGTCGTACATTCTAGAAATAAGGTGTTTGTTTTAATGATTTACATAGTGTTTAACAATGTCAAATAATAAAATAAGCAACAGCGATATAAAAGTGTAATTTCATTGTTACAGTTTGGAAATACTAATTTACATAGACAGAACTTAGGATAGAAATCGAACCCCAAATTGAACGAAGGTAACCTCACTGTCGTCACAATAGCGTTCATCACGCGCCACCTCAGCAGAGCCAATCAGATTCAAAAAATGGCCTCGCGTTGTTGACAACGCTGGCAGCACTTCCGCTGTGATAATGAGGGCCGCACCGGCGACAGTAACTGAAAATATCTGAAGTGTTCGTGACGTACCAAAATACAGCTACTGGTTAGTCTGATTTCTATATTTGTTTTCTTTACAATGTCCACGGCAAACGGTTTGTTATTTTGGTTGGGGCAGAGTTTCCCCCTCATACCTAGAGAACGTTTTCTGAGGATTTAAGGTGAGATTATTTTCCCATTGTTTCAGCAGATGTGCTTAAGCGACACGGTGTCCCATCGCAGCAGGACGCGATCTCTTAGAATCTGTTCATTCATCTGAATGTATGAATGCCGAATGCAACCTCACGTTTTTGTTAGTTTTTTTCTCACGACTTCTCAACCGTGATTATTTTAGCCCTTAGCCCTATGTACGAGCCCACACTAGCTAGCCAGTTTAAGCAGTCTGATGCAGCTCGATCAGAAGGCCATCATCGCTGATTAACTTGTGAGAGTAAGAAGTGATTTACTGCTCTTAGTTTAATGGGAAAGGGATGATGATTAGTAACGCACGAGTACAGTGTAGACCGAAATTAGCATCCACGTCACTAAACGCTAGTTACCTTAACTATCATGCTGTTACTATGGTAACTCTTGGCATAATTCACCACAGACTGCTTTATAAAGGTTAAGATAATGCATATAAAAGGTTGGAAGAAAAATAAATAAATGAAAAAAAATCAGAAGCGAAGATTCAATACCCAGTGGTTTCTGCTAACATTCTCGATTGGGCTTCTATAATGTTTTCAGGCACAACAGTCCTGTCTATGTATAAAGCTAGCATTCATATTTCATTCATGGTATGATTCCACTAGTAGTGATGCTTTCTGCATGAAGCCTGTTCTAGCAGCAACGAGAGACTAAATGTTCTGTTCAGCAAGCACATATAGTTGTGATAATCGGGTCTCTACAAACATTTGATCAAATAGTATATTTGTTTTTAATCTGTAAAATGTGTGATCAAATGTTTGACACCAGGTCACTTTAATGACGAGTGAAATCTACTTCAAATCAATTCAAAGTGAAATGGTTTTTGCATCTGTCCGGTATTCAAACTTAAAAGGAATGCAATTAGGGATAAAAAAATAAAACCAAAAGGAGGTAGATAAATAAAAAGTATAAACTATATAAAAACTATATAAAATCTGAAAATATATGTGAAAAATAATGTGTATATACATAAATGTGTATGGTTTTAATGATTGTCCTTAAAGTGTCCATGTGCAGTATGGTGTGTGTATAAAGTGGCATTGTGCTGTACAAGTCCAGAGTTAAAGTGTCATAGTACAAAAAATGGTGTGCAGAAAAACAGTGAAGATGGAGGGAGAGGTCCAGAGGTACTTATGCTTTGTATTCTTTAATGTAGTAGAAGTGGCATGGTAAACTCCTATTCGTCTCAGTATACTGCATTAATAACCACAGCTATTTATGTTCTCCATTTGTTATCTGCCCAGCATCAAATATAG
Source organism: Tachysurus fulvidraco (assembly GCF_022655615.1). Taxonomy (NCBI): domain Eukaryota; kingdom Metazoa; phylum Chordata; class Actinopteri; order Siluriformes; family Bagridae; genus Tachysurus; species Tachysurus fulvidraco. Next base: position 9,386,361 of record NC_062539.1, read on the forward strand.
ACTCCCTGTGGATCATGAAAGTTCTGAAGTCCTGCAGCAGCATAGAATTTTCACCTACGCAGTTTTGTATAACCATATCTATGATGACAGTTGCTAGTTGACAATCTTGCTACACTTGATGCAGCATTGTATTGCTTCCCATTAAACACTTACTATTTGAGAATGTTGTCGTCTTTGGAATACTGTTTGGCAGTGTTTGTAGGTCACGACAATATTTGAAGTTGGTTCTTATCTGCCTAAGTTTTTTTATTTTAGACGTTAAACCGTGTCAGACAGGCACACATGGAGGCAGTATGTGTGAATATTTGGGTATTTCAGGATCATTGTAGGTCTGCACTTTACACACTATACAAGAAACTACAGCCACCTGCAGTATCTCATGTCATGACAAGTGGTAGTGGTCTTAAATTGAAAGTGTTTACTTTCTTTGCACAACAATGTGCTATATTTTTCTATCAAAATAATCAATCAGAGCTTTGAGAGAAGGGCAAATCAAATTGTGTATACTTTATTTTCTAAATTATAGTATATTTGTGTATTTTCTGTGCTTTTAATAGGAACAAGTGATTCTCAATGTTGTTGACAGTTATGTCGAATTGGACCTAATGCTAGCAAATTCAGGAATGAAAATCTCTCACAACAAAACATAATAAAAAAATATATATATACTGTGCACATTTAAATAATGACCCTAATATTACATAGCAGTTAAATATTAATTACATATTTTTTTCAGTTGATTCAAGTCAGTATATTGGTCCATTGCAGCTGAGGTATCTTTAGCTATTGCTGGGAGCAGATATCATTTGATAATTGGATTATGTGATGACTGTGGACTTTCTCTACCATTCATCTCTCTCAGCTGCTTATGACTTCACCTTCCACATAGGACACACTCCTAAAAGGAATAGGGAATTTGTTTAGAAAGAACCGATGTAACTCACCGAGGCTTGAGGCTTGAGGCTGCAGCGTGTGTTGTGTTGAGATTATGAAGATCGGTCTGAAGGTCATAAATAGAGCTCTAATTAACATGTTGGTGTCTTCCTGGCACTGAGACATTGGCCCTCAGCAGAGATTCTTTCTTTGCTTCATATACTTCTGAAATGAATTAGTACACAGGTTCGATCTCATTTTTATGTTGATATTTCAGTGGTCATGTACGTAGAAAATTTAACAAAAGTATTTTCATACCTAACACAACAATATTATTATTATTGTTATTATTATTATTATTTACTAATTCAAAACCACTGTAATGGTGGAGAGGACGCACTTCCAATATACCAGCCAGCTGTGGGGTTCTTATCAGTGTGTAACATTTCACACCTCTGCCAGTTAAAATGTATTGAAGTGTTTTTCAATATGTCCAGCAAATGACTTTTAAGAACGTTTTCTTATTTATAGGTATATCAAAGTTATTTCAAAACATTTCTGCCTTAATGCATTTATTTTTATGTATTCCATGCTGTCTTACAGAGCTGACATATACATATTTTAACGTATCTGATTTTCTGCATGATTTCTATTTGTGCAAGCCTCGTGTTCATATGCAATGCTTAGTTAGTGTATTTGGGGTTACAGGAAATTTCTTTTCTTAATCTTTTGATATTATGCTCTCGTTTTTTGCCTCCTACAATCACAGCTTGTTTTAGACAGCAGAAGTAACACATCTGTGTTTAGACCCTTGTGATAATTTTGTTTGTGTTTAGGATTTTCTTTGACTGTTTTGTTGTTGCTTTAGAATATCTATTTCTCTCTCTGTAACTCTCACTCATGTACAGTACACACACACACACACACACACACACACACACACACACACAGAGAGATATGTTGATGGAGGTGTCTGTTGTAGCAGTTTCATCTGCCTCCCTGGTCAAACACATGGAGACTTGTTAACACTCAGCTGTATAAATATTAAAGCTATGTAGAAGTGAGCGCTGTCTCAGTTATATAGAGTAATTGTAATGTGCCACACTAAGCATTATAATGGCTAAAAATTTTACTCTTTTGTGCAAAATTCCTTTTTTATTTTCTCTATGTGCCATGTTCTGTGCTAGAGAAAATGAATTCAAATGATTTATATATACCGCGTTTCTTTCATAACTGTGTCTCATGCTTATTTCTCATTCTCTTTATTTTTAGTTACCTTCATTGAACTTGTTAGAGACTAAACACCTCATGAAACAACTTCATTGACCTTATTCTTTTATTCTAGCTGGTCTTTGTTTACAAGAAGATTTGGCAGCGCATCTAATAGAGAACTGAACCGTGGAAGCAAGTTATCCTGCTGGTGCATTCATCAAAGAAGAGGAGGCATATTATAGCTTGAATAACTCAAGAGGATGGGGCTTCATTTCTAAAGAGGGAAAAAAGCAAGAGAAGAAATATAAACAGCAAATAAAAACAGAACCATCAGACAGACTGAGTCTGTCTTGATCTTTTCCTTTTTTCCACCCTCCCTTGTTTGTCTCCGTCACTCCTCCATCAGGATGAAGCTGAAGGAGGACGTGCCTCCTCTTTTCCTACACGTTTTTCGCTCTGTGGTTTGGGTCTACTCCTTCATCACCTTTATACCCTGGTACTTCCTGTCTGGAGCAGGGGCCAATCAGAGCCGTGCCAAACGCATCAAAGCACGTTCAGTAAGTTTAGCCATACCTGTTTTGGGTGTTTTTTTTTTTTTTGAGGGTGCTTTACATGTAATGTTTAGCCCATTTAAATCAAACCCTGGTGTGTTTTCTGCCCTTTGTGTAGTCCAATTGGTTATTTGAGAACACAGCAATTGCACTCAGCGTGCTGACCAAAATAACTGTTCTGAGATCATCTTGAACCCACATTTGGTGCCAAGTGAAATCTGATGCAGTATGATTGCAGTCAGAAAATAAATCAAGCTCGCCCTGACCCAACTGCAGAATGTGAACCAAATATGCCATGTATTTTGGGTTGCGGATAACTCTTTTTTTTCCCCCTCTAAACTGTACCACAAGGTGTAAACTGAGCTATGCTGTATTTCTGACCGATGAGTGAAAGCACTTTTACATGTTTACAGCTCTACACATACTGCAGTCATTTATTTTTTCAGCTCTATGGTCTGTTTAATTATGTGCTGTGTCAAAGCAAACCAGACAGCAAAGGAACCAAATGTTTAAATATTTTGAAGTCTGACTAATAGATGTGAAAGTGCCTTAGGCATGCTTTTTATTTATTTGTTTGTTTATTTATTTATTTAAATGAATGTTACTAAAATTTACTATCGAAAAGCAGTGGAAAATATTTTAAGTAGTGCATACCGGAATGTTTCATTTGCTTCTCTCTAAGATTCAATTTGTAATGATGTCTCATTCTGCTCTTTCTGTATCCTGTGTCAGATTACAGGGAATCCGGCAGGGCCTTACCGCTCCGTCAATAGCCAGAAGCAGCTCGTTTCAGAACTCCATGATGGACTGAGAACTCTTGATAAAGTGTTTGAGTATGCAGTTAAACACTTTCCTCAGAGAGACTGTGTCGGTACCCGAGAAGTGCTCAACGAGGAAGATGAAGTGCAACCCAATGGCAAGATCTTCAAGAAGGTGAGACAATATGAGCATGCAGGGACACGCTATTTTGTGTGTGCATTAGAGGATAAGGCTTGGGGTGATGACTCTTCTGAAGTTAGGACCACCTTTTTAAGTTTGCAGTTTTGTTGGTTTTGTTTACTGGACTCCTGGGAAAGGTTATGAATTCTGTCAAAACAGGAAACTGTGTTGCTCTTGAACTTTAAGATGCTTTGTGGAAGCTGCTTGGGGTTCGTCCTGTTCTCTTTTCATTGCAGTTAAGCTGTTCTGTCCAAGCAGGAAAACCTTTGGCCCTTGTGATTAAGATGTTTGGCAGCTCTCACATTTCTTAGTCAAACTTGCAGTTTTGAGACTAATCACATTACTACATTATGAAGTCTGTAGACATTGCTGTCTAGTTAGTGTCGTTATTGTCACACGATAAATGTCTGGTTTGGAAAACTCTCCCTCTTATTTAACCTGGTGGAAATGTCAGTTTGTTCTTGTGTGACATTCCATTTGAGTAGCTCAGAGGTTTTAAGTAGTGCTCACGGTGCCATATTATGTGAGAACCAGATGATCTGGATGATCTGCCTTACTGGTAAGTGCATAACAATGTAAAGCATTGTACTGCACTAACAAGCTTATATACATCTTGTATAACGATCAAAAAATAATTTCAGATTGGCACCTCAAAGTAAAAATTCTATCCCAGTGCTAAATCTGTACTCCTGATGATTCTGTAAACGTGTTGAAAAGTAATTGCAATTAAAAAAGTATAAGTAATGCTTTCAGTTATGTTTACACTTCACTTGTCACCTTCAGTATTTGACAACCAAAGAACAAAGAATTCTGACAGTCCATTCAGCCTGGAGTGAAAAGGTCTCCTGTCTCTAATCTGGAGATGACAGACTTCATTGAAACAGTTAAATCTGTTTCAATGAATTGCTGAAACTTTCATTTAACCCTTTATACTAAGCCCAAAGTTTCTGTAGCAACAATAAGTGCTGTTGTATATTTTCAACTCTTTACTGCGTTATACTACAGAAACACTTATCTACCATGCAGCTGAGTTTTCATGATTTCAGTCCAGGCCCATCATATTTATTAGAAATATAACACATTCACGTCACTACTAGTGGAATTGGGCCCATACATAATCACATACTCTCCCGCTGCTCTGTCTATGGTGTGATCTTGTGTCTCAGTCGACAAATTCTCCCTTTCTACAATCTCAGTGATGTCTCCAAATTTGTTTCCAGACTTGTTGTTGGTCGAAGTAGTCTTTGACAACGATGAATCTTTAAACCACTTTCTTATATCCATGGCTTTGCTGTACGGAATCTCACACGACGCGTAGCTGCTGGGCAAAGGAATTAATTACGTGACGTTATAAACAATACTGTGTACTTAACTATATGATTTTATATTATTTATATCTATACATATGCTACACACAAACTGCATATTGTAATTTTAATAACTAGAACTACTCTTAACACAAAAATATAAATATTGAAAGATCTGCTGCCATTGAAAGACTTGCCATTGGCTGTTGTATTTGAATAATTAACGTGGTAGGTCTACTCAAGGTTTGCATACTGTTTTGGGATGTTTTTTTTAAATCATTTAAATATAATTGTTTAGTTACTTTTTGTGTAATAATTGAATGTTATTTTCTGATTCATATTTCTGAAGATAATGTTTTTATGTATTTCTGGATTAGTGTTACGGTTGTAAAGATAACTGTGAGCTAACCACTGCTGCTAAAACGTAAAGGATGCACTTTGAATTTTGAGTTATATTCAATCTCTCAGAATAGTAGTTAAAAGAGCATCTAACATATGGTTAAGTGAATTGTGTTTAGGGTCATATGATGAGTCAATTGGCGACGGACCTGTTGAAGTCACGTTGTACACAAGCTGGTAACATACTTCCATACACCTGAAACGGTTAAAGGATTCTGACGATTAAATCATTTATTGTGCTTGATTTAACAGAGGGAATCAGGGAATAATCTGTATCCTATAAGAATATTTAAAATGATAAGTGAAGGCATTGTCTTCTCCTCTCTGTAGGTGATATTGGGTGAATATAAGTGGCTATCATATGAAGAAACCTTTCAGTTGGTCCAGAGGTTTGGGAGTGGCCTGGCTGCCCTGGGTCAGAAGCCTCAGTGTAACATTGCTCTCTTCTGTGAGACTCGTGCCGAATGGATCATAGCAGCTCAGGCCTGCTTCATGTACAACTTCCCATGTGAGTCAACCTCAGGCATTTATTTAGCCATGAACCAAAGTGTGATTTTGTTTTTTCTCTGATCAGTAAAGCATGTTGGATGTATATTCTTGTTGAGTTTGCGAAATAATGTGAGAAAGTCAAGTCAATAACGTTGTCTGTTTCGTCTTCCATTGATATTCTCATTGCTAAAGATGCGCACACTGCATGTTTGTATCTAAGTAATAGAATATGTATTTCTGGATGCATATTGTAAAACAGTTTACACATGTACATACTGTCTATAATGTTTAGTTCAGTATACTGTATTTTTGTCTGTACATAGTTATATATTTAATATAACTTAACATGTAAGATTAATTTTTATCATAAATACAAAATGTCTGTTTTGACTAACCCTATGCTGATTCTGATTGTATTTCTGTCTGTCTGTGTGTATATTTCTGTGTCGGTGTGTTTGTCTGTCGGTCTCTGTGTGTGTCTCTGTGTGTGTGTGTCTCTGTGTGTGTGTGTGTGTGTGTGTGCATATTTCTGTGTCGGTGTGTGTGTCGGTGTGTGTGTCGGTGTGTGTGTCGGTGTGTGTGTCGGTGTGTGTGTCGGTGTGTGTGTCGGTGTGTGTGTGTCGGTGTGTGTGTCGGTGTGTGTGTCGGTGTGTGTGTCGGTGTGTGTGTCGGTGTGTGTGTCTCTGTGTGTGTGTGTGTGTGTGTGTGTGTCTCTGTGTGTGTGTGTGTGTGTGTGTCTCCCACATTTTTGAACAGTGGTGACTCTATACTCTACTCTGGGAGGGGCAGCAATAGCCCATGGACTGAATGAGACAGAGGTCACACACATCATCACCAGTAAAGACCTTCTGCAGAGTCGTCTCAAGGTCAGCACTCAGGTTTCACCTGAATCAGCAATCTGCCAGTGCAGTTTATCAAATGTGTTAAAGAATTGCATATACTTTTTATCCAGTGTTTCAGAATGTCTTTTTCTCCTTTGGTGTAATGAGAACTGGGCCAGTGCAGGACAGGATTATTCTAAATTTAACATTCTTACAAAAACTCCATCCGTGGTTTCTAATAATAACACTGTGCAGTAGCACATCTGTTTATACCGACTCTATGGATCTGTTTTTAAGGTCATAAGAACAGTCATAAATAAATGTTATTATATTTTTAATACAATGAGCTCTATTTATCAGCCTCTTTAGTACAAGTTACATGTATGCTGAAGCCAATTGTTCACCAGATTTGCAGGTTTTGGAATCAATGAAATGGCTATGGACAAAAACAAAAGGAGAATTTCTCAAAGGCAGAAATGGAAGTACTTTTTATTCATTGCAATAATAGAAAAACTGTTATTCAGCAGCACAACAGGTAGAGTCACATTTCCCCAAAAAGGCTGAAATATGGAGAGAAACAAAGAGTCCTCCAACACTGATTATATAACTATAAAATAGAGACCCTATGCTCAGAGCAATAGAGCAGCTCTAAGAGATATGAGTTTAAACAAAATACTTCATGCCAATCACAGCAAAATGTGAAAAGATACAAAGAGACATGATTTGGATATTAAACGGATGGATGAACTTCTCCTGTTTATCCCAGAAACCTATGAGGATTATTCTCTGCTGTATTCGGCCACATGCTGGTTTATAACACAAAGCACACCAGAGAGCATACGGCTCATTGTAGATTCAGACATATCAGATCGCTCACTCTTTGAAATGTGCCCATAGCGAGTAAAACCAAAGATGTTGCACGGATGGGAACTTTTTGACCGCTACATTAGTGCTGGCTGTAAAGCATTACACAGAATTGAAAAGGTTAACGATGGCAGTTGGAACTGGTTTATATGCAAACATTCTGTTACAGATACATTGAGTTAACCCCACAGGCGACGTTTACTTGTGTAACATAAAGGTTGATGAAGGACCGACTTTTCATGTTTTACCAGTTTCAATGATGTCACAAAATCATTTATTTTTGTATTTCTGCATTCCTCTCTAAATATCAGATTACTCAAACTATACTAAAATCTATTCAATGTTATTTTTTTTATCTTTTTCTAAAGCATGTAAGTAGGTACTTACAAGGTCGCTCTAAAAACGAAAACCTAAGTAAATTACAAAAGAAAAGAAACAATAATAAACTTAAAGCTGCGATACTGTTTTGCAGTCATTTGTGTGATGAAATTGTTCATGGTTTGTTTTTGTTTTTTGTTTTTTTATCCATAACCTCAGGAAATTCTGCTGGAGGTCCCTAGGCTTCAGCACATAATCATTGTTGATCATAAGCCCACCAGCTGGCCTGGTCTACCCAGAGGCATTCTGGTCCACAACATGTCCTCTGTACAGGAGCTGGGAGCAAAACCTGAGAACAGTAAGGCTTCTCCGATCACCATATACTCCAAATCTACTCTGTTCCATTTCATTATGGTGGTCGGTTAAGAGGAAAGGAATTTTTGCTATATATTTTTTTTTTTTCGAATTTTCTCTCCCTTCCCTTTTCTCTCTCCAGTGATTTTGCAGCGGAGACTGCCCCTTCCCCACGATATTGCTGTGATCATGTACACTAGCGGTTCCACAGGAATCCCCAAAGGAGTCATGATCTCGCACAGTAACATCATTGCTGGGGTAGCTGGCATGGCTGAACGTATCCCGAACCTGGAGTAAGGTTTATTTATTTATTTGTTTGTTTGTTTTACATTGTCTTTTTTCTTCTGTCTCATTTAGAAGATTTCTTAAACATTTCGATTTTAATACGCTCGTTACACTTTAGTCCGTTCATTTGGTCAGTTTGTTTGTGTACTATATAGATAAATAATATAGCTAAACATACCAATCAGCCATAACATTAAAACCAGCTATCTAATATTGTGTAGGTCCCCCTTGTGCCTCCAACGCACCTACAGTATGAGCATGGTCTCCACAATCCACAGACGCTAGAACTCTTAATGTTACTTGAACGATTCCTGAACAATTTTTGAGTGTGACAGGGCACATTATCTTACGTTGCCATGCACTGTGTTTTGACACCTTTTAAACAGACCCAGCATTAACTTTGTGATCAGTTCGTGCTGTTGTTAGGTTTCAGTGCAATGAGAATCAGTTGTTCATTTCAACTGTCAGTGGTTTTATTGATATGGCTGATCGGTGTATATCTTGTTTATGATTAATATGGCTTTTTTGATTCTGCTTCTGAGCTTCCTTGCACGTGATGTTTCCGTTTGTCTGCACTTTACCGTTATGTCCGACCCTTAGAGCATTACTTATTTACTGCGCACCTTCCACTTCACTTCAGGTCGTGTTAATGATGTCTTTATATTTCATTAAACCTGGACAGTGAGAATGACACCTATATTGGGTACTTGCCACTGGCACATGTGTTGGAGCTCAGTGCTGAGCTTGTGTGCGTTTCTCATGGCTGCCGCATTGGATATTCCTCACCACAGACCCTCTCCGACCAGGTAAAAAAAAACATTATGTACAATATTTCGCTGATTCACTTTTACTGAATGACTACAGAAGTACTTTATAGACACACACATAATTCTGGTGATTCCAGATAGTTTACATGAAGCAGAAGTGGATCCACTCTATATTGCCTGATGGTGGTGTTTTTTTATCCTTAATAAAGGAGGACCCTAAGTTGGGTCACATATTTTAAAGCTTGTGATGATGGTCAGAAGAGTCTCGTGAATTTATTTTGTCTAGCTACTGTGAATAGCATGAACACCTTGATCTGGATTCTGAAGACCTACTGCTGTTATAAACACAATTATACTCCTACTGAACATTATTTCAACACAAAACAATTGTGTACGATTGTGGAAGAGTAATGAATTATAAACTACTGGTTTCAACCAGAAGAGCATAGGTTCCCTTTTTGAGTTCAGTTTTGTGTCCACATTCTCTGGTTGAGTTTTTTTTTTCTTGTCGCTGAAGCATTTGACCTGTTTACAGAAATCCGGATGTAGATTTACATTCAGATCTGTAATGAAGTTGCTTTATGAGAATTGATAAAAGTGCCATATGGATATATTTAATTGAGCTGAATGAAAGGCTGCTGAGGGTCAAGAAGGTTTAGGACAGATGATAGTTTGAGCAACATGAAGTTCTCAGTAACAGATGCATAGTTTGCTGATGTGGAGTGTGCTGCATCGAAGCCAGACTGGTTAGGATCCTGGGGGCGGTTCTGGCTAAGAAAGAGAGAGTTGTTTGTGTGCAGCATGTTTAAGAAGAAGAGGGAGAAAGAAGAGGGAGAAGTGAAAGTTTGTGAAATGTATGTGTTGTGCACAGAAAGACGGTGGCCCAACACAAACTACCTTTAATACTGAATATGTGAATATTTAAGGCACTCAAGAACTTTTGCATTATCTGTTCATGTTTCATCTGCTGGTGTTAAAGTGTTGCTTTCCTCTTCACAGTCAACCAAAATTAAAAAAGGCAGTAAAGGAGATGCCACTATCCTGAAACCAACGCTTATGGCAGCTGTGCCGGTAATAAAACACACATAAGAGCTGTCCTCGGCTGTCTCACTGTTCTGTCCTCTCTGATCTGTGGCTCTGTTATTTATTTATTTTATTTTATTTATCTGCTTTCTCAATTTACAGGAAATCATGGATCGTATCTATAAGAATGTGATGACTAAGGTGGATGAGATGAGTCGAGTGCAGAAGACTCTCTTTGCGTTGGCCTACAACTACAAGATGGAGCAGATCACTAAAGGATATAGCACTCCACTATGTGATCGGTATAACACGCTCACAGACAAACCCACCCAGCTTTGAGAAACTGCTTTATATTATTTTAATGCTGTGAACAAACTTTTTATAACTGGCTGTGTTTGTATATGTGTTATTTGTGCAGTCTGGTTTTCAGTAAAGTGCGTTCAATGCTGGGTGGGAATACACGAGTGTTGCTGTCAGGAGGCGCTCCGCTGTCTGCCGCTACTCAGCGCTTTATGAACATCTGTTTCTGTTGCCCAGTGGGACAGGGCTACGGCCTCACAGAGACCTGTGGTGCCGGGACTATTAGCGAATGTAAGACATGCACAAAGAAGAGGCTAATACCATAGAGTTTTGGGGGTATGTACAGTACTCTAGTCCCCCTTTTCCACTGAGGCAGTTTGAGTGCTGGTTCGGAGCCAGAGCCTAATTTAGGTCTTGTGAATGACTAACAACCAAATGGCACAAAACTGTAACTGGTCAGTCATTAATACTGTATATTTTGTTGCTAAAATATTATCGTTTCTTATACCACGGCGTGGTTGAATGCTTGCATTTTTGGTCAGATAGAGTGCATTATGTTTGTATAAGAGCACAGGTAGTTCTGGCTGTAACAAACTATGGGTTAATATTAACCCACACATAATACGTATACAACAAATCACTCCCCATCACCTTGCATTTTTTTCTCTGATTGGTTAGCAAGAGATTAACAACAAGATTAGAGTTGCTTAGCCTTTAGAGAGAGCTTTACATCCAGCTGATTGGTTACTGGAAAATATGCTGTGTTTTAAAGGACACTCTAGGTGATGTGAAATCTTTTAAACTGTTTACTGTTATTACATGTCTGCTAAAAGTCATTTCACGATTCACAACCACCAGAATTGCATTATTACAAATAAATGCATTATATTACTGTTCATCACCTGAGTAGAAACTATTAGCCCATCAAAATCCATCATTAGGCGTGCGTGCGTGTGTATGTAATTAAATGTACAACGCAAAATGGATATTGATGGAAATTGGATGAATAAAGTACATTGTTCTGGCACTTTAATGCTCATAGTACGTTCCACATTATCAGCTGTCAGCTGTATCAGTGATAACAAAGCATCATTGGTTTAAAAGCCTGGCTAGATGTATTTTTCACACTCTCTTTGTCTCTCTATCTCTTTTTATCTCTCTCTCTGTCTCTGTGCGTGTGTTCGCACAGTATATGACTACAGTACTGGCCGAGTTGGAGCACCTCTGGTGTGTTCTGAGATCAGGCTTAAGGACTGGGAAGAGGGTAAGTGCTGATTATAATTGAAGCACGGTGCTGAAAGTGATCATGAATAAACATTGTGAAAAATTTCATTTGGCAAACACGTCCATATTCATGCTTCAGTAGAAGTTAAAAGTTGTAATTCTTTCGTACAGTCTATTCATTTTTGTTTCTCTTCCTGTTGAAGGTGGATACTACAGTACTGACAAACCCAATCCTCGAGGGGAAATTCTGATTGGTGGACCAAATGTTTCTATGGGTTACTATAAGAACAAGGCAAAGAATAACGAAGACTTTTTTGTTGATGCTAACGGCCAGCATTGGTTCTGCACAGGAGACATTGGCGAGTTCCACTCTGACGGTTGTCTTAAAGTTATCGGTGAGCCACACACACACACACACACACACACACACACCTTGATATGCACACTGATTACAAAAAAGGCCAGTTCAATCTTGCATTATAGCTAGTAGAAACAAGTAGATCATTTTGGATTATGGATTGTATACACTTTTGCAAATGGATTGTGGAATGTAAATGTTAACCCTGTATGATTTGTACTAAAATGCGTGTGTACGTTTCTAGATCGTAAAAAGGACCTGGTGAAGCTACAAGCAGGAGAGTATGTGTCCTTAGGAAAAGTGGAAGCAGCACTGAAAAACTGCCCTCTCATTGACAACATATGTGCTTATGCCAACAGGTGAGCACACACCAAGTGTTGCAAAATTTTGGCCAGTGAATATTTTTATCTCAAAGTAAAAAGAGATGGAACAAAATGGTCAGAATTTTGTCCCAGAAAAGTAATTTTACAATAAAAGTGTCAGTATTATTTTTGTTGCAGTTGGCCCAGATTTCTAAAAATCCTTTCTTTGTATTGGTCTTAAGTACAGTAATATTCTAATTTTCTGAGATACTGAATTTGGGATTTTCCATAGTATATAATCATCAAAATTAAAAGAAATAAATATTTAAAATATATCAGTCTGTGTGTAATGAATGAAGTTTCACTTTTTGAATGGAATTAGTGAAATAAATCAACTTTTTGATGATATTCTAATTATATGATCAGCACCTTTTATATCAATCGAAAAACACTTTTTTTTTTAAAGTCACAAAAAAGAGCACTAATACTTTTTTTTTTCAGCCCATTGTGTTTTGAATTTCAGTCAGCCAGGAATTAACAGCTCTGTGCATTACTACTCCATAGTATTCTACAATGAATATTTTATTCAAAGTAAACCTTATAGTTTTTAGTCTGTGTGACTTTGTGTTGCTAGACATTTATAGTCACATCAGTCTCACTCTCGTCACTCTAACTTTCCTTTCTCTTCTTCTGTCTCTCCCTCAGCGAGGAGTCATATGTGATTGGTTTTGTGGTGCCCTGTCAGAAGCAGCTGCTGGCTCTTGCCAAACAGAAACAAGTGCGAGGGTCATGGGAGGAAATTTGTAACCACCCTGATATGGAGAAGGAGGTGCTGCGTGTCATTACTGAAGCTGCTGTAAATGGTTAGTTTATTTGCTTATATTATGAGACATGTTAACTAGCAACATTGGAAAAAAATGTTTAACCATTTTCCATTTAGTCTGAGTAACTCCAAGTCCAAGGGTAATTTTTGCCAAATCATAACATTGCTGTTCTCTCTGTATATTTTATTTCTTGCTCTCTTTACCTCCAGCCAAACTGGAGCGTTTTGAGATCCCAAAGAAGATCTGTCTGAGTGCTGAGCCCTGGACTCCAGAGACAGGCCTGGTTACTGATGCCTTCAAACTCAAACGCAAGGAGCTCAAAACTCACTACCAGGAAGATATTGAGAGGATGTATGGTGGCAAGTAAAAGAAGAAAGGGTCAAACAGTAGCAGGAATTGGTTTAATTCAAAGGATTTAGGATGACCACAAAGCCAACATAATTTGAGTCCAAATATACATTCCTACATTATTATTTTTTTTTTAAATAAACCTCTTATATCCTATATAGGAACTATTAAATAATTGTAAGGCATTGGCTGACCAAATGAAATTGAAAATCAAAGATGGTAAGCAGGCAATTAAATATGTTTAATAAGCAACAATAAAGCAATTGTGACCAGCGTTGTTCTAGTGGACTTCTAGAAGATCAGAATACTTTATTAATCCCCATGTGGTAATTGGGTATAGATTTATAAGATATACATTTGTATTATAGACTAAGGAGATACCAGGACCTGACGTGGATCATTTCAGGACATAATGACTTTACTTTGAATCTTGGACGTTGTAATGGTTGAACCAGCTCCATGTAGGCACAAGAAAAACAGGAGGGGAAAAAAAAACAAAACAGGAAATGTACAAAGTAAGAGTGTCCTGTTGGATTTTTTTTAAAAATGAAGTCAAAAGACTTGATAGTGAGACTGTTGATTTGACCGGTGCAAGGTAGCATTATGCAGGGAAACTGTTTTAAACTGTTAGTTCTGTTTGTTTCTATTTGGTGATTACTGGCATCTGTGAATTAGTCTCCAGAGATTTCACTTATTTGATCATATTCTGTTCATGTGTTTTGTTTTGTTTTTAAATCAAAGCACTCCTTGATATTTAGAATTTATTTTTGTTTTGTTTCTTGCACTTTTTCTTGGTTATTCTTGTTTTACATTTATTCCAAAGTGTGTTACAAAGAATTACTGGTACTCTGGGATGAAGTGATCCTGATGACAGCGTTCATAATTTACTGTATACTGCTCCTTGTATATAGTGCTATATTTTTGACTTTCATACATACTTTTAATAGATTATTTGAAGCTCTCCATTCCTATTTCTACTCCAGTGGGTTATCTTAAAAAAAAGTGTTTAGCTAATACCACCAATATGACTGACTGTACATGGAAAAGAGTGTGACATGGAACTCAGCACTTATGGTATATTCTACAGAATGTGGGCATATTTGTAGTTTCAGTAGTTTCACCTGTATATCATTAGCAACACCCATTAATGTAACAAGAACACCTTGTCACTCTGTTCTGGGAAGTAATTTGGATTATTAATTAATCCAGGCTATAAAGTGATTGTTAATTCTGTCTGTGACAGAGCAGCAACACTCGGAAGTGACTCCATTGTAGAAACTTAGATGTGTTCGGGATCATTTTGGCCTTGATCTCAACAGCTATAGGAAAAAAAGAACTCTTTTTACATCTAACTAATGATTTCTATAAATAACATCAGTCAACAAGAGAGGTTTTTAGGTGAAGTAAGTGTTAAAATGAGAAACAATATGATTTTCCTTATTTTGTATGAATTTTGTGAACATTCCTCTTCACGAAAAAAGACCAAGTAAAACAGAACTTGCAGACTTCTGATGAAATCACAGAACAAAACTAGTTAGGTTATAAATTGGTAGAGTTTCTGTAGAATATGCCTCGTATTAATTTTCCTGACACATTGTTAATCATACTGGTGTTTTGGTTAAAGCTGATCTTTTTAAGATGGTATTAAATGTTCTGCCAATTATTGCTACTGTTACAGAAGAGCTAAGCATTGCATTGTTAAATAAACCAGCAAGTTAACTCTTCACTCCAATTCAGACAGGGGGTGTGTAAATATGTGTTGGGATTTATGTGTTTTATATCTCCTCCTTATCCTCAAAACTAGGCAGGCATTTGAATTAATGCTTGTGTGTGTTTTGTCCCTCTCCAGTGTTTAGTCAGCTTTGCTTATTTATCTATTAGGATTCTGTTTAAATCTTTTTCACAGGATTAGCAAGAAGTGGGCAGGGAATATATAAAGCTTTATTTGTGCATATATCATATGCCTTTAGTCCATACTCCTTTAAGAACTACAGAAGCAAATTAGACGAATGTTTACATGAGACAAGTATGTGTAGAAGGTTCATGCCTTTGCAAAGACATTTAAAAGTCTAAAACTATTAGACTTTTATATTGAATTCCTATATCTTGATATTGTCATGGGACTAGTTAGTAGTTTGTGTCAAATAAAAGTGTAAAATAAATGTGCAATAAATATTTTTATTTCATTATACACCTGTAAATGCACAATACTGACTACAAGAGCATGAACTAACCTTCTGATTAGACTTTTCAAGCTATTTCAGTGGAGTTTAGTGATAACATTTTATGATTTCAAAATGTAGTAATAGAGACAGACCATATGGCAAACAATGTGCTTTGAAAGGGTTTTTTTTTTTTTTTTTTTGGTGAAATGTTATATTGGTATTTAGTGCATTCTAGTTCTAAAATTAGGAACAATTTGGCTATATTTTGGTGTCCTAGTATTCATCCAAGGTGAACTTTTAAACCGTGTCAGTGCCCGCAAAACAATGTGTACTGCAACGCTTTGAAACAGTAGTATAATTGTATATAATAGTTAAGTAAGTGTCTTCTATATATTATCTGCCTTAAAAAAATTCATTTTTAGCTGGTTGTCCTCAAACAGTGCAAGCAAATCCGTAAAAAGCATGTGATTTTGAACTTAAACCTAAGAACAAAAAATGACAATCTAGTCCCACACTTTCACTTCCTACTGCACTTATTGAGTCCAGTTCAATAATTTCGACACCCTGCACACTGTAGACGATCTGATTCTAGAACATAAAATGGTTACCTGATATCATTACTTGTGACACATGCATGTTTTCTTTCGACAGTTATTAAAATTGGCACCTTTGCACATTTAGGTGATTTTTCTCTGATTCAGCTGCAGACTTAATCCAAAAGTCTGATGCTCATGTTTAAATCCATGAATCTGGTTAAGTGTGGTTAAAGAGAAAATCTGGTTTGTATTTACACAGCAAACTTAGATGTTTAAATCACATCTGCCTTCCATCTCCTTTTATTTATTTATTTATTTATTTTTTAACTGTATAATTGTGTTAGCCTGTTCAAAAGCATGTAAATGTACTCCAGGTCATGCCTGGATCCAGAAACCGAATCCAATTGCATGTGTTTACACCTATTGGGGGGGGGACAACACATGAATCTATAAGATCTGAAAATCTGAACTCTTATTATACACTCCTAGTGCTTACATTATAAATATCTGTTGCTCTTCTCTAAGAACAAAAATCCATTCCCATGCCAGATGTAAACCATATACTGATTGTTTTGTTTTTGTTTCTTGGTTTTGATTTAATTTGGGGGTATTGATTCTATTTGATGTGAATGAAATTACTGTTATGCAGGTCACTTCAACTTTTTATTTATTTGGAATTTTGCATTGAAAGCGTGTATAAGAATAAAGGTTTGTGACACTTCCATAGGCTGCCTCATTTTGTACTGAGGATATATGCTTTTTCTTTGACAGAGTGTTGGAACTCATTAAGATGTTTTGATGATTGTTTATGGTACTTATTTAGTACTTATGGTATTTTGTAATCAGTCGCCTGTCTGATAATAAAAGACAAAAGCACTTTTATTAAAATTCATGGCCCGTACGGGGATCGAACCCGCGACCTTGGCGTTATTAGCACCACGCTCTAACCAACTGAGCTAACCGGCCAGAAAACGCTTATATGATAGTGGGTAACAATCACATGGACAGTGGTCCCTAATGGGTGTTTTCACCTCGAGCTTGACTAAGATAAAATGCATACTGAATAAAGTGGGTGAAAGGTTACGTACGTAGTGCAAGCTTCCACCGCCAGGACCTTCTACCCGTTTAGTTCCTAAACGTGCCCAGAAAAAAATTATTACTTCTCAGCAGCAAATTCTATTGCTCAAAGATCTTCATAGGTAAATTATGTATTTTCACTGAGATGTGTCACTTCGCTATTTCAATTTATTTATGGACTATACGCGTATAGGATTTAGGAAACTCGTGCTCCAGTTTTCCTGTGGACCTCGTGGCGCAACGGTAGCGCGTCTGACTCCAGATCAGAAGGTTGCGTGTTCAAATCACGTCGGGGTCAAGTTTATTTTTCTATTGATTTAAGAAAACGTGAAAAGGTTATCTTTAGCTGTTAGATTTTCCCAGCCGATGGTTGGTAACTAAAATATATGAGCTATATGTGGAATTTGCCCCAAAATAATTTAGTTTAAATATGAATCGTGCTCAAAGAGATGTTCAAAACTAAAATAAACTGAAATCAATTATTGTGTAGATTAATGTAGTTTATTAATTATCCGATAAACGGATAAAATATCACATTAACAAAAAAAAGAGGGCTCGTCCGGGATTTGAACCCGGGACCTCTCGCACCCTAAGCGAGAATCATACCCCTAGACCAACGAGCCAATACGGTTGGCCTTGCTTTGAGATTGCGAATTTAATGCGTTTCCGACTAGAGTATATTACAATAGTGTAATAATGTAACCAGATAATGTTGCATTAATATTCAATTGACTATTATGATGTGCGTTTTTTATTGTAGTAATGGCACTGTAAACATGAACAGTCTAATTTGTAAAACTACAAAATGGATAATGTACTGAATACACTCCTTATAAAAAAAATTTAAATAATCTTGCTTTTATATCTGTTTATATCAAGTGCATACATTTCAGCATGGGCGAGGCTAGCCCCTTTTTAGGGGTGCTTTAGCAAAGGAGGTCAGCACCCCTAAATTTTTTATTAATATTTTAGTCCAGCGGGTCGCCGCCGCTGTGGATTACCCTGGGGGACTCGTCCATAGCCATAAACGGAGAGAAGCATGGATATCTATACATAGATGTCGCCTTGGGGTCCTAAAAATGCGTCAAAACCGCCGCCATCTTTGTACAGTGCTCTTGTATTCAAATGCATGGACGATGCCTTCTGTGCTGCGTGTGGGTGTTCAAATGAAAGAAATATAAAAACCAGACAGCAAGGGATTACATTTTACAGGTGAGAATGTATTTTATGATATTAAATGTTGGGAAATTATATCTGAATCTGTTTGTAGATTCCCAAGTGATAAACAGAGACATCTGTCATGGACAAGTTGCAGGGACACTAAACACTTTTTTTTTTTAATGGTTACCTCAGCTGACAATCCTGGAGGGATGTCACCAGTTAGGTTGGCAGTTCAGCCAAAAAGTCAAACTTTGTTTTTTTGTTGTTGTTGTTTATGTGACTTTAGTACATACTTATTTAATGTTGCAAAAGTATTGCAGGAAAAGAATAAATAAAAGATTGTACAGTTTTATCTAACTTTCACATTATGTTCCTCTCAAATTTGTGAATTGCTTCCACCTGCAAATTCCTTTGTGTATCATATTTAATAAACCAATCCAACTTAAATGTTTAAATGAACATGTATAGTCACACCATTGTAGCAGTGTTGCATGCAGTAGGCTATAAGGTAAAGTGATTGTTCATTTGAAGTTTACTCAAGTGGAAGAATGTAAGTAATAAACTTACACCTACTAGCACTATGCATTATATTTTGAAAAAGTAGATTATCTTAATATCAAAACCTTAAATTTTCTCTGAACTCAATGATAAATACATGTGTGACCGTTGGAAGAAACAAAAAAAAAATAGAAAATCGCATTCATGACGATTTATGGTGATTTTATTTCTTTGCCTACATTGACGCTGATGCATTAAGAGGAGGGGGTCCCCTGTACCAAGATGGCGGCCTATTGACGCGTTTGTTCTAATATACTGCCGTATACAAGGCGACATCTAGTGTATATATCTATGGGAGAGAAGTAGCGCCGGTTACAATGTTCTTCCGCAAGATGCATGCAGTTCTGTTTAATAACTGCTAGAGCGTGAAACAAAAACAGCAGCGCGACAAATAAACTGCGTACCTGTGTAGTGTGTACGTGTGTCTCTGTTGTTAAAGTTTATCGTTAATTTGATACTCATTTTAACAATCGGGAGTCATGTAAACATGTGCGTCTTTTCTGGTCAGTCGTCATGGAAACGTGAAGCCCTGGCGTTTGGACCAGCGTGAAAACAAACGCCATATCACTGTATACCACCAGTATGTGTGAAAACACTCACTGTGGCTTTTTAAATGTATTGTTTTTCATTCCTAGATTTAGATCTGTTATTTTTCAGTTGTGGCTGACTATCAAACTAGACAATAAAAGAAAGTTTAATGTTTTTCTTTTGCTGTATTTATTAATTCCTCACACAGAGGATTTAACCTGAACCAGGCTCTCTCTCTCTCTCTCTCTCTCTCTCTCTCTCTCTCTCTCTCTCTCTCTCTCTCTCTCTCTCTCTCTCTCTCTCTCTCTCTGTCTGTCTGTCTGTCTGTCTGTCTGTCTGTCTGTCTGTCTGTCTGTCTTTAAAAGACAAAAGACAGATTCAGGTGAGAGACTAGGGACAGTCCATAATGATCTTGTGAAAGGAATTTGTCATTTAATAAAAAGTTAAAAGCCTAATAATAATAATAATAATAATAATAATAATAATAATAATAATAATAATAACATTTAAAATGACACACCTCTGTATTTCGCCCCTGCATTTCAGTAATAACACTGTGGAGTCATCACATGCATATTATTTATTGAAAAAACCTGCACCCTAGTAAAGACTTTGGAATGGTGCAAAGTCAGGCTTTAGGTGGCAGCATTGTGTTGAACATTTCCTTGATATGCAAAAATCTCCACATGAACTGATATTGAACCGTAATGAACTGATATTTAACAATCCAGCCACCTTTCAGTGCTGACAAACCAAACAATTGAGCTAAACACAGCAGCTGTTTAGGTTCACTGCAGAATGATGGCAATAATGGGACCACATTCCAGATTAAAGTTATGATTTTATTTGTCTCTTTTTATTTTGTTACTATAAATCCAACATTTTAAAACAGTGGTGTATAGCGTTCATGAGAGTAAAAGTAAAACCAAATATTTTAAAAATCAATGAATCATTCTCGATGACTGATCATGAGTCTGTCTGAAGTTCATTCCGAAACAGGAAAACACAGATGTGTTTGTGCTGATGAATCTATGGTTAATCTAAAGATTTGAGTATAAACATGGAGTTATTTCAATTCAAGCATTATAATAAGCTGATTATAATCATAGTATTACATAAAAACTTTAAGTTTAAGCTTAACACAAATTTGTGCATAACCAAATGCACATTTGCTAAATTAAAAATGCATTCATTTTGTTTCGCATAAAACATTTTCTCCTACTTTATTTTAAAACTCAGCAGAACACACATAGACAAACACACAGACACACAGACACTTTGATGTGCACACTATACAAAAACCTTTACACACATACCTTTGCACACCTTTACAAAGGAAGACTTCTGCTCACTTTCCTCTAGCGTGTTAACGTTTATTCTAAACAATGAAATCTTTGTAGAAAGGTCAATGGAAACCACTGGAAAGTCTATCACACAGCACATCTAAGAATAAAAAAGAAACTAAAAGCCTTAAAATAAAGTATGTATGAATGTATGATCAAGGGACAGCCTAGAAACCCTACTAATTTGTGCTCGAAAGGTGAAAGACCATTTAGACTTTCGAGAAATGAGGCGATCATCATCGTGTGAAAACAGCCATGGTTTAGCTGAAACAAATTTCCACAAATGAATGGACTATTTCACCACTCATACCAACCCTGAGGGAGTCAAAGAAGACATATATATATGTATATGTATATATGTGTGTGTGTGCATGTGTGTGTGTTTGTGTACGCAATCATGAGTGAGTGCATGAGAGAGAGAGAGAGAGAAAGAGATAAAGACAGAGACAGACATAGAGGTTATAAACAGGTGGTCATCATGTTCTAAGAGGCAGTGAATTTTCTGAGTGTGATGACGACGAGGGCAAGGAGAACAGATGCACCAAGGAATACAGCGATAACAATGGCTGTGATGGCACCTGGGCCAAGGACACCTGTGACACACACACACACACACACACACACACACACACACACACACACACACACACACACACACACACACACACACACACATCAGTCTCAAATTCCAGACATATTATTTCAGATTGCTTCTTGATTTGCAGCTAATATGAAAGAAAGCTGCAGAATCATTTATAACACCACTCACCTTTATGCAATAAATTCAGATAACAGTCACAGCAGTACTTTCAGAACTTTCAACAAAAGACTTCAAAAGAGTGCGGGTGGTGGTGGGTTTTTTTTAAATGGGAGGTAAAAACCCAAATACTGCTCAGTCTCAAATCAGTAATTTATTAATGCCACTTATTTCAAAGAATTTTTCCAAGTTTGTTTACATACATTTCTCCGATTACATCTCTATTTTAATTTCTTTATTAGCATATTTGTCTATCAAATACAGTACATATTTACTCACATGTTTGTGGGATTATTAAGTAATAATGTTCTAATTCTCTATACTCACCAGTCACACCAGCCAAGCACGTGGCATCAACACAATGCATAAAATCATGCACAACTCATAAAACCTTGATGTGTTTAGCCTGAAAATGCAGAATATCACATCAGATTCCACTCCTGTCAGCATAAAACAAGAATCTGAGTCACTGAGTCAGTGCCTATTATTGCATCAGATTCCTGTTAGAACAGAAGTAGAACCCAATGTGGTCGTGTGTTGTAGCCTATTCATCTCATGGCTTAATGTTATATGCATGGTGAAATGCTTTTCTGCTCATCACAGTTGTTTAAATTGATTATACGAGTTACTATATTCTATATTCTAGTATACTATATACTATATTCTCCCTAGTAGCTTGATTTTTGGCATTGTGCTGCTGCCCCATCGTGTACACAATATGGCTAAAAGTTCATGGATACCTGACCAGTCACATCCATATGTCCCATTTCAGATATATTCCCCCACTTATTATAATCATTTCTCTTCTCTTCTGAGAAAGCTTTTCATTCGATTTTGCCATGCAACTGTGGGATCTGGTCATTAAGCCACAAGAGCAGGCGTGTACTTAGGCCTGGTACTTATTCATCCCAAAGGTATTCAGATGTGTTAAAGACCTACAAATGGCTTTAAAACATGACTTTAGGTAAGTACATTTGGTCATATAGTGTACATTAGATCTTATGAGACCAAATTGTTCAGAGATAACTTATAGGGCAATTTACAAGATTAATGATTTTGTTCTGTTCTGTTTCTGTTCAGCATAATATGATGCTTCTAATGTTTCTTGCAGAGTTTAGGGAATAAGTGACTAGAGCTTTAAAACTGGACACACCACACACTTCCTGTGTGAAGAGTGACTGTACCTTCCTCCTCCATTGTCGTGGTGTCCATGTTGTCAGTGTAATCTACAATGAAGGTGGTTTGTGTCGGGTCTGGAGTTGGGTCTTTAGTCGTGACCGGGCCCACATCTGTTCCATCATCTCCGGAGTGCGTGCCCTGGTTATCGCTATGTAGCGTGGGAGAAGCGTCAGCCACGGTTTCTATTGAATCACAGATTTTGCAATCAGTTGGCTAGAAACCTTTACCTCAATTTAAGTATGTACACACAAAAACGCAATAAATGAAATGGAACATAAATGACAACTTTAACATTTAACAGGAAGTAACAGGTAGTGCATGGCTGTTTTTAATCACTGTCAAATCAAAGCATGTCTTGTTCTACATTATACCACTATTAAATTCTATTCTCTGACTGGGATGAAGATGTGTATTTATTTTCTATAAGTCTAAAGAACAGTTGGATATGCAGTTTCTCTGTCACATAGTAAACAATATTAAAGAATCACATGTTGTACCAGGGGGCACGGTGGCTTAGTGGTTAGCATGTTTGCCTCACACCTCCAGGGTTGGGGGTTCGATTACCACCTCCACCTTGTATGTGGAGTTTGCATGTTCTCCCCGTGCCTCGGGAGTTTCCCCCAGGTACTCCTGTTTCCTCCCCAGTCCAAAGACATGCATGTTAGGTTTATTGGCATCTCTGGAAAAAATGTCCATTTTGTGTGTGTGTGTGTGTGTGTGTGTGTGTGTGTGTGTGTGTGTGTGTGTGTGTGTGTGTGTGTGTGTGTGTGTGTGTGTGTGTGTGTGTGTGTGTGCCCTGCGATGGGTTGGCACTCCGTCCAGGGTGTATCCTGCCTTGATGCCCGATGACGCCTGAGATCCACGTGACCCGAGGTAGTTTGGATAAGTGGTAGAGAATGAATGAATGTTGTACCATTTATAATTACATTTAATATTATGTAACACTATACTTTCTTGTTGTCTTCTTGCTATCTTTTGAGTCTGTATTCCTGCCCTGTCTTTGTGCTCAGAACAAATAAATAATATCTTTTTATAATTACACGAGAGGATGATTATGAAAATTATATCCTGTGGGTTCTGAGGGCGAAGTTGTAATGGTGCCCAGACAGAGCTGCTTTTATCTCCATAGACAGACTTGATCACAGATCCATATTTCTTTTCAGTGGTCTGTAGACAGACATAGTTAGCTTAGTGAGCTAGTGAGTGAGAGACACTGCGCTGCTGGAAGCCTGGAAAAATCTACATCATAGCAATTTTTCCAACCTAACAAGGTTTTTATGGTAACGTCCTGTCGGCATGAGCATAAGATGTAGGACGGAAGGTTGTAGGTGGCACTAAGCATTAGTCACACTTTTGTTTGTTTATGCCAGGACAGAATATGCTGGAATACAAAAACGTGAATGAGGGTCTTTGTGGAAAATTAGCATGGATTTTCAATAGTTCTTATTCAGCTTTCCACTCTCCTTCTTTTCTTCTTCTGTCCTCACTTCTCTTGCTTGCATTCCTCAGATCATGGCATGGACACATCATGTGACTTTTCACACCTAAGTATTAGCCATGGAAACCTGACCCCGGTTCCTGTGGCACTGATTCCCAGAGTCTTAAAACACTGCGAGGAAATAGTTACTGTCCTCATCTGTAAGGGACACCACATAGTCAGACAATTTCGACAATAGTCAGGGAAATATTTCTTTTTTTTCCCCCAGAATACAGCTTTTCAAGTAGACACAAGACTTGTAAATCCACACATTTACGAGTGTAAGAAACTTAATTAAGCTTTTGTTAACTCACAAGGGGAGTTAACAATTCCAAACAAAATTGGGAATTCCAAACGAAAACCTTAAGGAAACCTTCAGAATTGTCTCATTATGAAACCACTGAAAGCATGCCATTTCTTGTTGAAAGGAATATTCTTATTATTTTTCACCTAAACCAGCTAAACTTCTGCCACTTTAGTGTAAATCTCATCTCATGACATTTAAAGTAAAAAGATGGCTAATATGCAGAGGAAGTGCGCATGTGCTGATCAGCAGCATACAATTTTTTTTAGTATGTTTACTTGTGCTGATGAAGCGTCTCTTGTTGTTGGAGCACCATCAATGCTCGCCTTCACACCGGGCCACAAAAGGGCACTTGTATGAACTGGAGAAGCAGCGAGTAACAGCCAGAAAACATGGTGTGTGTACTGGAGGCTACTCAGACTCATTTATGAGGCCACATATGGAAAAGCTAGCAGCTTGTGGCTTTGGTTGTGATTACGCATTTTCAGTAAATGTAAGCTGTGTATCAATTCTGCAAAAGTTAAAGAAGGACAAAGTATCAGAGCATCACATAGAGTAGCCTAGAAACTAGCCTAGCTTTGTAGCATTCTACCTTTCTAGTAATCTACTTGTTTAAGTGTTGTTTTATATAATATGCCCAACTGAAGTCCAAGCCCAAATTTGAGAATCACAGACAAACACCAAACACTGCAGTAGATTTTTATCTCAAAACATATTGATGTCCTCCAGTTTTATCTAGCACCAATCAGTGCTAGATAAATCAGATATAGAACTTTAAAACTTGGAGATTTGTGTAATTGAATGAGTATGACTAGTTTTTCTAGGTTCCTCCTTGCCAGACAACTTGGTCTTGTTCATTATGGATTAAAGACCATATCTGAAATTTTATGAAGCTGCTTTTTAACAATAGCTTAAAGTCATTTGAAAAAAATAATTGATAATGATTAGACCTGATGGTTATATTTAAGAGGCCCAAGCTCATATATAAAGCCTTGGAATAATGTGCTATTTAATTCCACTTGATTGAAACGATACCTTTATATCTATAGCAAACAGATGTCCTATACAGGTCCTATATACAGATGTCCTATATGGTGGACAGATATCTGCAAACCTTCAGCTACATAGTGTAATCCTACAAGAAATGCCATGGCTCAAAAGTCCACCAATTACATTTTCTCCCTTCAAATGATTTATACATAGTTTCCCCAAAAAGTACAAGCAGAAAAGCGAAAATGTCATTCTGCACTTTCATCTTGAATAAATATTAGTTGAGAAAATACTGATGCAACCCTTCATATTTCTTTCCTGGCTAAATTCTTAATGGGTCTTTCGAAATTAAAAAGTCAAATATAACGGTATCAGTTTTACTGGCTGACCTGTCAATGTTCTTCATTTAAGAACAAAAGACAACAGAACATTATTTAAACCCTAACAGACAACTCTGCCTACATACATCTGTTGTTCTTTTGGGAATTTTCCACAACTTAACACTCTTGCCATACTGCCTACTTGTGTACTTAACCTGTGTACTCTAGTCTTGAGGCATCAGGACTGATGGCTTGCTTTTCCAGAACGTCTAACAAACCCATTCTTTGTCTGATGTAAAGCGCTGAGGTGTGAAAGAAATTGCCAAATTACAATGTTTAATGGCAAGAAACTACAAAATAATATAGGCCATAAATATTTTTTATTTTTTCATTGTTCTTTTACATAATTTCTACATAAAACTTTCAACTTCTCAAAAACAAGTTTCTGAAAGACCTCTTAAATACCACATATACTCAGAGTTGATCACACAAGGATTCAGTGAAATCTCCACAGCTCATTTAAAGAATTTAAAAGAAATGACCTTGTTAGAAACCTAGATAAAACTGAAGCAAAAAAACTTCACATTATGCTCCATAATTCCGGTAATTAGTATCAGTGATGAAAAGGATTCTAGACTCGTTGGAAATCTGGCAAGAAAAGTCATCCTTACCTGTACGTACAAAAGCCACACACAGGGCAAAAACCGTGAGGAAAAGAAATCTGGATTCAGTGCTGAAGCATCTGTAAAAGGCCATGTTGTCTGAGCTGTTCAGGTGTCTCACCGCCAAGTCCAGACCAGGGGCTCAGTGTAGAAGAGGTAGTGTGAGAGGGTGGTGGAGCAGAAGGGTGAAAAGGTGGGAAAAAAGGAGGGGTCCGTTTACCGGACAGACTGGACATTGTCAGCATCTCCACCTACAGCCTCGTTTCATCCAAATTCTTAAAATCCAATTCTTCTTTAAATCACATGGTAACAAGTGAAATGCGAGTCTTAAATTTTGCAGCCTCTTGATAAACTGTGAATAGTATAGAGCAATCAGAATTTGATTTTAGATTAAGAAACATCAATATACCTTTTGATACTGATCTTAAAAAAAAATCTGGTTTTGCTTTATATCTGTAAGGACAGGTACTCTTATCCCCGAAGACCAGTCATGTTGTTTACATTGTAGTGTCGCTGGAATCAATGTCTTCTTTAAACAAATTATACATCTAATAACAGTTATCATATATAAAATTCTAAACTATGCGAGCAGTATCATCTTAAAAAGGTGGATTTACAGTGATCCTGAATGATTTTGTTAAGAGGAACGATAACTGAGTACAAAACACACACGCACCTGTATGGACTGCACTGATCTGCACTAAATACACTCTTTCAATATACATCCATGTATACAGCACCACCCATATCACACTGTTTTTGCTCTGTACACATGCTGCCTTGCACGTTTCGGTCAATTGCTGTTTTGCACAATACATTACAATATCTCATATAAATGCTGCTATTATATATAGTGTTCATTCCAGCATTTCTTCACATATACTATATGTACACTGGTTCGGCACTGCTTTTGTGTATTGTCTTTTGTGTGATGTATTGTTTGTTTGCACTGTCTTTTTGTCTTGCACTGTTTGCACCAGGTTACACAGATGCACTTTATGTGGCTAGAACTAACTTACCCAAGTCCATAGCTCTACCTTTGTTCTATGTAACACCATGGTCCTAAAGAAACATTGTCTCATTACACTACAAATGACAACAAAAGCTCCTTGACTAATTTACAAAAATTGATCATTCTTTTAGTACTGCTTATATTCATTAAAGTCACAGAAATGTTATATTTCTGATCTTTTAACCTACAAGGCATTTCACGGACAGTCCAAGTTTGCATTATTTACAGGCCACTTTTTGAGGTTGTGAGGTGTGGATTAAACCAATAGATAAATGAAACAAACAGCAATCATCACTGCAGTAATATTTTTGGCAGCTTAAACCTGCATATAAAATGTACAAATTAAGCGACACCGAATTACCGAATAATTAAGCTGAAAAACACGGAACACAGAAAATGAAGCTTGCCTTCATTGCCTGTACAGAAAAATTAAATGAAAATCCTGACCATCTCTGTTCAAATACAGAAATGTCCACAGAAAGAGACAAAGACGATGTAGAACAGCCCACACAAAAGACTGTCTTTTATTCTTTTTCCATATGGCAATAAAAAAGTATGACTCGGTTGGTTCATTTTCTCCATATATTATAATACAGTTGCAGAATTGAAAGTGTATTTTTTAAACAGCCTATTATTTTACAAGAAATGGGTAACTACTTGAAACTTTCAAACACGTCCTTAAAACAGGACGGCAGTGAATATATATGCCCTTAGGTCTTACTTTTTTGTCATCTTCTGCCAACACATGGCAACGAAGAAATGAAGAGGGAGGGAAAACAAGGAAGCAAAATTAATAAATAACAAATGACAAGATGGTATATAGATCATTTAGTCTAAATTTCTCTTTAACTGCATTAATGAGCACCTTATAAGAAGTAAATTATTAGTGATTTGGGGGTGTGGATGAATCCTTCATGAAGGCATCCAGGAATAATAATGAAATCTCGCACAAAGCTGGAGCCTGTGTATTCCCATTGGTCTTCATCAATGAGAGAGATTCCTTATCATCTATTTGGGCAGCATGTACGTTTTGGTTCTTCTCATGATGTCAATTCAGGCAAGACGTGTCAGTATTTTCCTCTAGAATAAGGAGACGTCCATGTTTTGGACTCAACATGCAAGAATTGACAATGGAAACAAAAGAGGGTTCATTAAAAAAAAAAAAAAGTATACTGGGGTAAAATGGCAGCTGTGAACAGACATAGTCAGTAGGGATAGGGAGTTTGTCAGCAGGTCTCAAAAGTCCTCCACAGTCTCAATCTCGCCCATGTTTAATCGCTCAGATGATGCGTTGACAGAAAATCCTGTACAAAATTACAAGCGAAAATATGTATAAGACAGCTGTAAAGTGGCCATGCATATATTTTTCACCAAGTTATACTTTAACTCACCTAATAGACTTGGATCTGCCCGCACCATTTTCTGCTTTTTCTTCTTCTTTCCAGAGGTGACAGTCTCAAAATGTGGTTGCTGTTGCTTTGTGGAGTGGTTGGACTGGAAAACGGGCTGAGAAACAACTTGATTTACACCCCACACTGAGTCCTGGAAAACCAAAACACACAGTTAACGGCACAGTGAATTGATTGTAAACTCTTAACCTCCGAAATAAATCTATGATTGATTTTACAAAGAAGCAACAGAAATACACTACATGGCCAAAAGATTGTGGACCCCTGACAATCACATCCATTTGTGCTTTTTGAACATCCCATTCCAGATTTTTTCAGACTTCAAGAAATGACTTTTTTCTTTTATTATTTTCTCAAAACTCCATTCTGACTATTTCAGATTCTATCACTGTCTAATATAAAACGCTTCAAACAGTGCAGATCTTGAGAGATTTGTACAAACCTGCTGATTTTTCTGCTGTTGACTCTGCAGAGGTTTTTGCTGGTTGCCGTTCTGTTTGGCACGGCGCTCAAGGAACTGCTTGGCAAAGTCCTTGACCTGAGGCGTATCGCCCAGATATGCTCGTACATAATCATGCACCTCATATGGAGAGTCTACCTCCTTCAAGAACGACGCAAATGTCGGGACTGCAGAGATGGAAAGAGAGAGAGAACAATGGAGAGAAACAAATCAGAGGACGGTGGGAAAACCCAAGAACAAGACAAGAAATCAGAGAGAGAGACACAGAAAGAGACAGGGAGCAAACAATCACTCAGTTTAAGGATAGCCATTGGTGCATTTGCGTCTTACTCAAAAACATAAGCAGGACTTTCAGTCATTTATAGATGACAAAGCTAATGAGTTAGAAGTATATAAAATAATCAATTAATACGTAAAATATTTTTCACATACAATGTAAAATGAATGCCACAAAATTTCATGTCTTTGGTTTTCATGTCATTGCTGAGGCTATGGGAGAAGATTGTTTACATGTATTCATTTAACAGATGCTTTTATTCGAAGCAGCTCACAACTGTTCAGAACTCACGAGGATTAAGGGCCTTGTTCAAGGACCCAACATTAGCAGTAATAGGCCTTGAATTCACAACCTTTGGCTTGGAAATTCTAAAGCCCATCTGCTATACCCTACCCGCTAAGCCAGCGCTGCTGAGTAATTTCCAATTTAATTTTCTGAAAAGGTTTCTGGTTGTCAAAGTGGATTATATGACAGTATTTACACTTGTAATTAAGCAGGATAAAATGCATTTCACATCTCCTAATTTGCTTGGAGTAATGGCATGTCAAATCTTTTTCAAAGGTCATGGTTGCATTTACACCTGCAACTTTGTGTTCATGCAGGTGGGTGCAAGTACCTCACCGTGAAGGTTGTTGGCAGTGTTAAGTGTGTGTAGCATCTGCTCACACCACTGCATAAAGCCATCCTGAGTTTTATTGGCTCCCTGAAAGAGCTTTAACAGTTTCTCCTCCTCTTCTACTTTCTTACTGGGTTTCCCACTGTTACTGCAAACATAAACCAGAACTAAGCATATTAGCTACTTAATGCATTTAACATAACACTAGCTTAACTCATTATTCAGTATTTTTATATTGTAGATTGACTAAATCAGATTATTATAACTGTTAAAAACAAGTTAATTATACAGCTTGAGAAAAACAGGAAGCATCATAGCAGCACACGAGACCAAGCGTCTTGTTTATATGTAGCAACCGCCTGTCTTGTGGGCCACACAAGATGTCTATAACCTATCGCTTGCATTGCTTTAGGTTTCACAAATCAAGGAAAGAAATATTGTGGTCAACCAAGTTACAACTCCCAAACAACTTTAATGCCATTGATTTGCTTATGCAGATGTCATCATGAGTAATGAATATTGTGTTTATTGTTATAGAATGTATACGTGTCATGTTGATGCCCCATGTCCATTTTGACAATTTTAAGATTCAAGATGCTTAACACACTCTTTGGAGGCACCCACATCTCCACTACCTTATGGTTTGCAAAAAATATAAGTAAAACTATTAAACTATTGAATACCTACTGGATAATTGAGTTTCTATAGTGTTTGACTGCATTCTTTACCTGAGGTTAATGCTTCCTTTGTTTTTCTGTGGGTTGTTCTTTCGTGTGGTTGGAGGTGGAGCAGTTTCTTTCACAGCATCATCCCAGAAGCCTAGGTTAGAGTTCTGGGTGTCACCCCAGATGCTGCTGGTGTCTGAGCTCCAGTGACTGGTATTACTCACTGAACCCCACACTGAAGAGGTCAAAGCCTATGTGCATGCACACACACATTTAGTTTAAGAGACATAAACCTGTTCCAGAGATGAATTTAAGAACCTATTGCATGATTTATGAAGTAGAGGGAACCTTTTTTACTTAAGACTCGTTTATTTACAGCCTGATGCCCCTTTTCCACCGAGGCAGTTTGAGTGCTGGTTCGGAGCCTAATTTAGAACCAGTTCTTTCTTTTTCGACACCCAAAGCACCGGCTCTGAACCAGGAAAAGTGGTTCTTAATTAGCACCAAACATTGCTGGTCTAGACTTAAGAACCGCTTGTGTCAGGAGCTGTGGGCGGGGATGGGAGCGGGGCTACTGTTAGTGCATTTGATAATGTACCTTAAGTATACTAATGTTAAATACACGTTTACTTTACCGCAATATGATCAATTATCAGCACACATGATAGTAGGTAGCTACATGCTAATTCTAACTTCTTTCTGTTTTAATGATAATGTTATGTACTTTCTTGAACGCAACCTCCATTTATACGGATTACATGGAGCTGCTTGTACACTTTGATTCGCCACGTTTGGATGCCAAATGTATGTTCACAAAGCCATGAGCGTTAACAGTCAAGCAACATCCGCTATTGTTGTTTGTGTGCTGCTGCTGCGCTAACGTTGCAGGGAAAGGTGACACGTATACAGTGATGTAACACTTGGCTCTGTGATGGCTCTCTAGCTGATGGAAAGGCAAACCGGTTCTAAGAAGGTACGCCAGTGGAACCACCTTCAAACCAGCACCAGCACTAGCTCTGAACCAGCACCTGGTTCTTTCTGGTGGAAAGGGGCATGAAAGCACTGCAACAGAAGGGCCAATTCTTTTAGTTTTGCTAGACATTTGCGATGAAAAGATTAATTTTAGACAACAGAGCAGAACTTCAGCTTTCAAATCCTGAAAGATATTTCGGAAAAGGAAGAAAGCAAAGTTATTTGGTAACTTTCCGTTATTGCAAGCAAGATAGATCAGTTCCTACAGTTTTACCTTTTTTAACAATAGGTCCACCAAACACATGAAGGTGTAAATATTAGGAAATGAAAGCTGAAATTCTGATCCATCAATCCATATTTTTTCTCTGAACCTTGGCTTTAGTGCATAGCAAAATGAATGAGAGTATAAAATGTAAAATTTCCAGTACTCACAGCTTTGTTCTGTGTGCGGTTTTGCTGAACAACTGTAGCCTGCTGCTGCTGCTGCTGCTGCTGCTCTTTCCTCTGCTTCATCTGCTGAGCCTCCTCCTGTTGAATCTCCAGAAGGGATTTTGTGGCTGCAGGCTGCTTGGCCACGCTGCCCCAACCTGAAAGCTTGGTCTGAGGTTGTTGTTGTTGCTGCTGTTGCTGTCTCTGGAGCTCCTGCTGTTGGCGTCGCTGCTACAGGACAATGTTCATGTTGACATGGGGAGCAGTGGAGGTGTTTGTCTAAACTAACAACAGAAGCTGCTAGATGCATTTCATACCTCCTCTCTAGCTAGTCGCTCTCGCTCCTCTTCTAGTTTCTGGATCTCACTGAGCGATAGAGTGTTCTGTGTCTGAGTGATGGAAGATGCTGAGGCAGACTGCTGTCCCCACTTAGAAGAAGATGGGAGCTGCAAAGAAAAGATACATTAGTTCTAACAAATGATTTAGTTCTAATTGAATGATTTATTTTTGACACTGACTACAAAGACAATATATAGACAATGTATTGTCTATGCCCTTGACAGACAGTCTCCAACTGTTGGTTGCATTGTCTTGATAGCACCTTCTTTTTTACCTGATATGCTGTGACTTGAAAGCAAAGTGATGCCATGCTTTCTAGTAATGGTTGATAAGCAGTTTTCCGCTCTGTGACTAGCCCTACGTAAAGAGATTTTAACACTAGAATCAGTCACCCATCTCTATAGATTTTCAATGCATGGCTGCACAGCAGTGGAGCAAGTGCGCACAATGCTGAAAAATTATGCCAAGCATGTCTGAGGCGGGGTCTTTTGGGTCTGGGCCTTGGCCATCAGTTCTAACATTGCTAGGTTTGGTTTACTAAATAAATAATACTAAGACTGAGTGAGGAGTACACACATCTGGTGCAATTCATCTTCCACTCTTTACATATTACAATACAAGTTGTGTGAAATAGCAGGTCATTTAAGTCCAGCCTTTCACATCACCTTCATTTGAGCTAACTGTTGCTGCTGCTGCTGTTGCTGGAGTCTGCGTAGAGCTTCCTGCTGCTGCTGCCTCTGTCTCTGCAGCTCCTGCTGCCTCTGAGCCTCTTGTTGCCTCTGAGCCTCCTGCTGCCTCTGCAATTCCTGCTGCTTTAAAAGCTCCTTCTGCCTTTGGAGCTCCTGCTGCCTCTGAAGTTCCTGCTGCCTTTGGAGCTCCTGCTGCCTCTGAAGTTCCTGCTCCCTCCTCTTCTGCTCTTCTTGCTGTTGGCGAGCCAATGCTGCTGCCTCTTCCTCTCTCCTCCTCTGTTCCTCCAGTTCCTCCTGTTTCCTTCGTTCTTCTTCCTAAAAACACCAACATGCAATCCAAAAATTAACTGAAAGCACAACCCAGCTCCACTTCCTCTTATAGTCAATGCTCAAATGTTTATGGAAAATAGAGAAGTTAACCAGCTACCATTAAAAAAATGGGATGTTCCCTGACACTTTTTCAAGTTGTGATACAAAATAAAACCATCAAAAATATATAAAGGCTACTGTACAAATCTGTACTGTACAAACTGTAGAAATCAAGATGCATGGACTCTTCAACCCAGTTCAGTTTAGAGGTTTTGGTGGACACAGGACAACCCATGGTAAAAGGTAAATCCAAAGAAATGACTACCAAATTGCATACAATAAAGACAAGTTTCATAGGTTGAATACAGTATCTTCCCACCATAATGAAAATAACCACATACACAATTAACTGCTTGTGGCTTTGTTGCACTGATAGTACAAAGGCAAATCCCTGTCCTCTAAATGCATCTACTGAACAGCTCAAATCTAAGGAACCCAATTGGAATAGAAAATCCACACCCTAAAAACACTCTGACTACTCAAGATTGTACTCGGTTAAAAAATAATTCACTTCAAATTTCCCTTCAAAGTAGTGAATTAGTTTCATAACACTTTTAGTTACTTTAGTCACACATCTAGTAGTGATGGGAAGTTCGGTTCTTTTCCACGAACCGGTTCTTTCGGACAGTTCCTTTTAATGAACCAGTTCAATAATCCAGTTCACCAGTTCTTTTACAACCTGACGTAATTCACAATGACGTAAATTCCTTCATCCCGCCACTGCCGGCAGATATTCATACAATGAATTTAACACATTCAAAAAGTTCTTTGTAATCATAACTTTAGTTGGTTGGTTGGTTGCTATAATTTACTGCCATGTCAGCTACTGAGGCTATCTTAATGGCAAGAACGGTTAATAAGAACTAAAATAACCTAAAATCACAAAGAAATAAAAATAGACAAACATAGACAAACATAAATGAAACAGACATACCGAAATGTCTTAAAGATATAAAGTTAATAAACTAATCTTCATCAACTTACAAAAAAAAGCATACTTTTAAAATGTTTCTTTCGCTCCATCAGCTGTTTCAAAAACTAATGCAAATGACACTCATACATTGATAAGACATTAAATCATAATCATTTCCATTTGTTGCTGTATCAGTTCAGTGATACACGCATGCGCAGTAACAATAGCTCATCGGTTCTCAGTATGTCAGACGT
Source organism: Tachysurus fulvidraco (assembly GCF_022655615.1). NCBI lineage: Eukaryota > Metazoa > Chordata > Actinopteri > Siluriformes > Bagridae > Tachysurus > Tachysurus fulvidraco. Next base: position 9,421,380 of record NC_062539.1, read on the forward strand.
GTCTGAAAGAAACAGTTCTCAGTTCTGTACTGATGATTCGCTGTATCGGTTCAGTGATTCACGCATTCGCAGTATCAACAGCTCGAGCTCACAGTTCTCTCAGCACAACATGTCTCAGTTCAGTGTACAGGAGTTACATATACTCCGGGATATTAGTTTATTTAGAGTTGGAGGGGCTGTCAGGCATGACCGAAAGTGAGTAACTTTAGTAACTTGTGGATCAGCGATCACTAACATCTAGTATATGCTACAGAATCTGATGAGTTGCATGTTGTGTCCAAGAACCGACAAAGAGGGCATCCACAGAAAACCAAACATAGTGACAAACGTGTATCCATGTTTTCATGACTATAAATGGTACTATCATACTGCAGCAATCCGAAGTTTGTGTGGAGAAGCATATTAATGATACTGTGGCCTTCATAATTCTGAAGCTTGGGCCAAATATCAGATATTAAGACTGTTGAGGTGTGAGACTATTTCTTCAGTTTAAACCTGAAAATCTTTCAATCATATGTTACAAATCAGCTGTGGGTCTGATCTAACATCAGAAATGTCACCTGTTTTCGGAGGAATTCTTCCCTTTGCCTCCTCTCTTCCTCTTCTCTCCTCTTCTCCTCTATCCTGCGGAGTTCATCCTCCCGAGCCAAACGTTCGTCTTCCTCTTTCTGGCGCCGCTGTGACTCCTCCTGCTCCCGTTGCCTCCTTAGTGCCTCCTCCTAACAGACAGACACAGCGTGGACATTAATACCATAACTGCAATGCCATAGATACCATAGCACAACTCTTTATACAAAACCCATAATTGAGTGAAGGTTTCTGATCTCAGTCCAGCAGCCTCAATTTCATTTCACGTTTCTGTTTTCATTACTCTTACTACATAACCTACCCTATTATGAACTCAAGATGAATTTGTTGTCTAAAAGAAAATTCAGTGCACGATTAAATGTTTTCAGTTACACTGAATCAGTTACCATATGAAAACATGGAAACACTTCAATGGATTAAGAGTAAACAGAAACTGACTTTAGGTTTCATTCTGACTCTCAGGGAACAGGTGGTCTCCCCCAAACGATTTCCCAAAAGAACTCATGCATGCTTAGACAATTACAAAACAAAAGAGCTGTGAGAAATTAAATTACGCAACAAATATTAAGTTTTGGCATTGTGTATAATCCTGCAGTCGCAAGCAAAAATTCGCTGGGTCCTCGTTTCCCTGACCTGCTTCCGTTGAGCTAGCTCCTCTTCCTCCAGACGTTTGCGCTCTTCTTCTTGCTGCACCCGCAGCACCTCCTCCAGACGCTTCCGCTCCTCCTCTTCCCGTTTGACACGAAGTTCCATCTCCAGCTTAAGTAGACCAGATGGCAATTACACAAGAACCAAAAACAGAAGCACCCAAGAGTTCTTGTGTTGAGATTAAAATTTCAGTCCGCATTTGATATTCTGTATTGCTGAGAATGAAGTATGGTATTCTGCTATTTTGGACAGGTCTCTCTTGAAAAAGAGATTCTATATCTCAATGAGACAAATCTGGTTAAATAAAGGTTAATAATGGTAACATTTTCTAAATTAGCAGAGAAAACTGTTCACTAATATGAATAAATACAAGTGATCTATGGTGTTATGATCAGTGTATGCTCAGCAAATAGAAAGTGTAACATGTAAAAATCCAGGATGGTTCGTCATACCTTAGCAGCCTTCTCCAGTTGCATCTGTTCAATAGATGGTTGAGGTACAGTGTCTATAGGAAGATCCCACACACTTGTGCCTTCCCATGCTAAAGAAAAATAAACATACTTTTGAGGCACATTGTACATGCATACATTCATCCAGAAATATCCGTACCAGTTCCAACCTCCAAACCTGCTGTCCTGACACAATCTTTTTGAACAGATAGATAAAGCTTAGACAAGATAATGCACAACTTATCCAGTAAGAAGTTTTTTAATAAGACATTCTAAATGGTTGTGCCTTCTTTGCTCATCACTCTTAAACATTGTGGCCTTGCTGAGAACTGAATGCCAAAGCCTTTTAAAATTATATTGATAATTTCGTTTCCTGTGCAATAAAGGAAACAGAAAATTGGGTTTCCTGTGTTATCACACATTCCCAGTTTAGTTTTCATGAAGTCATGCAATAGCAGAAATGAGTAACCCAAACACCCCATGAATGTCTGGGGAAAGAACAGAGTAAATTTTTTGCTCACTAAAAAACTCTAGATTGTACGTTTCTAAAAAAAAAAAAAAAAAAAAAAAAGTCACAGAAGACAACTCACATTAACTATCTTGCAAAATCTTCAAGCATATAACATTTACAAGTTGAATCATGTTCTCAAATGTGTGGTGAGAGCACAGGAAGGCAAAACCAGGATGAAGGAAAGGTTGTGAAATCATAGTATGAGTCATCAAACGAAACAGGTCACCAACAACCTGCTGCTTCTCCCACACTGGACAAGTAAAATAAACACTATACAAAGCATAATGCAGAAGGCAGTTAGACAGAACATGTCACGGCAAAGTCCAGTTCCTTAGAAATATTACAGAATCCAGTCACCAGGTTTGAGCCAAAATAAATAATTACAGTTAATAAAACAACACTTGTCCAAATACAGGCAATACCTTCAGAGATGCAATGACAGAATTAAAAAAATTACTCCTCTTGTTTGACTTACTCTTAGTCAAAGCACACAAGAACTCCAAAGGCAGTCGGAGCCTTTCATTCTTGCTGTAAATTAAACTTTCCTCTCTTATAAGGATTTTTTTGTTGTTCAATGTTTTAATTGTGTTTGGTACTAAACATTACTATTAGTTTTAGGATTCAAAAATGATTAAAGTATTAAGAGACAGTATTATTTGATGACATACTGCTTGGAGCTGCTGGCTGAATGTTTGGCGTGCAGGATGCTTGGGTAGATGGGTTCTGTATATCCCATATAGACCCTGAATCTGGAACGGACATGGAGCGCGTCACTGGCGGCAAAAGACTCTGCTGCTGTTCCGGAGATCTGCGTAAACAAAATGCAAAATGTTAAAATAAATACTATGGCGGCACATCAGAGGACAAACTATGTTTAAATGATTGCACTGGTGGCAATCAGCATTCCGTCTTTCTGAACGCAGCTACTGAAAAGGTTCACCTAAGCTTGAGGGCTTGTTGCAGGTACAGGTTAAGTTGCTGTTGCTGCTGTGTTGGAGGAGCAGCTGAACTGAGCACAGCTTTTTGCTGAGCTAAAGCCTGAGCATACTGCTGCTGCCTGTAATCACATACACAAACCAGGAGGGAGATTTAAAACAACTAACGTTTGCGTTAAACCAGTCAAGTTATTAATTTGTGCATAGCTAATTACTTTCAGCTTTTGAGACACAGAAGCTAAGTAACTGTTGTTTGTAGCATCCGTGTTTATAAAGCACACCAGCTAAATTTCACAGGGCAGCACACTGGCTGGTTTACATGCCCCATTTCCAAATATTATGTAGTAACTAATCTCATCATTTTTACATTTTAAAAAACTTCAAGTAGAAGGTTGATGAAAGTAAGAGAGATAGCTTACCTGATTATGTACTGGTACTGCAGTTGCTGAAGTTGATAGATGCTTAGAGCATTTAGCTCCTGCTGTCTCTTTATTCTCTCCTGATCAGCATCGCCCTATAAACAAACACACACACCCCCAAAAGTCAGTGATGCACCAGCGTAATACAAAGACTAAACACCACACGCAAATGTTGTAGTAGGGCTTAAATGAAATGGTAAATGGAAATCAAATTAGGTTGCAAGCCAATTAGCAACTATATAAAAGGCCCCGACAATCCAAACCAATATCAACGAACTAGCACCAACCAAGGCTAACTGATTAATCTCATTAAAAACTACACATGAGGGAGGGTCAGCATGACTCCTTTTTTACTAGTCTAACAGTAATTTAAGAGTTCCCCAGAGATCGAGTCTTATTTTCTATAGTTAAAGTAAAAAGCCTGCTTCAATTTTTAAGCCATTTAATTTGTGTAGCAAGTAGCACATCGAGCACAGTCTTAGTTTCTCAGTTTTAGTTTTTTAGGCTACACTATAGATGATGCAGGTTAAAAATAATAATAAAAATAAACAAATTCATGGCAACAAATGTGCAAAACAACAAGTTTGTGTAGTAATTATGGATGTAGCAGTACTATTTAATGCAGTTCCAATTCCTAAAATGACACACATATAGACAAGCTGGCAGCACAGCTAAAATCACAGATTCCGAAATGGAGTACAGAGCAAATGGTACTGGTGTGCATGTACAGTATGTGCCACTATATGTGGATAAAGGTATGTAAATGTAGGTGTGTGAAATAAACAATTAATCCAAAAGATGCAGTAGCAAAGGACAACAGTGCCCATGTCCTAAATCATATACTATGGTAACTATTTGATTTGTCAAAATAATAGAGAAATATGAAGAAATGGTACAAATCAGTTTCTTTTTTTTCTGGCCATCAATCCTTGCAGATAACTAATGCTTCAGTTTTCTTAAATAACTCACAGTAAAAGACTTGTCTAATACTACTTGTTTAAATTTCACATAATGCTTCATCTTTTCAGCCAACCAAAATATTATCTAATTCCGTAAAAATAATATTACACACTATACCACTGGTTCTGTTATTCTATAAACAAGATTGTTTTACCAGTATAGGAGGTAGTGGAGGCCCAGGAGCAAAAGGCACTCTCCCCCACATCTTAAAGATTTCACCCAGGGGATGGAAACCTTCATCACAGCCCCTTTTCACCAGCAGGGTCATTGTGAAATACCCAGCCTGGAACCACTCCGACATCTCATGATTACTGAATGGACCTTTAAAAAAAAAAATTAGATGAAGATCAAACAAATAAAACAATCCTCTACCTAAAGACAAAAAACTACATAAAAAAAATTGAAGTGTCTTATACTTAATACTTAATCCGTTCCAAACCATGCAGGCTTTAAATGAGACTATTATTGCCATTTTCTGGTGTTAGTTTTCACCTTGAATCTCTCCCTGAGGATCCTTATAGTACCACTTGAGAGCAGCCTCATGGGATGGTGGCAGGCAGCCAACTTTGGGCCGGTCTGCACTCTTAGCCCCCAAACGCTCGTCATCCACAGCACCATCATGAAGATATGCCACCATTTTCTCTGCTTCCTGTCAAAAGCAGAAAATACAACCATCAGAATATATTTTTGGTTAAGTCAATAGGATTCTATACTAACTGTGGAAATACGTTTAAAAGGATTAAATATTATACGGATAGACTGATGATGCATTCTTACAGCTTTTCAGTCATATAAGCCATGCCACTAGTTGATGGTAAAATCACAGCTAATACTAAAAGCCATATTTTGATACTTGTGAAAGCACTTTTTTTTTTACCTAGAAATAAGTGAAGGGCTTGTTATTTTTTTTTTTTTACAATGATTTCAAAGGGACATCCTACACATCATACTCAATGACAAGATTCACATGCATAAACACTTACTCCTCATACACATTTCTCTCTCATTCATATTACAGTTACATTCCTAACAAAAAGAAAACTCCCTGGCCAACCTGTTCAAAGTGTTTGAGGCCCTCATCCTCATCTGCATCTGTGGCCATTGGTGCAAGTTGGCCAATAGGTGGCATGATGCTCTTTGGGAAAGGGAGTGCTTCTGGTACTGCCACTGGCACTGGAACTGGTACTGGCTTGGGATGTGTTGTGAGTTGCTGGGTAGGCAACACAGGGATGGAGGAAACTGGAAAATCTAAACCATTGAAACAGACAACAAAGACACAACATAAAAGTAAGCAAGGGTAGTAGGTGTGTGTTTGTGCAACTTGTGAGCCTGTACAGCTTTTACAGGATAGCCCCTCTGTCTAATATAAAAACTAGCTTTCTGTGGACACTTTACTGATGTAATATACGTTTTACAAAGTGCCTTCCTAAGCACTATGTGCACAATGCAAGAACCATAAAAACATGGTTTGCCAAGTTTGCCAAAACCACGGGCTTCCCCTCTGCCATCAGTGCCTGACCTCATTAATGCAATTATTTTTTTGACTGTGAATGTGACAAGTCCCCACAGCCATGCTTTAAAATCTAAGAGAAGAGAGGAAGGTTTACAGAAAAGCGGGACAGTATCTTGAATGTTGAAAACCTTTGAACATGTAGTGTATGTGATGAAGCCACGGCAAAAAAGAATAAACAAATAAAATAGAGAAACAAAATAAAAATGCCGGCCAGACTCAAATAGTAATTATACAAGCGGAAGTACGTCACTCGCAAGTGATCTTTCACCCAGGTGTCTCGTTGGGTCTTAAAATGCACTGCTGCAGCCAGCAAAAATGCAGCAAACAGTAAATGCTGTTTTTTGTAGCATAAGTTTTTTCGTCTTCTTTTTGATTGCATTCTGAAAACCACATATACCAAAGCATGTTCCATTTCAATTACCCTGGAAATGAGGTAAAATATATTTGCATTTTGGGCGGAAGTAGAAAGATCAGTGATATCTGATTAGCCAAGCTATCGCTATCGGATCAGAGAAAACACATGAAGTCTCCAGGTGTAAAAAGGCCCTTTGATGGACAGAAAGCAAATGAAAAGCATGTATACTGAGATGGAAGAATTATAAGCAATAGCTTCTACCTGTTAGTGTGCTGAGTGTATTTGTGCTGTGTGGTATGGAGATAGGCAGAGCTGAGTGTAATGGAGCTGCAGCAGTTCGGAGTTCATGTGCTGCTACTCTCTCAGGCTCCTCCACCCTCTCTGGCTGGCTGGAGGGCAGGGAAACTGCTGGCTCTGGAGCTGCTGATAAGGGAGCAGCAGGTGGAGAAGCCTCTTCTGATTTGACAGTGTCTAAAAACAAAGTCAAATACATCTTACGTCCACCAACAAGATACTGGTAACCAAAATTTTATAACCTAGACAACCCAAAAGCCTTAATTTTATATTATTAAAAACTATTTTTTTAGATTAATAGTTTCAATATTACTATAATTACTATGGAATAGTAAGCTTTAATTAAATAATTATTATAGCAAAATAGTTGTATGTATGATAGGTTAAATATTGTCCATACCCTCATGCCTGGCAGTCTGGCACTTGCTGTCAGGTTCATTAGGATGCCCTGCTTCATCCTCATCTTTCTCGCAGCATTCCTCACCCTCCTCTAGAGGACGAAACTCTAGCTCTGCCTCCTCGAGAATCGGCTCCGCAGCAGCCTTCTAAATGGGGAGTGAGCAGAAAGGATGAGATTGAAAATAGAAAGAGAATCTAGTCAATTTTTAGAAGGGGAATTACATTAACGTCAATTAACACATGGGACAAATATTATACTGCTCAATAGAAACTGAGGAACAGGAACAGGTAACAGTGAAAGTTTTATCTTTTGTTTTAATAGTACTAAGTTCCAAAAAGTTCAGGGAACATCAGCTCTGAATGATGGGCCTCTTGTCAGCTTACCTTAAGTGGAAGAAAAGCTCCAGATGAGTCAAAGGTGCCTGTCTCCTCCTCTGCATCCTCCAGGCACCACTCAGGCAATGCATCCCTCTCATCTTCCATGCTGCCACTGGCTGAGCGGGGCCGCCTGTAGCCCCCAACACGCTCCTCCTCCCCACGTGAGTCCAATGGTAAGCGTCGACGCGGATCTGGCTGTTCCCTCCAGCCCCCAGCCAAGCGTGGCCCATCTTTAGAAAGACAGACAGACAGACATACAGTTAAGCTACAGGGACATAGAAAGCATAAATCTGGGTTGATTAGTTATGGTTAGAGTGAGCTAGTGGGATTAGCAATTGATAGGAAGTTGCAAAAGTATTTATAAGACGGGAATCTAAATTGGGGACATTTTAAACTCAATCAACGTTCACTGAATTGCTGACTGTGGCAGACCTTATTTACCAGGTTAAGCATATGTTAAATAAAAGCAACAATTTGTCTTTCTACAAATAAATCACTACATGGTGGCAGACCTGCTGCAAACTACTCTTACACAATTCCAAAAAGTATATGAAAATTCCAATCAAAATCTTCACATGCAAATAAGAACAACTGTAAACCTATGCAGGGAAGCTGATCATTAGTTCAAGGTAAAAGAACTTTTATCAGGATCTGCTCTGTGAAAACGGTAACACAGTCAAGGTTGTGTGTGCAATTATAGGGCCTCTGGGACGTCAACTACCATCATTCATTAAGTGCCACAACAACCATTCTCTTGATTAATACTGCTCAATTAATAATTATTATTATTACCCAAGAGGCAATACAAATGCCCTGACTGCATAGATACACAAAATTTATAACAAAGTGGAAGCAATTTAGCTTTAACAGCAACTCAGCCATGTGGTAATCACAGAGCGGGGTCAGTGCATGCTGAGGCACACAGTACTCAGGTGTTGACAACTTTCTACAGAGTCAATAGCTACAGACTTCATGTGGCCTTCAGATTAGCTCAAGAACAGTACATAGAAAGCTTCATGAAATGGGTTTCCATCGCTGAGCAGCCACATCCAAGCATTATATCACCAAGTGCAATGCAAAGCATCAGATGCAGTGGTGTAAACTAAAGGCTTCTTTTACTTTGGCTAATCTTAATGTCTACCATCAGAACAACTTTGGTGTGGAAGGCAGAGTTGCAAGGAGAAAACCACTAGTCTTCAAAAAGAGCACTGCTGCCCATGAAGTATGCTAAAGATCATGTGGACAAGCAAAACCTCTTTTTTTTTTTGTAAACCTTTACACTTATACTTTACAGGTATACACTTTTCTATGTATATCCTTTGTTTCTTATATTTATGCTGCTTCTATATTACTACTATGCACCAACACACCAAGACAAATTCCTGTACATGTAAACCCTACAGTACCTGGCAATAAACCTGATTCTGAACCTTACTCCTTCTGTGAAACATGGTGGTGGTAGTATCATGCTTTGTTACTGCATCTGGGCCAGGACAGCTTGCTATCATTGATGGAACAATGGATTCAGAATTACACCAGTAAATTCTAAAGCAAAATGGCAGGACATCTGTCTATGAACTGAATCTCAGGAGAAAATGGGCCATACACCAAAACAAGGACTACAAGCAACCCAGTCTGTCTACCAAAGAGCGATTAATGAGAAACAAAGATAACGTTTTGGAATGACCATTCATTCATGCAGTTCATTTGAGGACACCCACCAACATCAGAGTGTTGAAGCTGTTCTATACTGAGGAATGGAATAAAAGCTGTTGTGCAGGACTGATCAACAGTTACCGGACACTTTACTTACACTTTACTTATTGCAGCACAAAGGAATTACAGCAGATACCGAAAGCAAAGGTTCACATACTTCTGCGGGTCACAGATATGTAATGCTAGACCATTTTTCTGAATAATTCAATTAAGTAGTATAATATTTTTGGGTCATTTGTTTGATTGCGTTCCCTTTGTTTACTTTTAGTGCTTGTGTGAAAATCTGTTTTGGATCATATTTATGCAGAAATATAAAAATTCATAAAGGGTTCACAAACTTTCAAGCGACACTGTATATATAATTATTGCCAGTCATCAACTGGAGCAAACCTGACTAACCCTGAATTTTCTTTTTCAATTTAAGATTACCCAGAAATCCCATAGTCCAGTCCTTAGCATGGCACAGATATGATGCAATGCAGTTTAGATTAGAGAGCAAATAAACAGACGAACGATGGAGATAAGGCGGCTCCCACCTGGACTCGGTGGGCACCATCTTTCATTATCCCGGCGGGAGCCCGCCAGACGCCAACCGCCACCCTCTTCATCCTCACCGTTCTGTTCGTCACGCGACAGCCGCCAATTCTCACTCTCAGAGCGCGTGAAATCGTGCTTTCGCACCAGGCCTGTACCACCATCCTCGTAATTTGCCCGTACTGTGTGCGTAGGGGTGGAAGTAGGAGATGAAAAAGGAAAGAAGAAAAAAAGGAAAGGCAGAAGTTCAATATAAAACAAAAATTAACATACAGCCAAGCAATAAAATCCAGGAAAACTAAAGCTGACTATGAACTTACAGTGGTTAATCTGAAAGTGGGCTGGAGCTCCATCTAGGAGAATGAAAGAATAAAAATTAATTCAAGCACACAAGGGACAGTTACAATTTTAAATAAAACAAAGAGGTTTTATATATAGGCAAGATGAGCAAATATTTGCTATACCAACCTGGATCTTTCCGACTTGGCTTTTCAAATCTTCTGTCTCCCCTTGATAAAAGAAAAAAAAAAAGACCAGACAATTGTGTTAGGTCTACCTGGTCTTACCATATTTGCTTTAGATTAAACAGACAAATGCAAACAAGTGATATGTGACTAACACACCTTTACACTCCCAAACCCTGTCTCTATAAAATAAATTGTAAATGTAATGTTTTACTAATACATAGAACTTTTTTTACTAATACAAAACTAAGGTTTTACTAATACATAAGTAGAACAGTTAACTAAATTTAAATTCTTGGAAAATTACCATTAACCAACATTTAGCTGTTATTTCCAATTATTCTATTAAAAAGTTTATTTTAAGTAAAATAGTCTGTATTACGTACTGATCTCCATGTTACCGTGCTTTCTTTCTTGGAGGTCTGATTTTTACACCCACTAAACTAAAGTACATCCTGTTTCAGCTGAAAAAGTGAAAGTGTTACTTTAATTATTTTCCCCTTTTCTAAATGAGCAACAGATACTACAGTTGTTGACGTCTAACAATATCTGCTTTAGGGATAAAAATACATAAAGATTCTGGTTAAGAAGAATGAGGAAATGTGATTTTCTGGCCTATGAGAGGGTTACCTTTCCTCCCAGCTCTGAGAACGATGCATCTCTCGCCCACCACGCCCAAAGCCACCCTCCACATCATCAAAACTTCTTTGGTAAAACCCTCCTTCACCCCTTCCTCGACCTGCAATTGTAAGTCATAAAACACACAGATGCGCACACACTTAGAAACGCATTGGGCAATGTATAGTACTCGTCCTACAGCACCATAGGGTAATTGCATAGAAACTAGGGCTGCAACAACTGACAAAATGATGGTGTCCTGTAGGGCTGGGATGATTTACTAATCTGGCGATTCAATACTATCCTGATACTTTTTTTCCGGATTCAATACATATTGCGATTCTGTAGCTATTGCGATTCATTGTTTAAATTGTGATTTTTGTTTACTTAATAAAGATTAGACAATGGCAAATACTTGATCATACCCTTAAAGAGACTGTATATGAGTTATATTAACAAAAACAATGCATCACATCTTTCTGAATTTTTATTTCAGGAGCATATACATACATAGGGCATAAAGAACCTTGAACCATAAAACTTTCAAGTACCAAAAACTTAAATATAATATTTAAATGTGCAACAAAATAACTAAAAACAATACTCTCTGAAATAAAATAAGTGCTGTTAAACTGTTCCAAAAAATAACAATAAATAAAAAAGCTCCGGAACAATTTATTTAAAATTGAAATAGATTTATATAAAGATTTATTTATTTACGGGCTGTCAGGGTTACATAGGACTCTGTAGCTCGCGATGCGACTCGTTGAGCTTTGCTTAAACGTTTTTTTTTTACTTCTGACGCAACCTCGTCATAGATTTTAGGCACGACTGTGTCTGCGAAAAGCTTCCTTGAAGGAATAACGTATCTCCGCTCCAAAGTATGGATCATATTTCGAAAACCTGCATTTTCCACAACGCTATAAGGTCGAATGTCTTTGCAGATAAAAAGAGCAATCGACTTTGTGATGCGTTTTGTCTTCTCCGAAGTGCATGGTAATTTACTCAATGTCACATCCAGAGTTTGTTGAGACGCTGCAGGTTGTTTGGCGTTAAGCCTGAAAATCGCCATCAAATTCGCTATAAAAAATATGCTATCACTGTATAGCAGAGTTTGCATACCGTTTTAGTCATGTCCAGCGCAGCTCTTCCTGCCAGTGTGTAAAATCCAAATTGTTTCCACACTTGTGATTTAAAACGTGAAGGTGCAGAAACAATTCTCAAAGAGGTTTGCTCCCCTGCCTCTGCCATGGTTTAGCTTTCTCGCGCCAGCTTAAAACGGATACGACGTCGTCTAATACAGACAACAACAAAATACGTTTCGCCCTCTGTTGGAATAAGAGCGATAACGTCTTCCCGCCACCTCTCTGGAAAAGTAAAAAAATTAAATATATATCGATTCTGAGCCAAACAGATCGATCTCAAAATCGTTTTAAAAAGAATCGCGATAGTTTGGTGAATCGATTTTTTCTCCCACCCCTAGTGTCCTGGGGGATCTCTAACCAGAACTCTTACACACCTGGACACCAAAGATTCCTAAGCGCGAATGCTGTTCTTAAACTTTAGTTCAGCATTTAACATAATCATCCCCCAGCAGCTAATTAACAAACAGACACCTGAGAACTCCCTCCTCAGTAACTGTGTTTTTCAACCGACTCATACATTCTATGGTCTCTCTGATAAAAAAAAAAAAAAACAAGATCACCACGCTAAACACAGGGGCACCACAAGGGCACCAGCTCTGCCTGTTTCCTTTCACCTGGTTGACCCATAATTGTGTACCCAGTTACAGTTCCAACCACATCGACATGTTTGCAGACGAAATTACTGTGGTGGGCCTCATCACCAACAACAAGGCAGACTACAGGAGCAAGGTGAGCTGACTGGGCCAGTGGTGTAACGACAATCTTTTCCTCAACATGGGTAAGACCAAAGAAATTGTCATTGACTTCAGAAGAGGACCCCCACAGCGGAGAGGGTGAGCAGCACCAAGTTCCTAGGGGTGCATATCTCTGAGGACCTCTCCTGAGTGACAAACACCACATCACTGGCCAATGCTAAACAATGTTTTAAACTCATGGTATCTTAAGCATGTAGCCTAGTGAACCAGCATTAATGTATCCAATGATAGAGATTTAAGCACTTATGTACGTCACTCTGGATAAGGGAGTCTGCCAAATGCTGTAAATGTAATGCCTCTTTTCAACCAGAAAGAACCGGGTGCTGGTTCAGAGCTAGCGCTAGTGCTGGTTCAAAGTTGGTTCCACTGGCGAACCTTCTAAGAACCGGTTTGCCTTTCCACCGGCTAGAGAGCCATCACAGCGCCGAGTGAGACGTCACTGTATACGTGTCACGTGTCCCAGCAACGTTGGCGCAGCAGCGGCAAACACAAACAACAACAATGGCGGATGTTGCTTTACTGTTAATGCTCATGGCTTTGCAAACATACATTGGCATCCAAACACGGCGAATAAAACGTTTACGTGCAGCTCCGTGTAATCTGTATAAACGGAGGTTGTAATCGATAAAGTACATAACGTTATTTTATCGTTAACACAGAAAAAACATTTAGCCTTAGCATGTAGCTACCTACTATCATGTGTGCTGATAATGTATCATATGCGGTAAAGTAAAAATGTATTAAACATTAGTATACTTAAGGTACGTTATCAAATGCGCTAACAGTAGCCCCGCCCCCAGCTCTTGACACAAGCGGTTCTTAAGTCTAGACCAGCAACGTTTTGGTGCTACTTAAGAACCACTTTTCCTGGTTCGGAGCCGGTGCTTTGGCGGTCGAAACAGAAAGAACTGGTTCTAAATTAGGCTCTGGCTCCGAACCAGCACTCGAACTGCCTCGGTGGAAAAGGGGCATAAATGCAAGAAAGCATAGTCACACCTTTACTTCCTCTGCAAACTGAGGAAGGCAAGAGTCCTACCTCCCATCATGTGCTCCTTCTAGGATCAAGGTGCTACATAAAACAAAGACAGGGCTAGGACTTAGTAAGTAGTCCTAGCCACATAAAGTGCAACTGTGCAACCTGGTGCAAACAGTGCAAGACAAGACCATGCAGGACAATACAAACAAGACAGACAAGACCGTGCAGGACAGGACAGACAAGACCGTGCAGGACAAAGGACAGTGCAGACAAAAGGTTACAAGACAATACACAAAATACAGTACACAAAAGACAACGCTGACCAACCAGTGTCAATACTGTATGTAAATACTGTAAGTTCAGACAATATTGTGTGCAGTAATACTAGAATGAACACAGTTTCTTAGCAGCAGGTCTCTGAGATAGTGTATAAGATTGTATAAGCAACAACTGAAATATTGTACAGTATGAGCAACATGACCGAACTGTTAGACAGTGTGTGCAAAGAGCAAAAAAGTAAAAAAAAAGTGTGCAAAACACCATGTAAACAGTTTGTAAACAGTATCAGAGCATCAGAATGGGGAAGAAAGGTGATTTAAGTGACTTTGAACGTGGCATGGTTGTTGGTGCCAGACAGGCTGGTCTGACTATTTCAGAAACTGCTGATCTACTGGGATTTTCAAGCACAACCATCTCTAGGGTTTACAGAGAATGGTCAGAAAAAGATAAAATATCCAGTGAGAGGCAGTTCTGTGGGCACAGATGCCTTGTTGATGCCAGATGTCAGAGGAGACTGGCCAGACTGGTTCAAGCTGATAGAAAGGAAACAGTAACTCAAATAACCACTCGTTACAACCGAGGTATGCAGAAGAGCATCTCTGAACACACAACACATCGAACTTTGAGGCGGATGGGCTACAGCAGCAGAAGACCACACCAGGTGCCACTCCTGACCGCTAAGAACAGGAAACTGAGGTTACAATTCGCACAGGCTCACCAAAATTGGACAATAGAAGATTGGAAAAATGTTGCCTTTTCTGATGAGTCTCGATTTCTGCTGCGACATTCAGATGGTGGGGAATTTGGTGGTGTAATGGTAGGGGGGATATTTTCTTGGCACACTTTTCTTAGTACCAATTGAGCCTCGTGTCAATGCCTCAGCCTACCTGAGTATTGTTGCTGACCATGTCCATCCCTTTATGACCACAGTGTACCCATCTTCTGATGGCTACTTCCAGCAGGATAACGCACCATGTCATAAAGCGCGAATCATCTCAGACTGGTTTCTTGAACATGACAATGAGTTCACTGTACTCAAATGTCCTCCACAGTCACCAGATCTCAGTCCAATAGAGCACCTTCGGCATGTGGTGGAACGGGAGATTCGCATCATGGATGTGCAGCCAACAAATCTGAAGCAACTGCGTGATGCTAACATGTAAATTTGGACCAAAATCTCTGAGGAATGTTTCCAGTACAATGCCAAAAAGGATTAAGGCAGTTCTGAAGGCAAAAGGGGGTCCCCATCCTGGGACTAGTAAGGTGTACCTAATAAAGTGGTCAGTGAGTGTCTATGTATGTGTATATATATATAATATATATATAAAAATAAAAGTATATCTCGTAAATCTAAATGAGTAAATGGAAACCATGAATTGTAAGGTTCAAATATACATCCATATATGTGTGTGTGCATCTATATATATATCTATATATATATATATATCTATCTATCTATATATATATACATATATCTATATATATACATATATATATGTATATACATATATATATATATATATATATATATATGTGTGTGTGTATATATATATATATATATACACACACACACACACACACACACACACACACGTGTGTGTGTGTGTGTGTGTATATATATATATACACACACACACACACACACACACACACACACACACACACATATGGATGTATATTTGAACCTTACAATTCATGGTTTCCATTTACTCATTTAGATTTACGAGATATATTTACTCTATTTATGTCTATTTATTACAAGTACACTGCTGTTACATCCATACAAATCTATATTACACTAACTGCTCATATAATATTACAAACTCTCTATATTACAATGCCAATGTAAACACCTGATTTGAGAAAGAGAAAAAGTATCTTGATTCTTCTACATTAGATTAGATCAACTTTATTGTCATTACACATGTACAAGTAAAAGGCAACGATATGTCTATATGTCTGCAAAGCACTGACAATAAAGAACCTTAAACATCAGGGCATCATTAAACCCCTGGACCGTCTGTAGTGCTACTTGCCAGTTTTGGGTGCTCACATACATAACAACCCAGTGGTTCTTAACTCAATGTCTGGTGAACACAGAGGCAAGTCAGTGACATCAGTATATTCGTCATCCAGAAAATGCCTACACACTCAAGCCACATGGGATTGAGCACTGCCACGCACCAAAAGGAATCCAGAGGCCTGTCAATGGCTATGAGGATTTCATCACAGTACCTAACAGCAGTAAGGGTAACGTTTGCTAGCAGATAGAGGTCTGTGCATCCCTGCCAGTATATTCCTCCCAAGACCATTTCTGACCCACCACCAAAATTGTCATGCTGGTTGAAGTTGCAGGCAGTATAACATTCCCCAAAGCATCTCCAGACTCTCCATGTCTGTCACATGTGCTCAGTATAAACATCCTCTCATCTATTAAGTGAACAGGGTGCCAGTGGGAGACCTAGTGTTTTTTAGCAAATGCCAAGAGATCTGAACGGAGCTGGGCTGTGAGCACAGGTCCCATTAGAGGATGTCAGTCCTTCATGCCACATTTGGACAGTTTGGTCAGAACCAAACACATCAGTAGACTGCTGGAAGGCATTCTGTAGGGCTCTAGAATGGCTCATGTTCCTCTTTCAACAAATGAGCAAATGCCCTGGGTTGAAAACTAAGCTAGGAGACACACAAAACATCCTTGCAATGTGCTATCTGAATGTGCCATGATGGAGGAGCTAGAATACCCGTGCAACCTAATTGGGTCGCAAATACTGCCTCATGCAACTAACAAAACATGAGACAAATCAGTCAGGAAGTATAGAGAGCAATTGTCCACATCAGATAAATTAATGTCATGACTTATTGCTTTACAATGATTATACAATGCTTTAGGTTTTTATTTATTTATTCAGTGTTTGCAACAATGGGACTGTGGTGCAGAGTACTCACCGCGCCCACGTGAAGAACTTCGACCTCGAGGTGCCCCTGCTACCACACCCCCTCCTCGTCCAGTCAGGCGCAACACTGCTGCACTGTTTACTGACATGGAGAAATTCCTCTGTTGAACCACACAAACGCGCACACACACATACACCCCAACGTTACAATGAGCCGAGGTCAGACCTCAAACACAGAAAAGTTATTGCATTGCCTGGTTTTCAAAAACTGTTGCAGTAGTATCTCATTTTTCCCGGCTTCTAAGTGTGGCCTCTAGTACTTTTGCTATTTGGTGTGGTTTTACAAAGCACGTGATTAAACCACTAAACATACTAAAAGGCGTGCACATCAGAAAACGTTTATAAAACTTAGAAATACTGAAATAGAAGTCATAAATCAGCACAGAGAACAGAAATGTGGTATTAAATTTTAATATCATAATTAACACAATTACATAACCACTTTTACAGCTTTCACCTTCTCTTTTTGTTTCTCAGTTCAGAACAATCACATTTCTGCTCAGTTCATGCTTTTAATGCCAGTTGAGCAGCTAAAGGCTACATTACATAAAAGTATACTTGTACGTTCATGTCACAGTTCTCTCGAAAACGGATGGCTCAACATTACGAATTTTTGCCCGGTCATCAAAAATAACAAATAATACAACGTCTGTGACTCAGAACACAACTGACTTGCTTTCTGTTTATGAGGCTTTTTATCCTGTTGATCAGAGTGACACTAGTCTATTACAGACGCTTGCTGTAAGACAATTAGTGCTCTACTCTAAGCAATTCAGCTGCAAAAGTGATTGCCGTTTTCACATGTTGCATTCCAGTGTTCTCAGTCTAATTGCTGTTGTGCAACAGAGAAGAATAAGCTGGTAGCAAAGAACCAGCAATAACCAACTGGGAGAAAACAAGGTACATTTTTTAAAGAAACATGCGCCATCTTTAACAGTGATACAACGTAAATTCTCTCTGCTGACAGACCAACATCTTAATCTTGTGCTATAACATCTTAGCTATTAAAAAGCATATTAAGTTTTGTTTTTTGACATGTTAAGCATACCATTAGTCTGTTGATGTTCCCTAACATATCTTGGGCCTATGCTAAGTCTTAACCTGGATTATGATCTCTTTTTGCTATGTGCATAGAAAAGATGGCTGCATCACATGGGCTCATTTGAAGGGTCGAGTGTTGGTTGCAACACCCGAATAATCTCACCTGTTCTTCCTCTGTAAATGAGACTAGGGCCAGTGGGGGTAGTGGCTCCTCTTGTAAAATAGGCAGAAATTCCTTGTCATGTAGATCTACAGGAATCTAGAGCAATGGTAAGAGTAAGCACAAAGATTTTACACTGAAGTAGGACATCAGATAAACAAAAAAAAAACCATCTGTCATTTCAAATACAAACCACAACAGACATTAATTGGCTGTGTAGGGTTGGGGAAGAATTGTTCCTGAACAATTAATAGTTGCTCTTTCTTGCACTATATGACTAAGTGGATACCTGACCATGACCCCATATGTGGACAGTTTCAAATGTTTTGACACAAAATTGGAGGCAGACAGATATCTAAAATGTCTCTGTATGCTATAACTAAGATTTTCCTTCACTGAAACGAAAGGGCCCAAACCTGTTATCATGACAAAAGCCCTTTGCATAAAGCCAAGTCCATGAATGTAAATATGGTCTACACAGAGCCCTGACCTTAACACTACTGACCAGCTTTCGAAGATTTACAACGCTTATTGCATGCCAGTCCTTTTCACCCAACATCAGTGCCTGACCTAACTAATACTCTTAACGCTGAATAGGTGACAAATCCCTACAGCCAGGAATCAAAATCTAGCGAAAATCCTTCCAACCACAGGACCAACTCAATATTAAATGTCATGTTCAACAAAGTACATACACAGATGCATTTGTCAGGTGTCCTTTGACCAGAAAGGCCCCAACCAGTAATACATTTTTTTAACAAATGCAGTACAGTAAAATATAACAGACTGAATTAAGGTAAATGTGATGCAACATAAACAGCATAACTCCAGACTGCTGTCTACCTTGTTATCCTTTACATAAAGTGCAAGCATTTCTTCTCTCCCATAGCGATAGTCTGCAAGTTTATACTTTGGCAACGCAGGCGAGAGTGGTGGTGAAGCCACACTGCTACTTCCACCTCCTCCAGACAAAGCACGGAGCCTGCGTGTGAAAGACAGAGAGTTGTGTTAACTGAAGACAAGCTTATCAGTTCATTACAATACCTTTTTTTTTTTTTTTTTACAGTCTGATTTTAATATTAACACTTACCATTCTGGTCCGAAGTTAAGTGTCTGGGTTTCTGCCATTTTTCCTAAAAAGTCTAAGGATAGAAACAGACAGACAAACCTTTGTATTTGTATGAACTGTGTATTTTAAGGTAATCCTTTGACAAGGGCCCAAATAAAAGTGTATTTAATCTCATTCTAATGATCAACATTAACATGATTTGTAACAAATCAGATCTAATACCACAGTAAACTGATGTAAAATATATACATGTTATCTAACTCCATAAGGGTATGTCCTTTATTTCATAGTAATAAACTCTAAACGCTGTGTGTTAGCTTTAAATGAAAGTAAAAAAAAGCCAAGAACTTGGGGGAGGGGACTGCGGCTACCAGGAAATGTCTGTTATCAGAAACTTCAAGCACCAGCAAATCTTCTCATTCACATGTTTCTTGCACAAACATACACCAATGTCATGGCAATGTAAGACTGCTAGGCAAAAAAAAATGTCAGGAGTAATTCGATGCAATGTGAAATTAGGACAATGTAAAAATTAACTTGGGATTTGATTCTGTTTTTCCATTATTTGTTTGGTGTTAAGTGTTTGGTGCTAGAAAGAAATGCACGGTCTAAACCAGCCCTCATTTCACACTCATTTAGAATTTAACTCATTTAACTGAGACTTAAGTGGACATAACAAAAAAGTTCACAATATGCAAAGCATCATTGTTCTATGGTATTTTTTTTTCTCAAAATAAATTATTTATTTTAGTTTGTCTATTTTAACTACAACAGACATGTCAATAATTGGCAAACATTTAGACTGCTTTATAGTGAGTGAAATGACATTTTTTTAAATGTGAAAGAGCAGTGAAATCGGGTGTATCTGCTATCAGAGCAATACGCATACACTAGAGCATGTGCTGGACCATGAGGGATGAGTGATTACTCGTTTTGATGACATTCACATGCAAGAATGATGATTGGCACATGAACAATAAGGTTAATGTTTCACGGAATTTCCTGATTTTTGTGTGACAAAAACTGATAAAAGAAATGAACAGAAGAAAAAATTTTAACAAAAGTTCTCATCTGTCATCAACCGGTCAGTCATTGCATCTCACAGGAGAGGCTGCTCGCGCTACTCGCCTAACGCCACGTGACTCCTGCTCTGTGCTACGACTGCGGCTCGTGCTGAATGGAACAGAAGCATGTCATTTAACTGTAGCATCCGTTGTCCAACTGAACTATAAGTATTATAGAGATGTCTTTTACACTAGGCTACTTGAAGGGCTGGAACAATTTACAGTGAGGGCCTGATAGAACGGGCCTATACTTTTCTGTGCTATTTTGTCGGCAAATCTACATTAAAACACTCCCAGGCTAAAGGTTACACAAAGACAGGAACATACAACAAATTTATTATTAATTCATTAGATCTAAACTATAAACTTTATTGTATTATGTATTAGTTTTTCATAACCTATCAATAATTTGGGACCCTTTTTGCTCAAAAGCATTGACAGTTCATTTCCTTCTACAGACTGACCTCGATGCATAGACTGCTGCTGTAGACAAAGCTATTTTAAGGACTTACCCAATTAGGGAAGGGTGTTTTCATTGAACAGAGACAGCTTCATCTGCCTGAGAACCTCAAATAGCAGATTACAAATACTACAGCAATAGTGTGAAAAAGAGTGTGAAATGCAAGCTCACGTGTAGGTGGACAATGACTGACATACACACGGAAGAGTGGCTTTTTCCAAAACAAGCTGCACCAATGAGACATGGATTACGTTTAACTAAGAGAATATGTGCAATTTGCTTGTCTCAGGCACACCTCAATTTATAAAGAGAGAAAGAGGGGCGAATGGCAAGCACCACTATGTTTACTTTCCTGACAATCTCAACACCTTATGGTTGATTCTATGAAGAGTTCAGATTTCTTTATATGTTTGTGTAGTCCAAATAAACAGAATATTAGAATGCTATAATGCATATAAGCATAAGCTTTTTCTGTCCATACATGCAAATTTTAGTCAAAACATTATGACGAGACCCCTAATATATAGTTTGTTTACACCACAACAGCTAATACCTGCTGAGACATGGACTGTAAGTGTGCCCCAGTGGTATCTGCCACCATGATGGCATAGCAGAAGATCCTGCAAGTAACAAGGTGAAGCCACTACACTTTGGAATCATTGCTGCAGCACATGTCTCAGATGCTCAAATAGACTGGCAGGTGGAGAACTTGGAGGCCAGCGCAAACCATTCCTGACCAATGTGTGCAGCACGTTATTCTGCTAAAAGAGGCCAACATGAAAGGGTGTACCTGATAAGCAACATATTTAGGTATGTGGCACATGCTGACTTAAAAACTGACATTCATCCAAATCCACCCAGGAAAAAACTGCCCAGAGCATCACACTGCCTTCACTGGTTTGTCTCATATTGACAGGGCATCCCAGTGCCATCACTTCCCCAAGCAAATGGCAGCCTCAAACGCAATCTATGTAGCATCAGAGCATTACTATCATTAAAATTTTGTGTGTCTATTTCTACAGTAGCCCTCCTATCAGTTTTAAACAGAGGGCTACCATTCTTGGACACCATGGGTTTTTGATAACATGCTCGGCACCCAGCTGGTACTCACCACCGCTAAGGAACACTAAGGCCATAATGGCCATAATGATTTGTAAAAGTCACTCAGGTCTTCATGCCTGCCCTTTTCTACCACATATAGCACATCATATACAAGAACCATCTCTTTGTTTACTATCTATTATATTCCAGACTTTGGCATGCACCATTAGGAGATTACCAATGTTATATTCACGTCATCTGTGAGTTGGCATAATGCTCTGGCTCATCAGAGCATAGTCACAAATGTACAAACTTTTTGCTCTTTGTTTTCTCTGAGCTGCTTAATTTTACAAAGCAACAAGTGACACTGGTTTGTGTGTTAAAACATGTATGCATGCAATTAATGAAGTCATGTTTTACATAACTGGTGCACAACTACCAAACAAAGACGTGCCTTGCAAACGCTGTCTGAGGAGAGTGAGAGGTTTCATAAAGGACAGCCCTCAAATTTAATCTAACCTTGGACTTCCGCTAATGCTCTTTGGGCCTGAACTAACTAAACATGGTGCAGAGTTTTGCATATTCTTATACTTGCATCTTAGATTCAGTTGTACCGTAGTGTCTTTAGAACTCAATTCCATCACTGGATGTCTATTTTCTTGAAAACTGCTACACATTTTATAGCATGTACATTAGCATGTTACATTACATTAAAACATGCTACTCATATCATGCCACTTTTTTGTTTGCACATCACTGCCATCCTAACACAATTGTCTCTTTCTTCCACCACATCACTCAATACACTATCCTGCTATTTGCACTTCTGGTTAGATGTTAACTGCATTTCACTGGCTTTGTACTTCATGACAGTGATGCTTAATCTAATCTCAGTCTGCACAACCTAGGTTTAGAAAAATGATGACAAGATACACCATGATATGTGGAACATAAATCCTTCTTATAAGTTTTAAATCATTTTTGAAATTTTTAAAATTTTGAATTCAAACCAATTGAATTTTAATTACTAACAGAACCCCAATAGTTAAAAATGCCACATACTGCAACACAGAATAATGGTTGGATGACTTGTCAAACAGCACCACATTAGCATACATTACCTAGTTTACCGGCTCATAAGCAGGTACCCTATTGTGTGTAAAGGGACACAGAACATTGTGATTTCTTTGCGGCAACACAGAAAATTACTTCACAGTTTCAGCTTTGTAATATTGCATATACTCAACTGAAATGTAGCATTGGTATGCCTACTCTATAACACAAAGGGACTTGTGTTCTGCCAGGGGTAAAATCTAGTCACAAAACAGACAGGCAGTTCCCAATTGCAGAGATGATAATGTTATACTGCACCCCCTGTACTCTTCTTAAACCTGAAATGGTGGACAATTTTGTTTTCCTATTGAAATATGTTGCCTTTTTAAAATGTTAAATTCTAAGAAATATCAATATTGCAGAAGCAAAAAGAAAAATTTAAACGATAAAATCCTGTACACATCCCCGGACTGGAGAATCGAATTTTTTGTGAAAGGTCACACTATCAAGAAACCCGACAGTTACATGAAACGATTCAATATAACCTTGCATCCAACACATGCCACCAACAAGACACTTAATTCATGATGCTCTTATTTCTAAAAAACAAAAATAATAATTATTAAATAGTTAAAAAAAATATATGAACTGCTAGCTGCTCTTTAGTAACGATGTGATGACTTTTGAATGTTTTAAAAATACTGAAAGATTAAGAGATTTGTAATCACCTTATTTTCCACATAAGCAAGAAGGTATATTTTACATTTTTGCCTCTAATCAGAAAAAAGTCACGAGACATTGCACACACGCTACACTAAACAGATAATACAACCAATTTAACAAAGGTTTTTTATAACATTAACATTTAACTAAAATCAAGCACTTATCACTGCAGTACATCTTTAAATTAAAGTTAAATTAATCTAATGTATACGGTGAAACTAACTTCTAGAAAAAAGTCTCTGTGTGTAGTGATCAACAACAAGCAACTGCTGACAGCCACAAGCCTGTCAACCAAAAGCAGGTGTTTTCCTAAATAAGTCTATATTCTCAGCACTGTTCAGATTGTTAATACAATTGTTTCTTTACTCTAATAAGCACAGAGTAGTAGTAAGTTAAAAATTCTAAATAAGCATTGCAATACCACTGCTATTGTGCACTTTACCCATGTGCCCATGTGTAGACAAACGTGTAGCTGGATGAGCTACTAAAGTAACAGGTCCTAGTCTCTGTGTAAGTGTACAACACTGACATGACGTGTACTTAAGGCCTAGAACAATACATAGTGACGAACTCACCTCCAAAGAGACGTGTAGAGCTAGCAGATGTCAGTCGTAATGTTAGCTACTTAGCTAAAAGACAAAATATCTAGCTAAAATAAACCGACGCATAAAATCCTCAACGACTCAATGTCGATTTTGTCCATTGTTCTTACTGTAAATAAAGAGGCTAACTTATTATAGTCAACCACCACGCATTTGTATAGCGTTTTCGCAGTTTTACAGAAGTGTAGAAGCATAGAAAGAAGTTGTAAAGAAGTTTTAAATGAAGCTACTTCACCTCTAACATTTATCCCTAATGAGCAAGCTTCATATGCCTGATATGAGCTAGAACCTTCAGAGGAACCAGGCTCAGAAGGAAACCCATCTTTATATGTACATACAATTTATTTATTTATCTATCTATTTATTTATTTGTGTGTATAATTATTATCAGTTTTTGTATACTAAAAGCATGTGACTAAAACTAATTCCTTGTAAGATACTTTGGCAATAAAAGCTCTTTCTGATTCTGATTCTGATTCGAGTGACACTGGGCAGTAAATAACGTGCGTGTAAATATCATCCTTTTTTTTAACAAGTTTATGGTCGAATAGCTTCCGAATCTTGTACCATGATTACAAGACATAATCAGATACCTAGCTAGCATTACATGCATGGGATAGCAAGCTAGCTAACTAGCACTGCTATTTCGAGCACAGCGTTAATAAAGTCAGTTTCCGACTCACTTACGACATGTTTGAAATGAAACCGAGACACAGACATATAGATGCCTAACACACTTTTTTGAACGTTTTCATTAAAAGCTATAGGTTTATAAGAAAACTGTAGTCACTAACTGACTTGCGTGTCATGCTACCGAACATTAGCCTAAAGTTAAATCAGTGCCGTGGTGAGTTTTGTGCCAGCTGTACATAAGTGCTTAGCAGCTAGCTAGTTAGCTAAGTTAGCTAGCTAGCTAACTACAACACATGTCTGTTAATACGATATGTATATCGTACAAAGCAAAACAGTCGTTAACATAGTCAAGGCTTTATACGGGTTAATACTTAACCATACAATCCTACGTGCGGCCTATCATGTGTTTATGGCTACAAGGCTAGTAACATTAGCTACAAGTTTCCTGACTACAGCTACACCGGCGTCACTCCACTCCGAAGCGGTAGGCGACCACAATTGAGCCCGAGGTCTCAGGGCCATGAAGCAACCATGCGGGGTAACAAGATCTCGGCTAGACGATTTCATTCCCTACACTTGGGGGGCCATACACCACTGGAATCAACATAATACACAGCTACTCTTTATTTTACAGCAAACCTGTGTACACCACACCAGTTTCGCTGTCTTACCTCTGCTTTTAACTGACAGCGATGAGTTTGGGTGCGAGTTGTCGCTCTTTGCGTATCCACAAGATGGCTGAGAAAGTGTCACATGACCAATCGTTTCCTGAAAAATGCCCGGATGGGGAAAGCAATGACCACTGCGTTTCACGCCACCTGTCCACCTCAGTAAGCAGGTTTAACGTTAGGGACGGGTCATAGCACCGATACCACCGATTTATGTAGTCAAGTACCGCAAAAAAAAAAAAAGGGATACAGAGATTGTTATTTTATCGGAATATATATCATTCTTGTTTAGTTACTCACCTAATAAATGATAAATGTTCACCTGAAATGCTCAGTCAGCTCAAATTCATGCATGTATGCATTAATGAATGAATTAATTAATTCATTCATTCATTCATTCATTCATTCATTCATTCATTCATTCATTCACTCTCTCAAGAACACTGGGCACCATCATACACTCTGACTGGTGACTCTATAACCTTTTGACCCCATGCACCTTCACTTTGACACCTATAAGTAATCAGTTAACCTACTAGCATTGGTTAGCATTATTAATACATTAGTTAATTTGATACAAGTAAATTAAAACAGTAAAATAAAGTAGTATTTATATAAATAAATGTATTTTATTTTTGCCAGTGTTTATTTGAACTTGCTAATGGTAACAGTTGCTTTTAAATACTTCATTCAAAATTACAGGTTACAATGTTGACATAAAAAAAAAATCCTAATCTGAAAAACTGTGATCTAAGAAATAATATAAGTATTAATTTAGAAATTGGGCAGTTGTGGCCTAATGGTTAGAGAGTCTGATTCGTAACCAAAAGGTTGTGGGTTCGAGTCTCGGGCCGGCCACGACTGAGGTGTCCTTGAGCAAGGCACCAAACCCCACAAACTGCTCCCCGGGCGCCGCAGCATAAATGGCTGCCCACTGCTCCGGGTGTGTGTTCACTGCTGTGTGTGCGCACTTTGGATGGGTTAAATGCAGAGAACAAATTCTGAGTATGGATCACCATACTTAGCCGTATCTCACGTCAAGTTAGAAATTTCAGTGGTCAGAGTGGGCCTCCTTCGTTGCCTCCCCATTTCATAGCTAATGTTGTTAGCGTAGCTAATGTTAGAATAGTCTTTAGATAATCACACAATATTTCAGGATGTGTGAGATACTTTAGTCTGTAAAACACAATCATAATTTAAGAAATAGCTATGTCCAAAATTTACACAATGTAATTATTAATTTAAAAACACTGAGAGGACATGGTGGCTTCGTGGTTAGCATGTTTGCCTTGCACTTTCCACTCTGCATCTGTGCAGTTTTCATGTTCCCACCGTGCTTCTGTGGTCATTTAAGGTGTCTTTTCCTCTTTGTTCCCTGGTGTAAAGTGTAAAGCTGTCAGCTTCTTCTTCCACCATCTGTAAATGAATATTGCATGCTATTCTAAATAGGTTCCATTTTATGGACAGAGTGGATACATAGCCAGGAAGCAATTAAGTACAACTGAGTGCATAGAGTTTGAACACATAGAAGTAAATTTATTTAAGTTAGTGTGTTTCACAATTGTTCATTCATTAGTACATAAAAGGAATAATTGTTCATTAAAAAAGTGAATAAGTACCTAAGCAGGTTGTAAAGACGTCATGGATGTATCTGATTAAAAATATGAGACTAAACTGAATTCAAATAATGAACACTAGTACAGCAGACAACATTATATCCATGCCCCAACAAATTCATTCTGTTCTGATTAGTTATGGTAATTAATAAACTGGAGATACTGCTTTTAATATACACACAGGTGAACATAAGTAATAAAGTCCTTTTTCAGGTCGGTTAGGTTCAACATTCACACGCATTTAGTCACTGCAGTTACACAACTGTTCCATTTTCACTTGCCATTTACACAAATACACGGTCAATTGATCCCATTTGACAGCAATAATCTTTTTTTTCCTCAAAATTACAATTTAACATTTAAAGCACCGCAACAACATTGAAGTTATGGATACTGAAGCATGTTACTGAGCATTGTAGTTTATCCACTGTTGTTTAAATCAATGCATCATAAATGTGGTCATACTACCAAGTTTATATTGGAGAATATTAAAATGAGAATATCACATAGTTTAGCATCAATTGATCATTTAATCTATATATATCTATATATCATGTATATATGTGTACACTTGATTTAGACAAGTTTGCTGTTCTGAACATGTTCGTGCAGGATATGCAGGCATGGGCACCAATAGGTTTCTCATACCAAGGATGTGGTTACGTAGTTTAAAAGAAGAAGTGTTTTTAATCTGACGCCACAGTCTGCTGTCAGGAAAGTGTCAGACAGATCAGAGCACATTTACATTGGTAAGATTTACTTTGTTAAACAATATTTTATAATTAATATTGAAGTTGAAGTTAGAATTGGAAATTTGACAGGTAAAAGTACATTTAAAAATCCATTATTTTGTTTGTGTTTAGCTTTAGTTTTTTTTAGATTTATTTCCTGTGTTGGTACTGAAAGTAGCATTTTAAAAATCTGGACACAGTACTAACTTACACCACCTACATGTGTTTAACCAAAATAATCAGTCATTATTTTTCAGAACATGTCCCAATAAATATGATTGCATTCAAATTGAATGTAGTTTGGCAAATGGCACACTGCACAGGCAAATAACATTTCAACATTTTAAAGAGATTGAATTACTGCAGTTGATGGGAGTACTTTTGAAAAAGCCTTCTTCCTTCTTCCTCAACAATAATAGAAACAAAAGTAAATGAAAATTAGGTTCCCTGAAGCAACAGCATGTTGAGTAGAAATAAACATAAAACTTTTGAATCTGCAGATGCAGACAACATGGGTTGCTTAGGTGCTGGCGTAGATGCCTGTGAACAAGTGTTAACTGAGAACAACAAAGGCTTTACATACAGATGACTTAAAGACATCTCAAGGATGTTTAGAAAGCACTATACAAAAGTGTTGTAAAATGTGTGATGACAAAAGAGGAAGACTGAGGTTATAACGCATGACTCTGGACGTCATATACAAGCATATACCTATATTTGAATATTATTGAACAACTTACACAATTACAAAATGTGTCATTCTACCAGAACACAACTTGTGTATATATCTAGCAGAAACCATTGGGTTGTGTGGCTATATAATATAGATTGTGTGAATTAAATCAGAAAAAAATTTCGCTTACAACATGCGTTAAATGTTAACCTCTCATGAGTCATTTACACATGATCTCACATGATTCTCCTGAAAACCAAAAAATATTAACAATTAAGAGAACTAGAGCGAATTTATTATGCAACTAATGATACAGCTTATGATAAAATATGTAATAACAAAAGTGTTCCCTTTTTTGAGGTTTGATCAACGCAATTACATCATAAAATATATTTAAAAATTTATAATTAAAAATTGATGTTTATTATTTTAGCTTTTAGCACAATGTTGCACTGCTTCGTCCACAGAAATACAAAGAAAGCTCAAGTCATTTCTCACAACTGCTCATACTACTAAATATTCATAAGTGTATGAGAGATAAAATTAGAAAACTAAGCAAATCTTCTTTCCCCACAGAGCCACCATGAGAAACAATAGCACCTGTGATATAAAAGATGTGGATTTGCTCATGCAGACGTTGGAGTTGGTCATCTACGTGCCCATCTTTGTGTTGGGCATCATCCTAAATGTCGCTGCGGTTGTTGTGTTCTGTTTTTTTTTTAAAAAATGGACTGAATCCAACATCTACATGATCAACTTGGCTTTAATGGACATGCTCTTGCTGCTTCAGCTGCCCTTCAAGATGCATGCCACAAATAACCTCTGGTCACCAAATAAAAAACATCTCTGCTCTTTCCTGGAAAGCCTGTACTTCATGGCCATGTATGGGAGCATCTACATCATCATGTGTATATCTGTGGACCGCTACCTTGGCATATGCTACCCATTCCATGCCAAGCGTCTACGTTCCAAGAAAAGTGCATGGACGGTGTGTTTGGTCATTTGGGTGATTGTGATAGCAGCGACTACTCCAGTTTACACCTTCCGCCAAGGGGGAAATGATCATTTCCACTGCTTCCATGGCTTTTCAAATAAGGGATGGCACCCGGTGCTTATTATGTGTCTGGAGGTGTTTGGTTTCCTGCTGCCTGCTCTTGTGATTATGAGTTGCTCTGTGAAGAGTATCTATACCCTACATGATCCAAAAGTCACAAAAACCCCTGTCCGGATCATTTACAGCAGCCTGTGTGCTTTCCTGGTGCCTTTTACACCATGCCACATTGCGATCTTTCTTCAGTTCCTGGTGCGCAGCTCCATCATCACTGAGTGTGACTCTAAGAAAAAGATCTCCCTGTTTTTACAGCTGTCTCTCAGCCTTGCTAACATAACATGCTGCCTAGACGCCATATTCTACTACTTTGTGGCCAAAGAGGTACGGGCGAGTAAGGACAAAATCAGAAAATCCATCAGTAGGATGAGAAGTATGAGTAGCACAGACACATAAGTGCATTTTTTTTCTTGTTGCTGATTGTCAAAACATGATCATGCTTACAAAGGCTCATTATTAATACAGTTACTGTTAATATAATATGCCTCAAAGGCAAAAGAAAAATATCCGTTTTTACAAAGATTCCTTTTTTAAAGAAACTTACATTTGATCAGTTGTGATTATCAGAAAGCTAAAGACTCGAGTGTTGGAATAACAAAGGCAGTGATGCTTATGAAGACACATTTACTCATTTCTAACTACAGTTTTCTATACAGTATGCCTCAGATGCGTAAGATAGAAAAGGGTTTATAGTCTGACTCACCTCGACAGGCTGTCAAAAATGGTTCTCACGCGAAAGAAGCGTGCCAAGCTGAACAGAGATTTCAGAAATGAATATAAGGTTTATCCACACCAATTAATTATAACACCATTTTGTTCAACTGATTTATTTTATATCCTGTGTGTCACAGGGGGATGAACTGTGTTCATTAGATGTTTCATATATATTCAGCAACAAATATTTAATTGGGGAAAGGGCTGAGAATCACGGAAGGTTCTGCTCACTTGTTTTAGTTGGGTGAAGAAAGAGTGGGCAGAGGCAGCATGCCTGGCAGTTTCACTCTGCCTCAGGCTGCTGCTGTTCACAAGAATTGTGTATAGTCTCTTAGTTGTTATTGCTTACATGTTTTTTTGTTTGTTTTTTTAAATAACTGTTTAACACATTCTTATCTTTTATTATTTTTAGGTATAATATAGATGTAAAACAACAACAACAACAAAAAACAATACATACAGGTATAGATAATACGTAAGCAGTAACAGCAGGAACCTAAAGAATTTTTAGGGTTTTTTTTAACAGTTATATATTAAGTACTGTATTATATATTGCTTTCAATTTCCAGAATGAAGTTAACTATATGCTGTTTTCTTCAAGAGAGTTTCCATTCATTTGTAAACCCCCGACTCAAACTGAATAAAGACAGTAGAGAAAATCTGTGAGTGTTTTATTTGTAATTATTTGTTTATTACAAATCTATTTTAATCTGCTTTCAGTCAGTAGTGTGATTTGATTCATGCAAAATTAAATTATTCATTGCCGTACCAGAAATATATTTTAGACTTGAAGAGAAACTAATCATCAAGTAAGAATGTGACAGTTTATGCGTAACTAAAAAATACAATTCAAACTGAAAAACACTTGTACAGTGTAAGTCATTCTTCAAATAAATTGATCCTCAGTTAATAATAATCAATGAGATTATCCTACATTTAAAATGATTATTTTTAATTTTATGTCTTGTACAATTTGATTTTTAAGCAATAAAATACTTTAATAAATAATCTTTTTAGCCATAATTGTCACACATGCTACCAATCCCACTTTCTTTTATCATTGTCCCCAATAATGTAACATAACTTTTTTATTGTAATCCTTTATACAACAGGCAAGTCATTGAATGATATGCAGTGCAATAGTATTTAACAGTTGTAGGGTTTAATACATAACCAGTAGCATGATACTAACATATAATTAACCTGAACCGTACAAAAAAATGTTTTGTTTGTTTTTTAAATGCGTGTGAATGTTGAACCTAACCAACCTGTAAAAGGACTTTATTACTTGTGTGCACCTGTGTGTATATTAAAAGCAGTATTTCCAGTTTATTAATTACCATAGCTAATCAGAACAGACTGAATTTGTTGGGGCTTGGATTTCATTTAAATTTAATATTTTCTAAATTATGATACAAAAGAGTTGGCTGTAAAAATGTGTTATCCTCAAAGAGGTAAAGTAGTAAATTCATCTTAAATCCCATAGATAAATTCGGGTCAACTACATTTGAAAATCAGCTTCTTGTAAATATTCTGGTGCTGACTGTGGTGACCAGACTTGACTAGTTTCACCATGACCAGGCTGAATATGAATCAGCACATGAGGAGATCTATATACACACTTGCTTATACATTGTCACCTGTGCAAAGACTGGACACCACATAACAGTGAAGGCCTTTTAAAAGTTTTAAAAGCCTTTGATAAACAGGAAATTACAAGCCAGAAATATGCATGTAATACCTAGTAACAATTCATGATCCTGAGGTTGAGTGAATTTTTTCATAAATAAAATTTCATAATTTATTTTCTGCTTCATTTTAGTCTAAAAAATAAGAGTTAAATAAACTATTAACAATTTGTAATTGTTCTAAGTAACTCTAAAAATATATGGCTTAATTATCCATTTGTTATACTGTACTGCTACACAAATAATTCTATTTCATATAGGTTATAGGATTAATAAATATTGCAAAAACACAGAACACTTATGAAATTATTTGAACCGTATGGCCAATTCTACTGCTTCCACTGTACACTAAAGACATCTGCGTTTAAGATCAAATGATTAATATGAGACAATTGATCATATTTTCATACTTTCATTTCCTGATATTTATATACAGGTATGTTAAAACCTTAGAACAATGTGGCTTTGGTGTCAGACCACATTAAAAAAGTCTTACAGTCTTAAAATAAATGAAAGTAAAGCAAATCCCTTGCTTGGAAAAACCCCAACAACCTGGCAGCTCAGTAACAACACAAAACGTCCTCATTCTGCTTTTTTATGCTTTTTCAGATTGGCTTTTGTGTTTATCCTGAGTTTCTGTTTCTGACTGTGTGGACTTTCATATGTTAGGGGAAATATATGTTGCCCTTGGTCCATGCTTTTCTCTGCTTTCCTCCCATCAAAAAGCAGTAAAGCAGTTACTTGTGAATGAGTAAGTATCCATGACATGTTTTTGCCAAAAGATGGCGCTAATTCATCATGGTCAAATACAGCATGTTGCTCTTGTCTTACACTTGAAGACAAGCCCCTGGGTCAGTGGGATAAAAGTGAAAATGGACTTTCCTTAAAACCTAACAGGACATTTCCTCTTATGTAAAATGTAAACAAAATTATTTGTGACCTTCAAAAAAAAGTAGTGACTCAATTTCTTTCTTATCCTCTTTCTTTTTAACACCTATTTGTTGCATTGATCTGTCTATATAACACACAAGTTATTAATTTAATCTCAACATAAGAACACACTTTTCTGTAACACATACTAATCTCACACAAGATCTGCAGTTGGCCTTGACTAGCAGCCACTCATGCTGTTTCCAACAAGTCTTCACATAATGAACAAATCCTCCCACAGCTTCCTGTCTGTGATCTGCAAGTACAAATTGAGAGAAATACAAGCGAAGATAACTGACACCCATTAACAGTACATCTGCCATCTCTTATAGTCTGCCATAAGTTCTTTATTTTTAACAGTACATTGCTGAAATCTGCTTCTTAGAAGTATATCCACCTGCTAGATAACAGTAATCTGTTGCTAACCTTGCTGGATGTTTTAGCATGTTAAGAAATGTGGCTAAAGCACTACTCATTGGAAGTTTTTAACCCACCGGAATTTTCTATATATAATAAAGTAAAGCTGAAAAAAAAAAATCTAATAGAGATAGAGAGTTTAAAATTGACCTGTGATATGGACAAATAGGGGGCCCTAAATGACTTGCTAAAGGAAATGTACAATAATTAATAACCATAAATTGTTTGTGAAAAATTGAGATTGAATATGTTTATTGTAGGTGTGTAAGCATTTGGTATAAACTCTAAATCACATTTCAAATGAGTTTTTTGTATGATTTGGATTAAATTTTAAATCTCTTAATTTCATTCTTACCCCATAAATCCTTCTACTTATCAATTATGTTTTGTATATATTCAGTTAGTAATTTATTCTTTCTATAAAAAAAACAAACCTAAGTGTAAATTAGTACTAATCCATGTACAAAAAGGTTTCAACTTCCTTCCTCTTTTCAGTGACAGTGTGGCTTGTGCACAAATATTGAGAACTTTAAACAAAGTGACAAATTTACATCGTATATGTAATAAATACAGACAACATACAGCCAGCCATCTTCACTTAATTTTCCTCATCTGTATGCATTTCAGACTGCACATACATATAAACGGGGATATAAAAATATTTGTGGACATTGTTACAAAGAGGCTTACAGAAATATAGAAATATATAAATTCGTGATATAAATTTTACATTTGTAAATGTATCCCTAATGAGCAAGTCAGAGGTAAAAGTGGTAAGAAAAACTCCCTTGGATGACATTAAGAAGAAACATTAAGAGGAACCAGACTCTAAAGAGAGAGGGTAATGCCAGATAGTGAGATGATAAAGCTAATATAACTGTGTTATGAATGGTCAAAAAGTGCAATTGTGTAACAGGAAAATCTGTCCTAGTTTTAATGTGGTTTATTTTGTTGAAGTTCACAGATGGAGAATCCAGAAAGGCAGGTCCAGAAACCAGAAGGGGTCAGGATCACTCATGAGAGAGAGAGAGTGTGAGAGAGAGAGAGAGAGAGAGAGAGAGAGAGAGAGAGAGAGAGAGAGAGAGAGAGAGAGAGAGAGAGAGAGAGAGAGAGAGAGAGAGTGTCTAGGTATGACTGCCTTACTAAACAGAAGTGCCAGAAGGTACTGTACGCCTAAGAACAAACATTTTCCTGGAAGACAGGTCAAAGTCCCGAAAACTAACTGGAAGGCTGTTACATTACTGTGGGTCTTTCAGATTTTAATAGAAGTATGCATGACAGACCATAAAAGACCATTCAATGCTTTATAGGTCAAAAGTGGGATTTTATAATCGATGTGTAATTTGACTTGGAGCCAAAAATGAAAAAAGGAAAAGAAAAAAATCAAGGGGTCCTACCAAGATACCTAGAGCAATATTTAAGGCGCTGTGGGAATATTTGACAAGTACTTGTCACTTCCTATATGTGACAACAATCTTGTGTGTTTTTCATGTCTGAACTGTAGGGTAGAATGGCAAGTTATGGTCTGATGAGACCAAGATAAAAACGATCTGGGCACAAGGATATGAGTCATCTTATCACACAAAAGAGACTTTACTGACAGTTAAGTATGGTTATGGTTACTAAAATTTTATCCACAAACTACTCTTTTACTTTAATCACCCCTCAATCCATCATCAAGTGTAGTTTTCCTTGGCTCTGTAAATTTTTACTGTAAAACTACAGGCCTGTGAATTGAGCTTTGTTATGTGCTTTTCCCCTTACCATATTGCACTTCATCTGCACTGAACGGGTCTCCCATGGCACTTTGGTCTAGATCCACAGTCCCTTGACTAGTGGGCCTGTGGATAAAACAAACTAGCACGGTCAAGCAGTTTTATTGAATCGGTTAGATTTTGCTAATATGTATATGTGTGCTAGACTTTAACTGCGTCCCTCTTCATTCAATTCAAATCAGATTTATTATTATAGCACTTTCAACAATAGTCATTGTCTCAAAGCAGCTTTACAGAGCATAAGAAACATAATAGAAAAAAATAATATTATACACAGATTAATATAATACAAAAATTCAAGATTAATATTAAACTTATATTTAAACGTGTTTGTATTTGTCCCTAATGAGCAAGACTGAGGTGACTGAGGCAACTGTGGCAGAGAAAAAGTCCTTTAGATAGAAGAAAAAGAAACCTTGAGAGGAACCAGACTCATCATGTAGCTACTAACTGAACACTCATTTATAAGCAGAGCAATAGTTTTTACTTTATATGTGATTCATTCAGCTTGATTGTTGAGGGAGAACAGCAATAGGTTGATGTGGGAGAACTTAAAAACAAGTATTGCAGCTCCATTCTAGACTAATTGGAAGGACTCAAATTCCCATAGCAACAGACTAGTTATAAAAGAGTCACAGAGGTCCAATCAAAAAGATGATAAGGGACTGAACAAGCTTCTGAGTGATCTCAGTGGACATCCTCCTGATGTTGTAAAAGGAGAAACCTGCAGATAGCAGGTTAGTGATATCCATAAGAAGCCCACTTTGTTGTCCAGACCTACCTCAAGGCTACGTGCACTGTCAGATGGTGTGCTGGGTTAATACTGGCCCTGCCAATGTTTTGAATGGAGCAGTCATCTTTTTGGCTGAGTAATAAAAGCTGAGTAATAAAAAACCTGTGTCTAACAGTGAGTTTGTTGGATTGACATCACTGTTCACTGCTTATGTGATAATTATGTAATTATCACTACATGTTAAATGTAAGGACAAAGACACGTGTATAATCCCAGGTTCTCTGAGAAACAGTGGCCCCATTTATTTTTTATTGGGTAGTTTTAGTGCAAACAATTTATTACATCGAAAAAGTAGGTGAATGGGGCATTTTTCAGAATTATGATAGATTTTAATTACCTCATTGATGGCTTTGAACAGTGCAATGTTTTCTGTCACAGAAAAAAGTATTTTACTGACTAATACGTTTTAAGAAATCATGCAAGGAGAAACAGATTTACGCATTTACAGTACATCTGAAGAGAGAAAAGCCGTCATCACCTTTCTCTAATGCATTACTGAAATGGGAATATTAACAAAAGTCAGAGATATAATGATAGTTTTGAACATTTATACTCATTTATAGAGAAAAGCCTTTAGGAGAGCTGGGTTGACATTATTTCACTCATATGTGGGAGTCATGTAAATTTTTCTATAAACTTTATTCACAAATATGTCACAAAGACACAAAAAACATACAGGTTTATATGAAAATGTCCCATGTTAAAGTATGAAATCCAAGATAAGAAAACTCTATTGCTTAAGTTACTTTGGGGGGGAAAAAATGAAAACAATGTCTTAATTAAATAAAGTAATTAACTCATACATTTCTAAAACATGAGGTATACTTTTTGGCATTAAGACAATTTTCAAAATCTGGATTTCTTATTTAACACAGGGAAATGGGAGCAGGTTGTCCATTCTATAGACAATAACCTTTACCAACTAACAGACAAACAACCAAAAAATTAAGTCAGTGCATAGTGCATGCCACGGTCTCACACTAAAAAGATGTCAATACAGTCAGTAAAACCATTTCCACGTGCTGAAGTTTCTCAGACCAGTCTCTAACATTAAGAACCTAACCCAATTTTCAATAAAAAAAATACATTTATGTTACATAAATACCGATATATACAGATCAACATGTTTAACCAAGACAACAAGACCAGCCACCAAACTTAACTCTAAGGCAGTTATTATTCAACCTAGAACAGTAGGTTCCTGAAAAACAAACTAGTGTTGATTTATCACAAACTGCCTAAATCTGGGGGGGAAAAAAAGACATAATGCCTTACACAGTATGTACAATGTAGATGTGCTATAAAGTGCAATAAAAGCTAAACGCAGAGGAACAGGTTTTGGGATCTGCTCAGTTGAGTTGGGAAGATGCAGAGGTTGAAGTTTTAGGCCCGGTCACAGATCATAGTCTCCATCACAAATGTGTTCTCAAAGTGACGGATTCTGTGACACTTCCTGCTCTCTCGCTTGTCAATACCTAGAAAAGATGCACAAAGTCAGGAGTTATATGTCTGACAAATCAGGTTCTGAATACACAGGAAAATATTTACTGAATATATTTTAGAGTATATTATATTAGTATTAAGACCTAGATGGTAAAAAACACATTTAGACTTCCAGCATTATTCAACACTGGTGGCTTATTTTAGACAAAAAAAGTATTTCAGGCCTACACATTTAGCACAAATGCTGTCTAGTCAAACGCGTCATTCTGTCACAACGACATAATATGTGAAAAGAAGGAGAATCCCTATAAGCCAAACGCCTACACTTCATTGATTGCATCACTTCCTCCTCCCGTGCAGTACCCTACTTGGAGCTGGTTGGCGTACTCTCGGCTGATGAATCATCCACACATGGATTAATCATGCCGTGGATCACAGTATTACTGCATCCTACACACGCACGCGAGATCTACGTAGCATCAGCCTACACTAATATCAGGTCCAGGTTTCCTACACTGCCACTACAGCGGAGGCAGTCTATTTGTGATGTACAAGGTTTTGCAGGCCTACAAGATGATATGGTTTATAGATACAATGAATAATCTGCTTGAGTTTCTCTCATGTTGTCATGTTGGTCACAGCTGAGACCAAATCAAATAAACATCAGACAGGAAGTATGCCCACATGGGACAGTTTTTTCTAAGCAGGCATCTACCACATCTTACATAATATTGTCTATTGCATAAGATTTTCTGTTGTTAATATTTGTTAAACTGTTACTAAGTTGTTGAATACCTCTTTAAGTGTGTATCTAGAGAGAAAGAAAACAGGCAAACCAGAAAAAAAGAAGCTATATACAAGAAAGGCAGGATAAATAGCTGAACTCACGTCTGCGAGAGTTGCGGCGTTTCAGCCGGAAAGTCTCTTTGCCATAACAGAGGCGGTGAATAAAGGGACCAAGCTGACGCATGTTTTTCACTCTGCCTGTCACCATCATCTCTTCCTGAACCATGTAGGTCTGTGGCAGGTACATCCCCCTCTGCACAACACATACACAACAATTAATTGTATATATTCATTTATTTAATTGTATGTATTCATTTATTAATTTTTATCTTTATTTTTTCTTGTTCTTTTTCTTATTATTATATATTTCTTTCACTTTTTCTCTTTTTATTTCTTTATTTATGTTTCCGTACTTCTGCAAAGCTGCTTTGAGACAATGGGAATTGAGATTGAATATCTTTATTGTAGGTGTGTAAGCATTTGGTGTAAACTCTAAATCACTATACAAATAAATTGAATTGAACTGAATTAATCATTACAGAAAATGATGAACTTCAGGGATTTCAGCAGTGGTGAGATGTTCTGTTTTACTCACAGCACACTCATTGAGGTTCATATACTTGTAAAAATAAATGAAAAAATACATTGGCCTAAAAAACTGTCCCAAATTCTTAGACTCAGAGTTTGACCTGAATTTTATTTCATTCCAGTTTGTACTAGATCTCATTCCATAGATTAAATTAGCTTTAGGGTTTTTTGGTTTTTTTTTTTTGCAAAAAACTGCTGGTATATTTCACTTATTATGAAAGGCCTATATAAAAAACGCCATATATGGAGAATGAAACAAGACTGAGAATGAGAGAGAGAGAGAGAGAGAGAGAGAGAGAGAGAGAGAGAGAGAGAGAGAGAGAGAGAGAGAGAGAGAGAGAGAGGGAGAGAGAGCAAGGTTAAGGTATAAAGATTTTACCTTGACATTATTTAGTAGCTCCCACAGGTTCCTGGGAGGCATGACAATGGTGGTGTTGAGCTCAACAACAAAACACTTATCCAACGCAATGTCGTGATATGCTGTGAGGCCCTTTACAGATGACAGGAGAAAAGACACAAATTAGCAACAACTAAGGCCAAAGGGCTACTTGGGATTAGACTGTAGCCAAAGAGATAGAGTTCAAAAGGCTAGGAGATTCCCTTCTTACCCGGTGGAAGTCGTGGATGATGTCAGCTGGATCACTTCCTCCGAAGTTGGGCACAGGGACGTTGATCTGCTCATAGTTTTCATCTAAGTAGATGCCAACATTCTCTTGCAGCTCCTGTCTCCCTAGCAACGGTGCGTACAGCGAGTCTTCATACATCACCCGACAGTGGAACAGACTGTCCTCAGGGATCTGTGTGAAGAGCAAATATAGAACATTTTTAAAAAAAGAAGGCACAAAGAACAGGGTGGAATACATATAGCTAATGATTAATGAAAGGAAGTAAAAATTAAGAAAGATGACAGACAAGGCATAATACTCATCAGACACAGAATGTGGCCTAGATTTTGCTTTTGTTTGTGCATTGTGCATAAAGAAAGCTTTCCAAAACAGTCCCACTACTTGACTTATCAGTTGTTTACTTAATAGTATTAGAGCACCATTTATAATTAAATAACGCACAATTTTTTATAATGTCTCACCTGAGGGGTGAAGTAGTTGCGATACACATAGACTGACACAATGATCACGCCAGATATGAAGATCACCAGGCCAGGAATCAGACACCAGAGGCCACTTATTGAAGACTTCTTAGGCCTAAGAGGGAGGACCAGCTCATCCGGCTGGAAAAAAGAAATAATTTGGGAACACCTTTAAGCAACCTAATCTCATGCAAACTCAACAATTCTAACATGTACGATCATTTGAAGATTTTATTGCCATTACTTGTGACTAAAACCAGTTTCTAACCCCAAGTGTAGCCATTCATAACTTTATGTACATCACAGCTCATGCTCATGATTCTGCAATCATGATGACACCTCTTTAGCAGCTAAGCAGATAGGCCCTAGTAGCACGTATCTTCTGTCTCTCTCTCTCTGCAGTTTCTTTTTGTGAATGCCAAGGAATTAGTCACACCACATCTCAAGGAGTCAGGAGGTGTGAACGCCTCCAGTCTCTCAGGCAAGCCTGCCAAGTACGCCATTCTGGCTTCAGCCTACGCTGACTGTACTCACCATGGCAAGCAAGTCCACCAGACCTGCTGACAGAGCAAATGTGTGACGCAGCTGCCTTTTTTTTAGCCAGATACTGTACTTTACACTTTTATATATATATATACATATGCAGAGACATTTCCATGCAGGAGACTGTCTGCAGGAGCACTTCAATTTCTTTAATCTTAAACCTATAATTTTGTAAATGATGTGAAGAATTCATTCATGCTAGCTAGCTAGCTATGACTAATTATGAGAATATATTATTAATATATTTGTTCTCTTTAATGGCATCCGTTCAGACTTCAGAGAAGGAAAAAATCCTTTTCCCATAATGATGTCAAAAGATTACTATTTAGTTAATGGTATGAGCTATGAGCCCAGATGCTCCCAGTTAAAATGGAATTTCAAGAGAAGCACTTTCGCTCTTATTCTAATTAGTCTAACCCTGATAAATAAATAAATTAATTAATTAATTAATAAATATTCACTATACTAGTCACAGACGTGCACACTAAAATTTGCATGTTAGAATAACACACTACATTCTAATATAGGTTTTTTGTGGTTTTTTTTTAAATATGTAGGGCAGTTTGCACCTAATCCCCCCCCCCCCTAATCCTATTAAAGCTTTAACAAAGATGCAATGTCTCGGTAAAGCTGTAAGGAATCTGCTTGATTCCCTCCAAGCTACCGACATGCAAAAGAACAACATGTTCTATATTGTTGTTTTCACACTTTATTATAGAAATTTGTCATCATTTCTGCAAATGCAAGCAATGGACCGGTTTGAAAACACTGTTTGTGTTATTCTATCAGTATAGTGCTTTTATATAATTTAATTATATATTATTGCAATTAATATCATATATCATATCATTAATATATATGAATGATATTATGTTAATATATAATATAATAGGCGGTTTCAATGTAAGACGATATTAATACTCCACATTATTAATACATATGAATACATAATTAATCATTGTAAAAAATAATTTACAACTGTGTTTAAACATTATTTGTTTTAATTGAATAATTCGATAATTGATCATTATTATTATTATTATTATTATTATTATTATTATTATTATTATTATCAATTATCGAATTATTCAAATACACACAAACACAAAACAAACAAATTATTCAAATACACACAAACACAAAACAAACAAATTATTCAAATACACACAAACACAAAATATGATTTACTTTTAAGAGAATAAAAACTGACCTGAGAGTAAGACATGATAATTTCCTCTTTCCCTCCATCCCTCTGTTTTTCAGGCTTCTGCACCGATACGGGCTGAAATGAGATCTTCACCATTTTCCCCTCTTTCTTTGTATCTCGCAGGTCGCTGTGGTGCTGAGGAGAGGAGCTGATACACTGCAAGGATGCGAGGCGCTTGATGTGAGCCACTGAACTGCGCGCGCACTTAAAGGGAATTCCCGACTTCCGGTCTGGTTCAAAGTAAGAGTCGTCCAATCAACGGACGCTGTCTATAAATAAACAACGCCTATAAATATCGGATTATATAGAAAGAGAGCGAAAAAGTCAGTTTGGAAAGAAAGTGTTGAAAAGTAGACTACTATAGAGTTAGTAATAGAGCCAGTAATTGGAAGATATTTCATAAAATATTTTATTTTGTATAGATCAAAATGTTATTCTAGTGAAAAATAATGTTCTGTTATCATAGTGAAAAATAATGTTTTCAGATCATGTTCAAAAAGATCAGCTCAGTATATTTTCTCACACCCTAGGGTGCATATGTACCCGTTAAAATGTGCTCTGTTGAGCCACTCACATTACTGCTGCCAGATGGGTGCAATTTACTAATCTTGACACCTTTGTCTCAGTGAACTTGCCTGACATCCTGATATTCTGCTTGTGCCTTGTGTACTTTCTAGACCCACTCTCTTCTTTTGGATACTATTCAAAACACCCTTATCTAAAGCAACTTACATCCATACAATTGAGGGTTAAGGGCCTTGCTCCGGGGCCCAGCACTCACAGCTTGGTGGTCCTGGGATTCAATCTCATAACCTTATCAGTCGTCTAAAGCCTAGAGCTACCACTACAGTTTTTGCCTAAGAGTAATGATTCATAATAATTATTACACATTGATAAAAAAAATTAGATTAACAAACAATTTGTCTGACTTTTTT
Source organism: Tachysurus fulvidraco (assembly GCF_022655615.1). Taxonomy (NCBI): domain Eukaryota; kingdom Metazoa; phylum Chordata; class Actinopteri; order Siluriformes; family Bagridae; genus Tachysurus; species Tachysurus fulvidraco. Next base: position 9,463,818 of record NC_062539.1, read on the forward strand.
TAAGTAGGAATAAAAAAATATTGTGTGCTGTATAAGAAAATATTTAATGATATGGTGCCATAATACAATTCACACAAAAGTTAATTATATTCCAAAAAGGTTGTTTTTATTCATTGTGTACCACAGGAATTTGTCGATCATTTTCATTTTATTAATTTTAAACACCTTTTCTGTGTTTATTGTGCATTTACTATTGTGGAATGACCGCAAGGCAATTTGCTTTCTGTTATTACATAGGCTTCAACAACTTTTTTGTTTACAAGCTTTTTTGAAGTTAATAAGACAAAAACAAAAAAGGTCAAAATAAGTGCATCAATATAGCAGAACTGTTATGGTAAATGAATCACCACCTTCTGACAAACCAGATTCAAGATTTGTACAGGGTTGTTTGTATAATAATAATAATAATAATAATAATAATAATAATAATAATAATAATAATAATAATAATAATAATAATGGGGGGGGGGGGGCACGGTGGCTTAGTGGTTAGCACGTTTGCCTCACACCTCCAGGGTTGGAGGTTCGATTCCCGGCTCCGCCCTGTGTGTGTGGAGTTTGCATGTTCAACCCGGGCCTCTGGGGTTTCCTCCGGTACTCCGGTTTCCAGGTCCAAAGACATGCATGGTAGGTTAATTGGCATCTCTAGAATTGTCCGTAGTATGTGATTGTGTGAGTGAATGAGAGTGTGTGTGCCCTGCGATGGGTTGGCACAGGCTCCCCGTGACCTGAGAAGTTTGGATAAGCGGTAGAAAATGAATGAATGAATGATGATGATGATGATGATGATAATGATAATAATAATAATGATAATAATAATGATAATAATAATTATTATCATTATTATTATCATGTATTATTATTACTATGATTATTATTTATTTTTACAATTATTACAAACCCATATCCCAAGACACAGACCTTTCAAAAGCTGATTAAATTTGTGCTCCTATTAGAAACTGCAGTGTAAGAACAGGGACTTTTAAGTTGAAATGCGCCTGAAATGGCTGTGTCTTCCGACGCTTATTTTGGGCTTTTACGATGAACGACGCACTCAGATCTGCATCAGACTTCCGGAAGTCAAAAAATAACCTGACATGACATTCTACTTATATGGACTTATTATAAATTATGACGGTGTGTGTGGGAATCCATGATCCTTATTCATTCATTTGATCAGAAAATTGTGGTTTTGAACACGTTTCATATTTAAATCTAGTATATTATCATTATGGCATATAATTATCTTTATTTGTGTGATGAAACATTCAATCACGTGTCATGATAAACACGATGGGAAATGGAGCCATAACTTAAGTACAAATACATCATCACAATCATTACCACACCTCATTTGATGGACCAGTTCATCTTATTGTCTATTTAACTATCATATATACTTGCAGGTTGGCTTTAATGAAATAAAGTAGCCAAAACAGCCATTTGGGGATAAGACCCATAAACTACAACATATAACCTGAACATGACTTTTTGGACATGAACATTGAACATGACTTTTTAGCCTACTGTTAGGACAGAAGGGTTTTTATGGTGTCCAATCTAATCCAATCGTAAATGCTGTTAGTTGATGGATGCCCAATCTTCGGGGCTGGTGTGGGTACAGGTCTTCAGGTGATTTAGTCCTTCAATAGACTCAAGTGTGGCTTGAATCGAATGAAACCTTGTACACCTTTGTTTTGTGACGTCATAAGTACCTTTAGGAATTATATTAGACTACAACTCTGCTCTGATTTGTAGATTTCTCTGAGGTTTGAAAGCCAGAGCTATGAACAAGCTGCCAAACAAAGGTTACGTCCTAACCACACAGACTGCTCTCATACTAAGTAGAGTACAGTTTGTTTGGTTAGAACGCAGTCGTATAGGTTTTTTGGCCTTGGATGTAACCAGTGGATCATTGAAATGGGATTCATCATAAAATAGTATCTTTTTAGCACTTGTTAATCTTCAAGCCACCCTGTTTGTCTAATTGCGTCAGCAGGATAATTAGGCTTCTTACATCATAGCTTACATAAAAATAGGTTGTCCTCGAAAGCAACGTAACTGGGACTCCATGTCATGAAAATATACCAAGAGTGTACAGCAGAGGGCGAAAGTTTCACTCATTAGAATAATAATAATAATAATAATAATAATAATAATAATAATAATAATAATAATAATAATAATGGTGATAATAATAACAACAACAACAACAATAATAATAATAATAATAGTGGTGATAATAATAATAGTGGTGATAATAATAATAGTGGTGATAATAATAATAATAATAATAATAATAATAATAATAATAATGATGGTTAATCTGAGAGGTATATATGTATCAAACACTATTAATATTCTAACTCAAATAAACCTTGTATTGTTTAAACTCACTGGTGTTGTTTATGAGCTGCACACGAATGACACATTAGTGTCGATAAACCAGAAATGGCTTTTAACTCTCTAACTTTTAACTGGGGTTTATTTATGCTCTGTTCTGATTGGTCATTCAGTACAGATGTTTCATTCCCAAGCCTATATTAGTGAATTAAAACACGCAACATAATCGCTGGTTAATATCCGCTATTATGATGATGATAATGATGATGATGATGATGATGGTGATTATGATGATGATAATTATTATTATTATTATTATTGTATTAATACTATTTTATTTATATTTATTTTGAGGTATTTGTAGTTATAGTGGTCTATTGTTGTTGTTGTTGCTTGAGTTACTCAAGCGCAGTCTATATGACTGAACAGTGCTGTTGTGGGACAGGGAATTGAGTCGTTTCCCTCCAGTACACATTTTACAGGGTGGGTTGGTTTTCGAAGGCGAGACAAAGGCCCTGTAGTTGATTGGCTCCCTTTATGCGCGAGCTCCCCGTCAGCTCTCTCGCCCAGTCCCTGCTCCATTCACATGTAAATCAGGCTCCATAAATGCACCCCTTGGTCGCCCACTTTTGCACAATACCCGCCTCGCTTGTTAGTACCGTGTGTAGACCTTTGTTTCAGACTGCGCTCGCCAGCCATCTGCCCTCCATTCAGGAGTTTTAACGGCATTGCCTCGGATATCGGAAACAGCAATATGGCCCCTGCATCCCGCAATGGCAAGAGTGAGGATGACTACTGTGGGATCAAAGGAGACCGAAAGGTACGAACGGTTCTGTGTTACCTTTCTATCGTGCCCGACTTTTGGTGGTGTTTGTAACGATGCTTAATTCTATATTATAATATTGCATTTGTGCAGACGAGAAAGCCCTTGGTGGAGAAAAAGAGGCGCGCCCGCATTAATGAAAGTTTACAGGAGCTGCGACTGCTACTAACAGACTCAGACGTAAGTCACGTTCATCACTTTATCAACTTGGACGCCTACACGTATCCTGACAGCTCGTTTTCTGCATAACGAGGACGCAAACTTACGCTCACGCTCTTTGTGTCATCCTTAGGCGCATACAAAGATGGAGAACGCTGAAGTCCTGGAAATGACCGTGAAACACGTGGAAAGTATTCTTCAAAACAGAGCAAAAGGTGAGTTCTGGATGGGCATGTAACATGGAGTTGGCACTGCATGCACAAGTCTTAAATCAAAGCCTGAAATGTACTGATTTGGAGATTCAGACTTTCACATGTTTGTGTTTGCTCCAGCAGCTGACAGCATCACTCGTGAGGCCAGTGAGCGTTTCGCTGCAGGTTATATTCAGTGTATGCATGAAGTGCACACGTTCGTGTCCAGCTGTCCTGGTATTGATGCCACCATCGCTGCGGACCTGCTCAACCATCTGCTGGAGTGTATGCCTCTGAACGATGAAGATCGCTTCCAAGACCTGCTTTCTGATTTAATGGGAGACTGTGGGAACGGTGGTGCTTGGCCAGGTGAGGGGATGTACGCCGTGCTTTCCCCACGTGAAGGAAGTGCCAATGGCAGACCTACGGATCTCTCACCGTCTCCATCCAGCACATTAAGTGATGATCTGTGCTCTGACATCGACGAGACTGACACCGAGCACAGTCACGTAGACAGTCGGGACAATCAGGATAATCTGCCCACTGTATTTTACTCTAAATCTGTTTGGAGGCCTTGGTAGAGCTGGTCATAACCCTTGATACAGCCGTGAAATGTATGCAACAGAACCTGTGTAGCTGTTAGTGCACAAGTTATTATGTAGCTCAGAAAGACTGGACATGTGTGAGATTTTAGCTTGTAATGAGAGATGTCTTTAACAGTTCTGAAAAGCTCTTCATGGTGAAACAGCCTCTTGTCAACCTAACAACACTGCAACATCAGCATCTTTGTAGCGTATTTAAATGTTTTTGTATAAGCTAAATTAAGACGACACTGTTTTGATGAGTATTTCTTGGAAGTGCTTATCTGTATCTTATTATTGTAGACAAGAAAATGTAAATATTTCATTGTTGCTGTAGATATATTGATTACCTATGCGTTTTCTTCATTAAAAAACATCAACACCCATGTCTTATTTTTATTTCTTTTTTAAAATCATTATCTTGTTGGACAACTGTAGACTCTTTATCACACTCCTAAGTGTGTGTGGGGTAAAAAAAAAAAAACAGAAGCAAGGACGTCTCATAACAGAACTGGTGTGGCTCTTAATAAAAGTAATCAAACTTCACACACTTGCTGGCACACACTTGAATAGGCTTCTTTGACAGAAAAAAATTTACAATTGAAATAAGCAGAGGTCAAGAGCACATGGGGAGCATCGTTCCCACACTTTGCTTATGCAGACTAAAGGTGAGAAAGTACTCTTTGGAGTTTGCAGGAAACCCCACACCTCTGATGGTCTACTCCTGAGCTGACAAACCCAGCTGTCATTCTTTCAAAGCCTTTTGGGGCTTGACTGGCTCACACATTATAAAATACTGTGGTCATGGATAATACAGGTTTGTAGGAAATAGAAAAAGTAGCATATAAATTAAAGTGAGCTATTTCTGATGTACTATTACACTAAACAAGAGCTTCAAACTATTTTGACAAGGTATTTTATATGGTAGCCAGCTGCCTGTCAGATAAGCTACCTAAAATCTTCATAAGTGTTATTCTTGATAGAAACCAGGATGAACAGAACTTTTAAGACGGATCATAATGTCAGCCAATATCCTTTTCAGAGTATGTCCTTATACTGTAATTAAATCACAGACCATTAGCTACATTTTCACAGCACTGTTCTTACTCTGGGTCAGGCCAAGGACTTCAATCAACTACATATAATTTTGGATAAAATTTAGGCCAGTAAAACAGATAAACCTATATGAAGAGTGAAGAACTATATAAAATGAAGAGAACTAAACCGGACATCAATCTCTTCGATTATAGGGATGAATTGATACATGAAACAAGCCAAAACGGGCCTAGACATACACCGAGGTACAACAGACCCAGAAACAGACATAGGCTTACTTTAGTTTTCAAAACAGACAAAAGGCTATTAGTTCAAAGCAATACTAAAACATGATCACATTTTCAAAAATTCAAATAAACATTGTTTTTCAAATATTTCATATGGATACCATCAATATGGTATCACTAATATGGTAAACTGAGTAGGCTTAGTAACAAGCAATTTTCCAATTGTACCAGCTCTGATTGTACCAGTCTTCCGTGCCATGCAGATTTTGGACCTCCACTGAGACGAGGCTGATTCTATGAGGATCCTGAGGCATCTAGAGATGTTCCAGCTCCAGTTAGACTCTTCTATACTAAAGAGGAGATACCAACTCCATGTGGTCTTTGAGGACAACAATCTCATCATACAACATTTACCATACTGTATATTTATTTATAATCACACCCTCCAGTGTCACCCACATGAGTATGAGGTTCTCCTTTGAGTCTGGTTCCTCTCAAGGTTTTTTCCTTTACATTTCAAGGGAGTTTTTTTGACCCCACAGTCATTACTATACCTCAGTCACCCCAGAATTATTCATTAGGGATAAAAACAAACACATTTAAATATATCCAACATTAATCTTAATTTTTTTTGTATTATATTAATCTTTATAATAACCTTTTGTTCTATGTTTAAGTTCTGTAAAGCTGCTTTCAGACAATGTCGATTGTAAAAAAAAAAAAAAAAGGAAATAAATTTGAATCGAATCGAATCGATTCTGAAGAACTAATATCATGACCTACTGGCGTATTAACTGGATACTAGTTTGTAGTGTGGAATAAAAACGTATTAACCGTTTTCAAATCCACATAAGAATCTTCGCGGTCTGTTGTCAGCTTGTACTCCTCTGATCAGAAAAGACTATAGAGGCGTCTGTGAGGTGCCGACTTTAGTGCCGTCCGGACTTTAACACCTCTTCCTCAAATTGGCTGAGGTGTGAACGACACTCACGTCCCTTTCATCAAAGGCAGCCGCATCCTCTTCACGTCGCTTCCAGTCTCTGCGCCCTCAGCGACGCTTAAAGGGCTACTAAAAGACAAGAGGCTGTACACCGGAACAGCGTTGTCATAAAAAAACAAACAAACAAACAAAAAAAATACTAGGAAATGTCGCTAGACACAAAAAAGCAAGCTACGCACTTCATTTTGAACATATGGCATCCAAACGGCTCGAGTTACACACACACACACACACACCACACACACACACACACACATACACACACACAGACACACACAGACACACACAGACACACACACACACACACACACACACACACACACACACACACACACACACACACACACACACACACACACACACACACACACACACACAGCTCCAATGGTAACCTCAGCAGCATCTCATTCAATCATCTGTCTCTTAGCTCACTTTGGGTCTTAGTTTCATTGTATTGAAACTTACCACAAAGATTACAAAGTGCAAAATGCAAACAAACAAAAAACCTCCAATCAAGTCGAGAATATTTTTCTCTTAAAAATAACATTTTATTCTTTAAAACAATCAATTCCTTTAGAACATTTGACACACAAAAGACATTTGCTTTAGCCTACAGTGAACTGTCTTAAGTTTAAGTGTAGATTAAAAGAAAAAGAAAAAATCAATCAATAACTATTGTTAGCAAACTCACCAGTTGACCCACAACCCCCCCCCCAACAAAAATATAGACTTTGTGTTAAAAGTGCTGTGCTAATAAGGGAGGAAAATATATTCAATATAATTTATATTCAAATGTTAATTTAGTACAATAAGAAGCTGAAGTGGTCATAACTTTAGACATTGGATATGCTATCTATCTATCTATCTATCTATCTATCTATCTATCTATCTATCTATCTATCTATCTATCTATCTATCTATCTATCTATCTATCTATCTATCTATCTATCTATCTATCTATCTATCTATTCCAATGTCTAAAAGTTTCAGCTAGATTTTGATTTGATTTCATATATATAGTTTCTTTCCTGGGGGAAAAAAATGAAACCTTTTTTGATCAGTACCACAACTGTCTGAAAACAGGTTCCTCTATAATCTTCTTCAACGGACAGTCGTATACAGTAACATAGAAAAATATACTAAACTATTTTCATTGAGATTCTTGTGTTTAGGGTTTAATGAAGCATAAAGCTTAAGCTTCAGTATTTAGCTGCCAAGTTGTGTTTTCTCCTCTGATTTTCCCGATTAGTGTCGTAGCTGATAAGATACACGTTTACTAATAATCGCTGAAGTGAAAAAGATTTTTTTCCTTTTCCAGCAGAAATGCTTCTTGACCGTCTTTACAAATACAAGTTGTTGAGGTATTCATGGACATTTGTAGGTTTAATGAATATAACACAAAATATGACTATGAATATGTAGTTTTTAAGATTTAAATAAATATAAATTTAAGAAATACAGATAAATATAAACACATTTCAACAAATACGTTTCAGTCACAAGGACATTGTCTTATAACAACTTGGAGTCTAAGAATTTCACACACACACACACACGCACGCACGCACAAGCACACGCATGCAAGCACACACCCCTCAGAGAACTCAAAAGTGATGAACTCATAACTTCAAAATCAAAAGTTCCTTACATCTAAACATATAAACATATATGAAATCTGAAAGGAATAAAAAAAATAACACAAGCTTCCTGTTCAGATCAGCACTGTGTGTGTGTGTGTGTGTGTACAAGCTCTTCATTACGTCTGGTCATGTGCGGGGGCTGTGACATCACTGACTTCAGATTCTCCCATGTGCAGGTCTGGGAGCTCCTCCTCAACCGGCGTCTCTGTGACTCCTTTACAGCCAATACACGCCTTCACAACATGTAACAGATAACACACATTTAGCTTACCTCTGTCCTACACCAACATCCGCACAGTAATTACAGAACATGTATAGACTGTCAAGCTTATTTATTTTTTTCACACAAATATAGGAGAAGAAGCCTTGATTTTTTTTAAAGAGAAAATTACCCTATAGTGAGATTTGCATGTGAGTGAAATTGACTGTAAAATTTTTTAACCGAATATGCCATATGTTTCTTAGAAATGTGACAAATATATGCCCTTTTTTAATCTTTCGGTCATTACAATAATTTAAGGCAGCATTTTAAACATATACTGAAAAAGAGATAAGAGACTCCTGAGCATTTAACTATTAAATGTTTGTCCTCCTTTTGGAAATTTAGGTTTAAAATGAAACCATGTGTTTTTGAACCAAGGTAAACATTCAGCTTTCTTAATTGAAACTAAGTAAGAAAAATTATTACCAGTTCTTCTATATTATATACAACTTATACTACTTATCAAAATGCAGAACTGGGAGAAGTGTTTGAGGTTTTAGGTAAATTAAATATATTGGCTTTATATTTTTGTCACTTAAATGATGCTTTTTGGACTAGATATAAAATACCCATCTGGCTGTGTGAGAAGTGCTTTTGTATTCACCTCAATGTTAATGGCTTTGGGTAGACCGCCTCCTCTCACCCAGGGATGAACCTCAGCCAGCTCTCTCTTCTGCTCCTCAGAAAACCGTGGCTGACTCTTCTGCATCTGCCTCAGTTTCTCCCGGTCATCCTGCAACACTTGCTGGATATCACTGAAGAAACAAAGACAGGCAGAAAAATCTTGTGAATATACATAAAAACATATTTTTCCAACTGAACATGAGGCAATCATATTATTAAATTTGGAAAAATTTAATTAGTGCTTTGTATCACATAAACACCAAGAGCTGAAAATCTCAGAGAATCTCCTTTTTTGATCTTGGCTGTGTGCTTAGGGTCGTTGACCTGTTGGAAAAAGAGCCTTCACCCCAGTCTGACATCAAGGATGTCACTGTACGTTGCTGAATTCATCTTTCCCCTTCGATTCCGACTAGTCTCTCAGTTCCTGTTACTAAAATAGATCCCCACAGCTTGATGCTGCCACCACCATGCTTCACTGTAGGGGTTGTATTAGCCAGGTGATGAGCAGTGCCTGGTTTCTTCCAGACATGCTTGCTGGCACACACTTGAATAGGCTTCTTTGACAGAAAAAAATTTACAATTGAAATAAGCAGAGGTCAAGAGCACATGGGGAGCATCGTTCCCTAAAAATCTCAGAGAATCTCCTTTTTTGATCTTGGCTGTGTGCTTAGGGTCGTTGACCTGTTGGAAAAAGAGCCTTCACCCCAGTCTGACATCAAGGATGTCACTGTACGTTGCTGAATTCATCTTTCCCCTCGATTCCGACTAGTCTCTCAGTTCCTGTTACTAAAATAGATCCCCACAGCTTGATGCTGCCACCACCATGCTTCACTGTAGGGGTGGTATTAGCCAGGTGATGAGCAGTGCCTGGTTTCTTCCAGACATGACGCTTGCTAGGCAAGTCGTGGCCTAATGGTTAGAGAGTCTGACTCGTAATCCTAAGGTTGTGGGTTCGAGTCTCGGGCCGGCCACGACTGAGGTGCCCTTGAGCGAGGCACCGAACCCCCCAACTGCTCCCCGGGCGCCGCAGCATAAATGGCTGCCCACTGCTCCGGGTGTGTGTTCATGGTGTGTGTGTTCACTGCTGTGTGTGTGCACTTTGGATGGGTCAAATGCAGAGAACGAATTCTGAGTATGGGTCACCGTACTTAGCCGTATGTCACTTCACTTTATTCAGGCCAAAGAGTTCAAAAGTTTGTTTTAATACACCAGAGCATTTTGTTTCTCATGGTCTGAGAGTCCTTCAGGTGCCTTTTGGCAAAATCCAGGTGGGGAAAATGCTGGAACTCTGTCATAGTGATCATTTGGTTTTTGGTCATCTCCCTGCCTAAGGCCTTTCTCCCCGTTATCTCAGTCTGACTGGGTGGCCCGCTTTAGGAAGAGTTCTGGTGGTTCCAAACTTCTTCCAATTTTTACGGATGATAAAGGCCACTGTGCTCATCAGTGCTGCAGATATGTTTCTGAACCCTTCACCAGATCGTTACCATCCTGTCTCGGTGGTCTCTGGCTTGGTTTGTGCTCTGATATGCACTGTTTACTGTGGAACCTTATATATACATGTGTGTGCCTTTCCAAATCATGTCTAATCAACTGAATATACCGCATGTGGACTCCAATCAAGTCGGAAAAACATCTCAGGGATGATCAGTGGAATCAGGATGCACCTGAGCACAAGCTTGAGTGTCATTGATCAAATGACATTCACTGTGTCAATATAGGGTATTTTTAGTAGACTTTAAGGAAAATAATGAATTTAATCCATTGTGGAATAATGTTGTAACATAACATAATGTGGAAGAGGTGAAACGTTGTGAATACAAGTCAAGTCAAGAAGCTTTTGTCATTCCATATATAGCACATACATGTTGCAGTATAAAACAGTGAAATGAGACAACATTCCTCCAGGATTATGGTGCTACATAAAATACTTTCCGGACGCACTGTAAATAGTTTCCTACCATAATGGCTCTCAAAAAACTAAAATTTGTATGAAAACTAGATAGGCTGTCTGACTAATCCTGAGGAAATGGCAGGTCATCCACGAGATGTGGTGTCATGACATAATATTCCAAAGCCTAATAAGGCATTCATCAAAATGGCCCACAATACAAAACAAAAAAATGTTTATAGCACATACCCTCTGTAAATTTTAGTTTATAGTAATAGACATCTGTAATATATATATATTTTCATCTGTATATTATATTCATAGAACATACATATCTGTAAATTACTGTTCATAGTATTAACCATATATCTTGTTACAGCACATATCCTTATGCAGACCTGTATATTTGTTCATAGTATGCACACAACTGTAAATCACTCCATATTACCACTTACTTAACTTATTTAAATCTTGTAAAAACTGTATATCCTGCACTTGCTACTATTGCACTAAACTGCATTTCTTTGCCTTGTACTTGTACATGTGTAATGACAATAAAGTTGAATCTAATCTAAAATAAAAAAATACACATAGTTCATCTTCAAAGTGCAAATGGTAATAACTAGTTTTATGCAGCACAAGTTCATGATCTTAGTCCAGACAAACTTGCAAATAATTGTTGTAATCTGTTTAACCCATAAGAAAAGACTTTATAATTTTGCCTGCTATTATTCAGTAAGACAAATTACATCTACTCATGACACAAGCATATGTGCAGATATACCCAAACAAATACTCATACTCTAGCACACAGACATTGGATGTGTCCAATGCAGACTCTCCTTTATACTGCATAGTGTTAATATACATATTCCTACATTCAGCAAAAGTTTACACACACATCTAATCTTTAAAATAACTCTATTATAACTCCATTGCATGCCCTTCTCTCCCCCTGTAGGCTTTTTCAAATTAAAGGACAGGGCTCATTAATGTTGCTCTTATAAAGAGGGACAAGGCACAGCATTTGTGCTTTTGAGCTTTTTTGAGCAACCTCACTTACCGAGAGGGCAACTGGTATGTCATCATTGCAGCCTTGTCCACATTGGCAGCAAGAAGCCACAGAGGATCCTGCAGGACATATTTGATCAAACTCTCACTGTCCTCTATCTCCAACGATCCTGAAACGCCACCTCCTGGTCTCTTGGCCTTATGGGACTTCTGTGACGAGTCCACACTACCAAAGTAGTTACTGCTGTTATTGCTGGTGTGACTGCTCCCTGTATAAGATACAAATAGAGGGAGAGATGAATGATAGAAAAAGACAGAATACAGAGAAATAAACTTCAGTATATAATCTATACATTTAAAAAACATTAAATAAGTAAGCTCGTTGTGAACAGAGAAAAAAGCATTGAGATTAATATGCACCAGTTCCACTTGCAGATCCACCACTTCCACAAGCTGATGTGCCACAGCCATTGAAAGTAGAACCCATTGAACCGGATGTGGCTGACCCTGTTCCAGAGCGAGAGTCCTCCAGCATGAGGATATCCAACAGATCACTGGATGAAGAGAAAACATCACAGTGGTGTAGGTCATCTGCAAGTTCCTGCAAAATAACACACAAGAAAAACACCATATATTAAGTTACCATATGCTTTCAATGCTTAGAAATACTTCCAAGTCCTCCTTATTTATTGTTATTAAGATTAACATGTTTTATGTTAGATAGGATATATGTATAGAGCATTATTATCAATTTTGTTTTTGGTGACATTTGTTGATACTCAAAAAAGGGTCTGGAAAAGGTTACAGTAAGTCTGAGAATCCATTGAACCATAATATTTTAATGGAAACATAGTGAAGCAAAAATAAATCCCTTTCTGCAGCTAATGCAAGTCACTATACCAAGCACCACCAATATACCAGTATACCAAGGCAAAACTCTTCTTATTGTCATGTCCGGTTAGGCCATTTTTCAATTTTAGTTACAAAGTACTTTACTTCAATGACTGTTTTCCAATATTGCCAAAGTAACAATCATTGCTTTTTGGTTTTTTAAAGATAGAGATTAAAGAAATAGTGGTTTCCATGTATTAAGGGGCAAATACTTTTTCATTTGTTAATTTTCATGAATTGCTTTAAATCCATGGAGGAAAAATTACAGAAGCAAACAAACAAGCAAATGAGGTACACAATGCCATCTACTGGAGAGAGAGCAGAAGCAAGAGAAGATAGAAATGAGAAATCAGGTCCATACTGGATCTTTGTCTGTCTTGGTCTGTGTGGTAATGTTTGCTCCTTTCTCCACTGCAGTGCTCCCCTGAGTACCAGCAGAGGTGGATGTGGCTTCCTGTCTTTCATTGACACGCTGGCTTTCCTCCAGCTGTAAAAGGTTGAGTTGCAGAGGTGAACTGCACCGTGACTGGAACAAGGGTGGAGATGATTGCTCCCGACCACCGAGTGACTCAGGGGTGGAACTTCGTGAAGGTTCCTCCCTTGTTTCTGGTTCTGCAGGCTTGGGTTGCTTGTCCAGTGGTGTGAAAGGGAATGGCTGAGCTGGAAATGGGTTTTGTGGGGCAAACGGAGTCTGTAGAGGAAACGTTGTCTGTGGTTGGAATGGAACCTGAGTGGGTGGGAACAAAGCCTGTGGGAGAGTAATTAAAAAAATTATTAAATCAGATGTTTACTAATTACTTACTAATCAGGTGTTTCATTTCTATGCTGCCTTTCCAAAATCCAAAAATGCTATTATAATAGAAGGTATTAAAAAAGACAACTGAACAGCAGAATGTCACCTGCTCAGGGTAGAAGGGCTGCCGAGGGGCACTTCCCAGTTGTGGGAACATATAGTTTGGCAGCAGAAGTGCCACCATGGGTGTGACAAGTGGTGCAGGGAATTGAGGCTGCATGGGTTGCATGGGAAACCGTGGATTCTGAGTACACTGGCTGTTTCCAAATCCTGAAAGAGGGGCATCAACCCTGGGTGGAATGGAATTGGTTCCTGGGTACACCTGATGGGGGTATGAAGGCACAACAGCTGGGTATGCGGTGGGAAAAGCAGACTGTGAGGTGTCTGAAGGAGACCATGAAGTCTGGTTCAGTCCTTGCAGCTCTTGTCTGAACAGCTGCCTCCTGTGTGAAATGGTACTGTCGGATGATTCGTTCTGTTTGATGCGCTTGGTTTTGGATTTTCTGTTGCGCCCTCCACGGCCAGTGGCAGGTTCTGTTCTTCCCCCCTGCTTACAAACACGGGAAGGTCCTGCTGTACGAAGAGATATGGGAAACAAGAGAAAAGTGCTTTATGTCATATATCCACTTTTTAATAAGGATAATACAGGCCTATTACTAAATACTCAGAGACAGTTAATAACTCTTAAGCATAAATTAAATTCTAAAATCTGCTTGCTCATAAGATGTCTATTAATTTTAATTAACTGCAGCTCTGACAGCACTGCAGGCTGTAATTCATATGTTTATATAAATGAGTTTGTATTAATTCCTAATAATTTCTATAGTAACAACTCATTCGCAGGTATTTGCACAGCATACAAGCCACATAATCCAATAACAAACACATTTATAATACACAGATTAAATACATGTTATTTAAGTTTTTTGTCAAGAAATACATGTAACATTGAAAATTTTTTGGCTTATTAACTTCAAGAGAGGAAATAATAGAGACTGGTTTGGCTTTCCATAAACATTATAACAGACAGAAACAAACTTAACAGTCTTAATGTTTGGTGATTACCAATTCCAGGTTCTTGACCTGCACAAAAAGACTGTAACTAGATCTATTACTCTTTACTCTCAGGATAATTCCCATTGTTATACTTAACATTTGTGATAATTATATATACTGGTACCTGAGATTTTGCAATAAAATTGGCTAGACAATAAGAAACAGTGATCAAAGAAAAATTTAAATATTACCTGGAAAAGTATCATAGGCTCTCACTTTTAATCAACAAAAACCCAACTGTAGTGTCTGTAACTCCCCCTTTAACTGATTGTCTAGATTACTATACTATACTTTACTATACCTTTAAAAAGTTTTCCTGGATCATATGTTTAGCAGGAACCCATCTTTTCTAGGCTTCATTCATTCCCTCAGGCTATATTTAGGAAAACAGTGTTGCCAAACTAACAGCCAGCATGTTGAGTCAGGGCTTTCACTGCCAAGGTGGCACTTCACCTACTCCCACTCTTTCACTGGTACATGGGTTCGGAATGTACTTATTTGGGCTTTAGTCAAAGTGTGACTCTCTCATCCAATAAATTAATGAGCTCTGTTAAAAACTGCTTTGCTGAGTGAAATTCACAGTGACGTTTTATGCAATATTTTTACAGAGTGTGAACTGTGTGCCTCCTCACTTCTGTTTATTTTCAACTCAGTTGACACAGATTGTCAGCTGAACTAGACAAAGTTTTGCCTTGCTAAATGAATCTGAACTGAATTTACTTTAACGACATGAAAGTTAGATAGTTGGTGATTTTATCCTCACCATTGGATGTGGCCTGTCCTTTCTGCTTCTCCAGGTTGTCTGTTTTGAATGTGTGAACACCCCTTAGCTCCTTGAAGCGGTTCAGAAAGACTTGCTCTTCCTTCTGTGTATGTGCTGCCAGCACATGCTTGGTCAGGCCTAGTTTCTTATACGCTTCTCTTTCCTGGCTGGGAGGTGAAACTGTGGCAGAAGGAATGGCTGGATTGGGGCCTTCTGCTGTGTCTCCAGCACTGGGGCCATCCTCAATGATTTCTAGGTAAGAAAAACTGGATCAGATTCATGTTCATTGACCGTATTAAGCAGACATCTTTATTTATTTATCTCTGTAGTTTGTGACTGTTGTTACTATCAAATATGTTCCTGTTTAGGCAAACATGCTAAAGCAATGCTAATAATGAATGAAATCTAGCAGGTGCCAACGTGCATCATGTAAAAAGTTTATTTATACATTGAATCCTTGCTATAAACTTTAGAACTCTGTAACCACTTTTTCACTGAAACTATTCCTGGACAGGATGGTGGGAGTTTGCCCCCTAGTGGTAGTTATATAGATAGTTTATATAATTGATCACAATATTATACTGTCCATAGCTGATAATAGCTGAGTAAGAGCACCTTATAGACCTATCAGTACACTCAGACACATAACGAGGAAAAGTGATACTTTAAGGAAAGTTGTCTGTAAGTGATACTCCTACTACAACCAACCACACCAAACTATCCTACCCCTGATCACTGCTAGCTAGCATTGTAGCAACAGTACTTATTGAGTGAATTTTTGACTCAGTAAGTACAGTCACTTTTTAGTCAGCTTTACCAGGTATCTTAGTTCACAACTGCATTGCTGATTAACTTATGTGCCTTATCTACCTGACTCTGGCTGATTTTTTTTGTCCCCGACATGTACGATGGTGCTACTGTAGCTGCACTGGCTGGTTATGGACACCACACTTTCAGCTTTGCTTGGCAGTGCCAGGGGAGTAAGCGAAGTGCCCACCACGCCTGAGCTGCTTGACTTCTTTGACACATTCAAAGGTGAAAGACCAGCTTGGGACTTCAAGTGTCCAGGTTCTAAAATATTAAAAGAAAAGAAAAGTACATTTTATACCTTATTGTGTATTTATGAGCAATAACACAAGTTTGTATAAGGATGTTAAATAATAATTACACGATAAATGTTCGTGGATGTTGAAACATGAATTATACAGTTTTAAAGTGTAAAAACTGAAACCTATTATTCAGCTTTATTTGAAACTGAGAAATGAAATTTGCCAATAATTTACTAAATTAGGGCATATTATTACAAGGGCATATTGGAGACTAAGAATAGAATACTGGAGAATATTAATTTTGCTTATTATTAGAAAAGAAAATTTACAACACATATTCTGTTAGCCTGTTACTTCTGTTATACTGTTACTTACAGTGTATTAATGCTAAAAAGTCAGCGTTAAGTGATACAAATGTAATGCAAATGAGGTTAGTCTTGTGTATTGTATCGTAATGTGAAGCATTATGACACTAGATTGTTTTCATCAGCTTTCAGTGTTCTTCTATTTAAGTTAATATAAGGGCATTGATATTCATTTGATTAAATAAAACTATTATATAACACCATTAAATACTGTTGTTATAATGTATAACAATTCATTCTTTTTTGTATTGATAGTAAAGATAGCAAACTACAACAATCAGCCATAACATTAAAAGCAAGTGTATAGCATTAATTATCTTGCTGTGGTATTTTTCACTGGGTGGGATATACAGTCGTGGCCTAAAAATTTTGAGAATTACATAAATATTAGTTTTCACAAAGTTTGCTGCTAAACTGCTTTTAGATCTTTGTTTCAGTTGTTTCTGTGATGTACTGAAATATAATAAAAAGCACTTCATATGTTTCAAAGGCATTTATCGACAATTACATGACATTTATGCAAAGAGTCAGTATTTGCCGTGTTGGCCGTTCTTTTTCAGGACCTCTGCAATTCGACTGGGCATGCTCGCAATCAACTTCTGGGCCAAATCCTGACTGATAGCAACCCATTCTTTCATAATCACTTCTTGGAGTTTGTCACAATTAGTGGGTTTTTGTTTGTCCACCCGCCTCTTGAGGATTGACCACAAGTTCTCAATGGGATAAAGATCTGGGGAGTTTCCAGGCCATGGACCCAAAATTTCAACATTCTGGTCCCCGAGCAACTTAGTTATCACGTTTGCCTTATGGCACGGTGCTCCATCGTGCTGGAAAATGCATTGTTCTTCACCAAACTGTTGTTGAATTGTTGGAAGAAGTTGCTGTTGGAGGGTGTTTTGGTACCATTCTTTATTCATGGCTGTGTTTTTGGGCAGAATTGTGAGTGAGCCCACTCCCTTGGATGAGAAGCAACCCCACACATGAATGGTCTCAGGATGCTTTACTGTTGGCATGACACAGGACTGATGGTAGCACTTACCTTTTCTTCTCCTGACAAGCCTTTTTCCAGATGCCCCAAACAATCGGAAAGGGGCTTCGTCAGAGAATATGACTTTGCCCCAGTCCTCAGCAGTCCATTCACTATACTTTCTGTAGAAGATCAATCTGTCCCTGATGTTTTTTTTGGAGAGAAGTGGCTTCTTTGCTGCCCTTCTTGACACCAGGCCATCTTCCAAAAGTCTTTGCCTCACTGTGCGTGCAGATGCGCTCACACGTGCCTGCTGCCATTCCTGAGCAAGCTCTGCACTGGTGGCACTCTGATCCCGCAGCTGAATCCTCTTTAGGAGACGATCCTGGCGCTTGCTGGACTTTCTTGGACGCCCTCTTTCCTTGAAGTTCTTGATGATCCTATAAATTGTTGATTTAGGTGCAATCTTAGTAGCTACAATATCCTTGCCTGTGAAGCCATTTTTATGCAACGCAATGATGGCTGCACACATTTCTTTGCAGGTCACCATGGTTAACAATGGAAGAACAATGATTTCAAGCATCACCCTCCTTTTAACATGTCAAGTCTGCCATTCTAACCCAATCCGCCTGACATAATGATCTCCAGCCTTGTGCGCCTCAACATTCTCACCTGAGTTAACAAGACGATTACTGAAATGATCTCAGCAGGTCCTTTAATAACAGCAATGAAATGCAGTGGAAAGGTTTTTTTGGGATTAAGTTAATTTTCATGGCAAAGAAGGACTATGCAATTCATCTGATCACTCTTCATAACATTCTGGAGTATATGCAAATTGCTATTATAAAAACTTAAGCAGCAACTTTTCCAATTTCCAATATTTATGTAATTCTCAAAACTTTTGGCCACGACTGTACAGTATTTGGCAGCAAGTGAACTGTCAGTTTGTGTTGATATATAGGAAGCAGGTAAAATGGGCAATGGCAGTTTCACAGTGGATGCGTGAGCAAAGCAGAAGCAGTGCATATTATTTTTGCCCATGTTAACCGCTTCTGCTCTGCAATTAAATGCTTTGACTGATACAGTGCAATTTAGAGATGTATACATTATCATATATCAGAGGGTATACATTAGCAGTTGCTTATTTTTGGGCAACATTTGGTAAGCACATTCTGTTTACTTCAAAGGAAAGAACACTGTACACTCAGTTTTACTTCTGCAGCAAATGTGGTTAGTGGTTAAATGGTTTGAAGTGCATGTTTTTCTACCTTCAGCCACCTGCAGAGAGCTTTCAGCTGCCTTCTGTTTGTCCTCGTCTGAGTTAGAGGAAGTGGTGTTGGAAGAAGACTGGCATTTTCGTTTCACTGTAATAGGCACATTGCAGCTCTCTAAATATCTGCAAAAAAGGAAAGAAAAATAGTGAAAAAATGGAGAGGAAGAAACACAGAGAGAGAGAAACAGTGATTGAAAGTGAGAGAAACAGGGCGAAATTGTGAGATAGAGAAAGATACAGAGAGGTTATTCATATAAGAGAAATTATTCATCCATCTTCAGTAACTGTTTCATCCAGGTCAAGGTCAGAGAAGGTTAAATACAGGTATACAATTTAAGGAGTCTTTAATAAGAGAAAATGTCTTTTCCAAACCATAAATAGTGTTTTAAAAGATGTGAATGTAAACAGACCAGTTCTCAAAGTGGGTTCATAGGACACCCAGGGGTAAAAACATGCAATATACTTTAAAAAGGAAGGAAAACCTACAAAAACCTAACCGCTCAATCTTATGAAAGTTATTCGGATGGACAAAATGAAACATCATAACTCCGCCACCTAGTGGCAGAGACAGAAAAAACCTGTATTGACTCAACAGCCAAAATATTGCTGTATAGTTAATAGATAGATATAATACTGTATAGTTATATCTTACTGTTATAATTTAGATGAATAGTATTTGTAATAGACATGTTCTGAAAGTTTTGATTGTTTTGTAAAAATAAAAAAAAAGAAAGAAAAAAAAGAAAAAATTGGGCAAAGCTGAGCTAGACAATTAGACTGAAATTAAACAGACATTAAACAGAACACAATAGAATAATCAGCAAATAAACTTTACTAAAAAACTAAAATGCAACATGTAAAAGTGAAACAAAACAATTATATTTTTATAATATATCAAATTCTTATTGCTTGTAATATTCTCTGTATCGGTAATAACAGCTTATTATGACACTGTACCTAATTACACTGTCTAGGCAGCTGATCTGCTGGTATGAGTAGACAGTCTGGTCTTTTAATGCGAGTTCTTCCTGTAAGGTGGCCTGCTGCTCCTCCTCACCCTCTCTCCAGTTTACTGGGTATGCTGAGTCTTTGAGCCGAACTACCGGACTCTTCTGGGGCAGTTCTGCTGGAAAAAGGGCGAGTGAATTAGGTCAGATACAATTACAATGACTCTTTTTTACATTCGTAGAAACATCTAAACATAAACACTATATTTAAGCCCAGTAGCAGAGGCATATTTGTACTTACTGCATGGACTCTTTTTAAATTGCTGTCCCTGATTCTTCTGCATATGAACGCCTTTACAGATCTCATGAAATGTTCTCTGTGAAAAGAAACCCAATGAACATGAGGGGAAAGAAGGCTGCACTATAGACCATATGCAGCATATGGTGACCAAACATGGAAGCAGTTGCAATATAAAGTATAAAGTGTAAAATGTCTATGATGTCCTCTAGTGGCTGTCTGCAGTACAAAACAAAATTTCTTTGAACCAAACCCATATTTGTTAACTGTGTATGTAATAAAAAAAAAGTCTAACATATTTTACAAAATACTCAATCTATCACTGGAATTCTGGCCTTTTTTCATTACTAATAAGAAATAAATGGGAAGTTTTAGAATTTTTAAATATTTAAAATATCAAACAAAAATGTAAAATATTTTAAATATTTAATAGTCAAAATGCTACATGAATTGCAATTGCGACATATTACCATTTTTTTTTTTGGCTGAAGTAATGCTGAATAATAAGATGTTTGATGCATCTAATACTCAATGGGATGACCATGCCATAAGGCAGAGGACTCTTTGGAAATTCACTTATATGTATGTGAATATGAGATGCTGCCTGAAGATTCTTTTAAACGTACAGTAGCTTGGTTAAGATCATCCACATTATACGGTTGATATTAAAAATCATGGAAAATCTGTTATAGTGGCAGAACTAGAGTCTAGAGATGCACGTCAGTGCATATCTTGCGTTCATGTATGTTGAAGTAGTAGACATTTGGACATTTTCACTTAGGGGTGTACTCACTTTTGTGGCCAGCAGTTTAGACATTAATGGCTGTGTGTTGACTTATTTTGAGGGGACAGCAAATTTACACTGCTATACAAGTTGTACACTCACTACTTTACATTGAAGAAAAGTGTCATTTCTTCAGCGTTGTCACATGAAAAGATATAGTAAAATATTTACAAAAATGTGAGGGGTGTACTCACTTCTGTGAGATACGGTACATACAAGACAGTTGTGTATTTCCATATTTTTGGCAACAGTTGGGGAAGACCCATATGACGAGGTGTCCAAAAAAATAGCAATAAAGTACATCAATTATTGTGACTTACAGGTTTGGCTCGACCCTCTTCATCGTCCGCACGTGGATGGGCTCCATTACCATTGCTGTCAGTGGATGAGGCCACACTCACCAAATGATCGGTACTGCACAGGTTTCCATAGCTGCTTGAGCCATTATTATGTACTGGCTACACACACACACACACACACACACACACACACACACACACACACACACACACACACACACACACACACACACACACACACAGACGTGACTGTTTAAATGGCTTCTCATATTTATCTCATGTAAAACTCATAATTACATGACCAGACCCATAAACAATACAATCTCTGGCACAGAATGATTTCAGAGATCACCGCAGTAACCTTATCGGACACCAATTGTAAAACATAATTGTGTGTGTGTATTTTATTTCATCTATATATTACTTGTATCTATATATAACTTGTATGCTGTCAGAATTTTTATTCCCATTTCCCTGCAAAAGTATAATTTCAAAATTAGACACTATGTGTAATTTATCATTACATTTTATGATTGCCAGAACTTATTTAGCAGGTCAAGAAAGAATGATTACTGTAGGCAATAACCTCCTTAAAATTAGAATTTGCTGGGAATAGAAGCTTGTTTCTGTTTTCTTTCTGTTCTGTCTGACCTGAACCAGGAGCCGGTGAATCTGTTCGGTGATATCCAGGATATCTGAGTCCATTGCCTTCCCCTCAGCTGTGACTGGAGCAGCAAACACATCCTCATTTACTGGACCCCTGGAAAAAACAAACCAGTCAAACCTATTTTTTCTTTCACCATACTTCATTTATCTGAGGAAATGAGTTTAATAAAAATGGAATACATTTAGCTGAGTGCAAACATGAGAAACATTACACAATGACTACATTTTGCATTATGATTTACATTTGCATTTACATTTACAGCATTTGGCAGACGCCCTTATCCAGAGCGACGTACATAAGTGCTTAAATCTCTAGCATTGAATACATTAATGCTGGCTCACTAGGTTACATACTTAACCTCCTACGACCTGGTGTCCACATACGTGGACATCACTGCATCTAAAATGCAAGGCCAAACCAAAGCTTGGGTCATAGGAGGTTAAGATACCATGAGTTTAAAACATTTGTTCAAAGTTCTTATGATGATATGATAATGATCATATAATACTTTATTGTCAGAACATGTCTGAAATTTTTCTTGTATCACAGTATATTTTCTATGCAGCAATCATCTCTTACACAACATCACTTAATACACAACCTCACTCTTACTACATCCCACTACGCAACATAGCACATTTACAATACTCTTGATTTATGATTAAGTGTCTTATTTAGCTCAAGGATCACCTGATGCACAAAGGAGTATTTCAATTTCAATTTTTTGAATCTTGGGATTCTGTACCTCCGATTTGATGGTAATAGTTCAAACTCATTATGTAGAACATGATTGGGATCAGAAATTATATTATTAGCTAGTCTTAACAAATTAAGTTGAGTCATATAGCTTCTCTTTATAGCAGATCTTTAAATGATTAAACTGTGTTTTTAGATTAACATACAGGCTTTTATACCAAACAGAGTTGCAATATTGCACTCATTACTACAGACATACTGTAAAGAACAAAAGAAGAATCTTTTTGCTTACGCCGAAAGACCTAAGACGAAGAAGAAAATCGATTCTCTGCTTTGTTCTTTTGCAGAGAGCATCAATATGATCTTTCCATGTTAACGTCATCAATCATTACACCTAAATACTTACATGTTTTAACTTGTCTGATTTTACTATTATGAATAAAAAAGGCATTATATGAGTATCGCATATGCTTCAAGCACTTTGGAATCTATAGGCCAGGATTAATTTCTTCTCACTTATATTGTCAATCTTTTTTTTTTTTTGTAAAATTTGGCAAAATGCTCATGTTTTTTTACTTTGTGGTCCAGTGCGCCAGTGCACACACACACACACACACACACACACACACACACACACACACACACACACACACACACACACACACACGCACACGCACTTGCTCACACACATGCACGTACATGAACATGCAAGTCTTTTCTATTAAATGTAAATGGGAAACGTTTTTGATGGTTGGGGCTTCCATTTGATGATCCCAGTGATAGATAATGCAGCTATTAAAACAGCCTATTTAACTTTGCTGTCTTTATTCCACTTCCCAGCTAACTGCATTAGTAAACCAGCAAACCAGATAAGGATACCAGACAAGGCCAAATATTTTCAAATCAAACTCTGGTTAACTTTAGTACATGAAGAATATCCCACACTCACATGCGGACTTTGTGTCGTGCGATGACAAAGGACACTTTGCGGCTCCAGGGGTTGACGAAGCTGGACCAGCTGGTGTCTATGGTGATGTACTCTCCATTTCGAGCACAAAACCGGATGGAGGAGTGGTCAAATGGCTGACCAGCGTACTGCAAGACTAAAGGAAAATATCTGATTTACCATGTTGCCATACTAAAAGGATTAGGGTTAGAAAAACTTTTAGAGGCACTAGCAAATATTATGACCTTATGTTAAAATAGTTTTAAGTACGGAAAGGATAAAATTCAATGTACAAACTATAGAAACAGAATTTTTCATGCATACAATGTACACCTCATATGTTTACCTCAAGTGTAACATATATGTAGGCTGTTACTGTGCTAGGAACTTAATAAAGACTTTTTTTTTTTATAAAATATTGCTTATCTCGAGTCCTTTTAAACAGCATCTATAGTATATTATGGTTGTGTTTTAACCTCAAATAATACTTATCAATTTGGTTTTGGCCAAACATAATGGAAAAGAGTTGACGCTTACTGAAGAAATAATATACTATGTCTTTTTTATCAGGTTTTATCAGATTGGATTTGTGTTTTTGGTTCAGAAGTCTGAGACTTCACTAAGACTTCACAATGCTGATCAAAAGGAGAACGGATCACATACTAAGCACTTACAGTACTAAGAACTTAAACATTTATTTTCTATTACCTTTCACTGTTACTGCACTTATTCAAAGACTGCACACCTGAAGCATTGCAGGCATTTTAAGTATTTCAGTCTCAGACTTTTTAACACCTTACATGCCCGTTAATTAAAGATATATTAAAGAGATATATTAGTACATATTAAAGATATAAATTATTATAATTGCATTTTCCAGACTTCCACATATAAAACTAATCCAGCCAGAATAGGGGTTAAGCAGTATAAACTGATGGTGTGACACTCACTCTTCCTGTGAATGCTGAGCATCAGTGGCCTATCATTCGGGTGCAGGTGTAGAAGTACTGATGTCCCAATCAGGTCTTGTGGTAGATATCCAAGTAATGGGACAGCTCTGAGATACAAACAAAATGATAATTCACTCATTCACTTGAGTATTGTCTGAAGGATTGAAGAATGTGCAGAATTCAAATACAAGTTATTCATGTGTTCTAACCAAGAGGGACATAACTTTTAGAAGTTGAAAAGATAAAATCACAGGGTTGAAAAGAACACCCTGTTGCTCAAAAGTCAGAATCTACTTTCAATATTTTCGAATGATTAAATAAATAATTTTTTGGCTGTTAAAAAAAAAAAGTTTTGTGTTTAGAAAAACTTGTGTTCTTGGGGCCAAGACAACCTGGGCACAGTAGATTTAACTACATCAACTACTGTATTTTCTTTCTAAATTAGTTTACTTTCTTCTTCTTCTTCTTCTTCTTCTTCTTCTTCTTCTACTTAGCTTTTCCCCTTCGGGGATGCCACAGTGAATCATCTGTTTCCACCTCGGGATCCTCTACTCTCGCACAAATTACCTTAATGTCATCATTTAACACATCCATATATCTCCTCTTTGGCCTTCCTCTTGACCTCTTACCTGGCAGCTCCATCTCCAACATCCTTCTACCAATATAACCATCTCCCTCCTCTGTTCATGTCCAAACCATCTCAATCTAGCCTCTCTGACCTTGTCCCCATAAAAGCCAACCTGAGCTGTCCCTCTGATGTACTCGTTCCTAATCCTGTCTATACTTATCAAACCTAAAGAGAACCTCAACATCCTCATCACTGCCACCTCTATCTCTGCCTCATGTCTTTACCTCACTGCTACAGTCTCTAACCCATACAGTATGGCTGCTCTCACTACTGTCTTATACACCTTTCCTTTGATTCTTGCTGACTCTCTTCTGTCACACAACACTCATGACACTTTTCTCCACCTCTTCACCATTTTTCCACACTCTCCGTCTCATTAGACGGTTGACCCCAAATACTTAAACTCCTGCACCTTCTTGACCTCAGCCCCCTGTAACCCCACTGTTCTACTTTCATCCTTTCTACTTTAACACATTCCTCTTCTTTCCAGTGCAGACCTCCACCTTTCTAGATGTTCCTCCACTTGCTCCCTACTTTCACACAGATTCTTGTCGGTCTTCATCCGTCAACCTGTCCATCACCAAAGCAAACAAGAAGGGGCTGAAAGCCTTTTCTAACTCACATGTTTAAATCACGCTGGATGCCCTTCCTGATGCAACCCTCTCTATTTATCCGGGCTTGGGACCGGCACACTTGTTTGCAGCCCCTGTGACTAGATTAGTTTCAAACTAGTTTCTTTCACCTTATGCAATTACGTAATTTAGAATACAAAACAGATAAACATAAAAACATCCTGACCTTTCATCGACATCCTGAAACAGACAGCTTGGTGTGTGTGTAGTGGTGAAGATGCGTTTATCCGTGGGGATCCTTGGAGCTGTGAAGTAAACATGAAAAGATTAATGCTAGCAATAACCAACAATGACGCATTTCCATTATTCAAAGCCATTTGTCATGATGTAGTCGTGGGCATAGGCTAGACTTTCTATTATACTTCTCGTGCAAAAATACCTAATGATTATGCTTTTAAGTAAAGGAAGTCATCCTTACAAACTCCTGTTTGTGAGGCAGCAGATTTGGGGTATTATGTGACAGCACTGCTTAAGGTCTGAATCAGTGAGCAATTATTTTCTTTTGCTAATACAGTAAAAAAACAACATCTTGAAATTGGAAAAAAGGTGAAAAAAAAGAGTTAGACATAGCCTATGTGAATTCAAATAAATGACTTGAAGGGAAAAATTGCCACAGCTTAATATGTTTGTTGACAAAAATTACAGAGAGCTAAATCGGATATGAGAGAAGTTTGGAGAATTGCTGTTTGCTCCTTTTCTGTCCACATCATTCTTGCAAACCTAATACAGTTTTGTGATCATGATTTGTGTTGATATTGAGTCTTATTAATCAAACTGGTTACAAACAAATTTACTTGCAAATCATCTTTACGAGCATTTACACATGAATTTCTTTTTCCCTGAAGCCTGAATAATTTCGGGGAAAAAAAAAACATTTCTATCCTACTCGTGCTCAATTTAAGACTTGGCTTCAAATCCTATCAAGCAAGATGACTAATTGCAGATTAGGCTTTCAAGTTTCAATAGCTAATTCATTTATTTTAAACACATTTAATAAAAACCGTGTCACATCTTTCACACTGAAAGATTTAATTAAACATTAATTATGTAAAAAGGGAGACTGGCAGTTGCTAAGAGGCTTTGTTTTGAGAAAAAATGCATTTTCACCGTAATGTGGTTGGTGTCCATGATCAACTGCGTACTGTGGAAATAATGGATTTTTGTTGTTTACTATTATGGATTATTGTGGGTGTCAACAGAAGAAAGCTGTGCATTGTGTGTATTACTTTGTAATTTATGGGTTATTCATTAATATACACATCTGAGCGCAAAGGACATCAGCATTTTCCAAAACTTCCAATTTGCAAATTCACCGAAGATTTTCAGCATGATTTGTAAACTTTGGCACACAAAAGATTAATAAATGCGGTCTATACCAGTACAAACGTGTCTGTTATGTGTTACATCAATTAATAATGCAGTTTTCACAGATGGGGCTCTTAGTCATGAACCTTAAAAAAATCCCAAAGCACTTTTGATTATCTTAAATTATTGTACAAACTGGATGTTTGAAAACCTGAATAGTGACCTTCATAGCCAGAATGCACTCTTTCAGCCAGCAGAAGGCAGCAGAACTGGTCTTCAGTGTGCGCTGTATCCTGCACCTTCATTAGGTAAGGAGTCATACGGAATGGGTAATACTGCAGGTCTCCTTCACTCTCTTTACCTCCACTGCAACACAGGTGGACAGATTTTGATCAATACAGACATATATAAAGTGCACAATTTTAATTTGTGGTCACCTTTAATCTGTGAGTGGACACAAACACAAACATATATACTGTATAACACCCAGCCGTCAGTATCTTTAAGGATGTCTAAATTATAAATATTTTGCACTTCACTGTCTGCAAACATGGGTGCATTACATAGATGATAAACTCTCAGCTAAGTGATATTCTAGCTTATCAAGGTGTGTTAACTGTAGATTAGCAGTGAGTATAAAAGCGGTCCACCAGCCACCTTGCAGCTTCATAGGACCGTCTTTATCAATGTATCACTCGGTGAGCTGTTTCACATGTGGACAAGTAATTTTCTCCCATTATTATAGATATGAGCTGGATAACTTAAAAAGCAGGAAATCAGCTTCTCCTCCCCGTCTGTACAAAGCTGGTCAAATACTGTCACGGTATTTTATTTGTCAGCAGGAAAAAACAGTCAAGGTTAACTGAGCTATGCTCACAGTGTCACAAACTGTAAATCCAAACTGCACTTCTCTCTCTACAGCAAAATGAATGGAGTAAAACATTTGCTTGTGTATGAAGGTACAAACAATGAGGACTTGAAGACATACACAGACAGGCATGCAGATGCATACGTATACTGTAAGTATATAGTTTTACACACCTGATGCGGCAGAAGAATGACTTTTCCTGCATGCAGTCAGAAGGTGAAGATTCTTTGAGGAGGAAAACAGAGATGTTTGTTATTACAGAGATGTAACACTGACTGCTGCTGTTTGAAACCCAGTATACCACAGAGCTGCTGAATTCTTGAATCTTATTGAAACAAAGGTGTGTAATCTTTCTTTCACGGCACAGCTCTCACGGTAGTGCAAGCTGTAATTCAAATTGCATGTTTCTATTAATATTCTTATTTCATTATGGCGCCGTTTCTGTAGAAGCTCATTTACAGGGTCTTGTATGATGGATGCCTCATAATCAAAGAAAAACAGAGAATTAACATAATATGAATTATAGCTGCTCTAGTGTAATATAAAGGAACTAATTACTATTGTATAAGATAAACAAAACAATTAGGGGCATGAGGTCTTTTGAAAAAAATCAACTTTGGGTGGTACTTTCATGCGACACTGTTAGTCACTGATTATTTTTCAATAACAGCACACCATGTTGTGTGAACTGAATACATGCAAGTTTTTTAAGTCATTTTTTTTTGTTTGTTTGTCATTAAATGGCCGCATAACTGTTTCACTGTTTTGGCTTCATACTGTAGTTCTAATACAGTTCAAGTAAATTTTGTTTTAAAAAGAGCTACAATGCTATAATTATGATAAAAACTTATTTTAAGGGTCACATCAGCCACCATCATGTGGTTTCCATCTGTTAAAATAAATCACAAATATTTGTTTTAGCCTCTTCAGGCTGTGACCAGGAACACATTGATAAGCTATGTTAAAATTATCTCGCTATTTTTAGGAACTAAAGTGAATTGCACACACAAGTTACATTCTAAACCAATAAAGAGATTCCTGCTCCAGACTTGAGCTTTTTAATCTTTGGCATTCCGCCTCCCTGTTCTAAAAATGACTCAATGGCACAAGAAGAGTTTGCTGTAGACTGGATCAGGAGAGAATGACGCACTCACTCTGGAAATCTCGGTGAATTCATCAGCAATCATGTGGGATAGTGTGTTTCGTGAGGGTACTGTTGGCAGCCCTGGCAGCAGCAATCTACACTGTGGATAAGATATGCATGTCATACCAGCTCCTGTACACATGCTCCAAGATGGCAGCCTGTATGGTGTGGTGAAGCTGTAGAACACGCTGACGTCCTGTGGTGTTAAAAACTCCACAAACTTGGCATTCTTGAACACGTGTCGCTTACAGTTGAGAATGGATGCTGCCTGGTCTGAGATGTATACAATCCTGCCTGTGATCAGAGATACTGCAACTGCAAAGATGTCCTACACATAAACAATGTTAAGTGTCATTATTAGCCAGGATATTTAAACACTCAAAAATCTAAATAAATGACACTGTAATTACACTTTAATGTGATTAAAAAAAGTTAATTTAACAAATTTGGTCTAATGAATGGCTCAGGTAGGGCAGGGAATAAACTAATCATAGCAGTGTCTCTAAGTTATGTTTTTCTATTTCCCTGCAAATTCATGCATGTTATGTACTGGTTTCAATTAGTTTTTTTTTATCCAACAGCAAAAAAAAAGAGTCTACCTTCTGTGTGTTGGTCTATTATAACCTAGTTTACACAAAAACAATCAATTTGCCATAAAACTGTCAGATGACTAATCGTGGATGGCACATTTTATCCCACACAGCTTATTTAGGGTGAGTAATTTCTTAGATATTACTTCATTTTTCTGCAGTACAAAATAGGGTCTATGCTGAATATTATAAAATAAACATGACTCTAGCTACAATTAAAATATTTCACTGCATGATAAATATAAGTTTAAATAGAAACTGTAAAATAAAAAATAAATTAAGGGAAGACTTAATCATCACAATATAACTCCTAGTCATTTAAACTTCAGGGATATCAATCTGTCCAGTTAGGAATTGTAAGTGAATTGTAAGGAATTGTTATTATGGATCAGCCCTCTACTTATCCTCCCTAGTTTATTTGTCTCTAGGTTTGTGCTGTATTAGGGTCCTTGTCACTATTTGTACCATTCAGGTTGCACAGATAATCAAGTGTCTCCAGGATGGCACGTACATGGGCCGTTACACGAGGAGATCTGGACAGGGCTGTAGAAGGGCCACAAACCCGACAGGACTGGTATTTGGGGAGATTTTCCAGGATGCCATCTCATCAGGAGCATACCCAGACGTTATCGAGAGTGTATACAGGAAGGTGGGGGCCATACACGCTACTGAGTTACGATATGAGTTGCCATAATCAAATTCGTGCAAGTTGGATCAGCCTGTAAATGAAAATTTTTACTTTGATTTTCTGTTGGATTTTGAATACAGCCCTCAGTGAGCTGATGATTTAAGATTTCACTGACCATTGTCATATTGTTCTTAACAAATGACACAATATATACAAGTAACTTATAATAATTTTATTTCAGCAGCAGGATCAACATGTGGAACTTACTGTATTTTTCAGTGTGTATTCTGACGTGATGCTGTCAATCTCTTCTATCGTATATGAGGATACATCCAGGCCAGATGGCTGGCTGTCATTGATCATAAGCAACTGGTAGTACTCTTCATTAGCTGAAACAAAATTCACAGCAGTAATCAAAATTGTAACACTTTTGATCAGAGGTTTTACTTAACAATTAGTATTTATTGATAAAATAAAATTCATGTTTTGGTATGTAAATAAATGGAAAGAATTTAAGGCCGATATTAAACACATAATTGGGATAATATTTATATATTTACATATTTATTCATAACAATTTCATTAATATATTTCATAAAATTAAGCCTCCCCCATTAACCTAGCAATAATTTGGCAATATACTTTACGACAATATACTTTATATCTTGATGCCCTACTCTCAACACTTGGAGACTTCTCACTGCTAGAGACCCCAGATGGACATCCTAGAGATACGTGGCATTGCTATCAATAGTACCACATGGAAACCATGAAGTTGACTTTGGAATGCAATTACCACAAATGTATATCCTGAATTTGTATATTTCTTTCAAGATATATTGTGACAATGTCGATTGTCACAATAGCGCTATACAAATGAAATGTAATTGAACTAAATATAGGATGTCTTTGTATGCTGCAGCTTTACAATTTCCCCTCAATGAACTAAGGGGTCCAAACCTTATTAGAAATTCTTACAAGAAAAAGGGGCCAGTAAATGTTGAATGTGATGTTCAAAAGCACACATGGGTTTAATGGTGTGAAGTATACACAAACACTTGGCCAAATATCATTATTATTACACATTTATACTTAACATTACCATATACAGTATATATATTTATTCTTAGATCTATAAACTTTATCAGTCACTATTTTCGGTCCCCCATTTGTTTTAGGCTTAAATCAAGTGTTTGTGTTTTAAGGCTTGATGCTATAAAACACGGTCTCAGACACTTCTACACCTGAGCTGCATAACTCTGAATATGCATTTTCCATACATAAATATTGTTGACCTTGTCCACCTGCCCAATGAGAATAATAGAGAACTTCAAGAGAAATCTTCAGAGGCTTCAATTTAATTTTCACAAAGTAATAAACAATTAAATTGGACTTAAAAAAGGTGCAATATTAAAGAGCTCTTCTCACCTTCAACCTGTTTGACACAGCGAAGAGCATACTTAAGGGTGTTCAGAGTGGTGGACTTGCTGCCCTTGTTCCTTTTATCTGCTGGCAAATGAAGCTTCAGCTCTTTGAGAGTTTTTATCAGCTCCTTCTGTGTTTTTGCCTTGGCAGACTCTTCACTACTGCAAATGTACAGAACATGCACATAGTGGTGGGTGCCACCAACAGGCAAGCGTCTTTTCTGGTGTATATATGTATTAATCCCAGAAGGTAAGCACTATATGTACTGCAATTAAATACAAGTGTTGACAAACCTGCATCCACTAGTGGAAGGGTTGTCCTGTTCAGAACTTGCACTCAGAAGACTGAAGGCATTGGAGCTGCTGGGAGGTGAAGGACTGTGAGAGTTGGAGCTGCAAGCAAAATAAAATACACTAAATAAAAACAATGAAACAATTCTGAATAACAACCACTGATAAGAACAGCAAGAAAACTAGAATTGTTCATTATTAAGCTGAAACAATCTCTTTTAAATAACAACTAATAGCCAACGCTAGGTTTTTTATATAAATGCTTTCTAGTTTTCAACAGTCCTCCAGTTTTTTAATCATAAAAAGGTGTGATGCCATTATATTTATTCCCCACAAAAGCTGCTGAAACAAGTATTACATGTATTACTATAGAGAGCACCAAATGAGCCAAAAGAGCTTTTGGGTTCTTGCCACTGTAGAGGAGGAATCCATAAACCATTGCCACAGTATGCTGCAGATGCATCAAAAAGTTTCAGAAGATGAACCAGAGAACCTAAAAAATGCTCTGTCTGTTCTGAGCAGCAGAAGCAACGCACACCCAGTAAGCTGGATGAGCGTTTCCTGCGCCCTGTGTCACTTCCTCAGCGCCGGAGCCTGCCATTTTTTCCCAATCTGCACGCCGAGGTGTCCAGATCCTGGAAAACTCCGTACTCTACGCGCACTTCTCCTACTCACTTCTCGCTTTATGCGAATGTGGTTGGGGCTAAGGCGTGCGGCTACGGGGCGATGCCATGTGTGGAAGAGACGCCAGCATCATCGCTAAAGGCTCTGGTGTTCCCTACTAAGCCGCTACGTGCTACGTCGGCCTTAGTTGGGAAGGCTTACGCGGCAACAGGTCAAGCCGCGGGCTCCCTCCACACCATGGGTGTATTGCACGCATACCAGGCTGACCTGCTACGAGATTTGGGTGAGGAACTTAGCTCCGGGACCTCTGATATTGAGGAGTTGTGTCGGACTGCCAACTTGACTCTTCGGGCCATGAAACACACGGCGCGGGCCGTTGGTCGGTCCATGGCGGCCCTGGTGGCCACTGAAAGGAATCTATGGCTCACCTTGTCTGACCTCCCGGACAAGGATCGAGGAACTTTCTGACAGCTTGGGAGGAGCTGCCAGGAGTCTCCCTGTGGGTCCTGCGGATCATAGAGGACGGCTATACAGTTCAGTTTACGTCCTCTCCTCCCCGTAACGGGATGTGTCCCACCCTGGTGGGACCCGAGCAGGCTCTGGTCCTGGAACGGGAAGTGCGCACACTCCTGAGGAGAGGAACTATCGAGGTGCTTCCCCCCTCGGTTCGGGAGTCAGGCTTCTACAGCCCGTACTTTGTCGTTCCGTAGAAGGATGGAGGGTTGTGTCCCATTCTAGATCTACGCTCCTTGAACCGCTCTCTCAAGAGGCTCAGGTTCAGGATGCTCACCCTCGAGGAGGTCGTGACTCAGATCAGGTCCGGGGACTGGTTCGTCACATTGAATCTGGAAGACGCATACTTTCACGTTTCCATCCTTCCTGCACACAGGAGGTTCCTGAGGTTTGCTTTCGGGGGCGAAGCTCACCAATATTGGTTCCTCTTGTTCGGCCTAACCTCGTTCAGGAGAGTGCGGGAAGGCCAGCCACTTACTGTGAAGCAGTTCCAGAGGCTGCTAGGGCTCATGGCAGTGGTGTCCAGCGTAATCCCGCTTGGCCTCCTGCACATGATTCCCCTCCAGTGGTGGCTCCGGGGCAGGGGGTTTTTCTCTCAAGGGAAACCCATATCGTTCCATCAAGGTCTCGCGGCATGCCCTTCGAGCCTTGGAGGTTTGGAAAGACCGAAAGTTTCTGTCCCAAGGCCCCATGTTGGGGGCTCCATGTCGTCGCGTGACGCTCCCCGCCCAGAGCTGTGGAGGCTGTGGCCCCTGAGATAGTAGAGACCCTTCTCCACTCCAGAGCTTCCTCCACGAGGAGGTCGTACGCCGCACGATGGCGACTGTTTACGTCGTGGTGTGAGCACCATGGCCTGGAACCAGTTAACTGCCCGATCGGCTCACTCCACCCAGAGTGTGGCGGCCTCTACGGCCTGGTCCGCTGGAGTGGCACTCCAAGACATCTTTGACGCTGCGGGTTGGTCCACCCTGCTGACCTTTGTCATGTTCTATGACCTTGACCTCAGAGCCACCCCGGGCTCCTCTGTCCTACGTGCAGGTGCCGAGGCCCTCACTCTCTAAGCAGGGTCTGGTCAGTGTGGCGTGATTGGACACTCGTTCCCATAGCGTTTCGACGCAGCTCGAGTTCCGAAAGGGAACGTCTCTAGGTTACGACCGTAACCCTAGTTCCCTGTGGAACGAGACACTGCGTCTCCGTGCCACACTCCCTGCATCCCTGCGCGCTTACCTTCTCTCAGAGGAGCTAACGTCTTGTCCATCTCACAGCCATTTGTAGCTTCCTGTTTACGCGACGTCATCTGCCGATGACGTCACGTCCCAACGCCTATTGGTCAGATTACACACGTGGTTCAGAGCGCGGTCACGCAGAGGGCGTTCCCATAGCGTTTCGACGCAGCGTCTCGTTCCTCAGGGAACTAGGGTTACGGTCGTAACCTAGAGACGTTTTTGATCATGTACAATGTGAGAGTTCAAATAAAAATATGACATTTTACGTATAGAGCTAAATATCCAGAAATAAAAGCTAAAATTCTCATCCGGTTTTTGGAGGGGATGTATTAACAAAACTCTGTGTGTGTGTGTGTGTGTGTGTGTGTGTGTGTGTGTGTGTGTGTGTGTGTGTGTGTGTGTGTGTGTGTGTGTGTGTGTTGGCCACTGCTGTTTTTTCAGCTTTCTTTCAGCATAGTGCAGTAATTACTAAGAGTAATCATCCAGGTGCGAGTGAAATTTAGGCTCCTCAAAGATAGATCAAGAGAGATTACAGAATGTATAAATATGCACGTATCCAGGCCACTGTTTTGTCCTATTAGCTTAGGGCTGTAAGTACTAAACAGAGCACCTGTCCAGGTGCAGTTGACATTAAGGCTCTTCAAAGATTAAACAGAGACTTTATAAATAGCTCCCAAAGGAGCTTGGAATAGAAAGCATGTTCACAAATAGGATATCCAAGCAGATGAGCTAAATATACTGACTAAAATAGAAATACAAGAGAAATAGGCATTGGTTGTACATTGTTAAATACAGCTCTTATGTAAAACCCTACAACAGCTTTTCCCTGACAGATAGGATTCTTTATATATCCAGTTTAGGAATTTTAGAGCAAATCCCTTTCCTATAAAGGTTTAAAACCAATAAAACAGGTTCTGTTTATAGAATTCTTTGGTTATGTTTATAGAGTTCCCTAATTTGTGTCTTTTGCTGATAAGATAACATACTGCATTGCGTCACAAAAAACTGTGTTTAGCAAATATTAATAATGAATTATTTATTAATACAAAGTATAGCACATTGTTTTGTTGTTATTTTATAAATATCATACAGAAGTCAGCCTCTTTGGGTTAGAGTCTTGTTTTGGCAATTCTATTCAACTCTTCCTTGCAAAAATGTGGACAGCCTCTTTAAAGTCATTTGACTGGTTTTCAATGGTTCTATGACTGCGGAATTTCAAAATGTTGACCTTCTTTTAATCTTCTTTTGTTGACTCTGATTTGTGTCTTGAGGTTGTTATCCGGTCAGAATTTTTCTTTATCCTCAGCAAAAGTATAGTATTTAGAGTTATGCAGGATGCTCTCCACCATGAATAAAGCCCCAATCCCAGCTTAATGTGATATAGTTTGATAAGAGCAAGATAGAACATTTTTGTTATAATTTTACAAGAAACTTTCTATGCAAAAACAAGTCAGCACCCAGAGACCTATAGCATGATGGTTATGGTGGTCTTTGGGTGCTGACTTGTTTTTGCATAGAAAGTTTCTTGTAAAATTATAACAAAAATGTTCTATCTTGCTCTTATCAAACTATATCACATTTTGAAAAATTAACTACATGTATGTTTTGTCAAAATCTATGTGGGCTTGGGCTACACTCCACTCACCCTACCCAGCCTGGATAAGTGAAGTATATAACAGACTGTTGTCTTGAGCAGGGAGTGACAAATACTTCAGATAATCCAGCAGCTACTTTAATGTTGCTCTAGGTCTTTTGACAGCTGCCCTGATTAGTATTCTTCTTGTCCTATCATCAATTTTGATGAATTTTCATGGTCAGTCATATGTAATCAATTTGTCATAAAGAAATTCCCACAGAAACAGCTGAAATAATATCAAAAAATGGGGTATAAAGTATTGACAAACAGGAAGCAGAGAAAAATAGAAAATGGAATAAAAATATAATGGTTAAAAGGCTTGAGACGAGAACACTGAAAATGGGCCATGAATAAATTACACCCATGTATATACGCAAATGGCACGTTGGCATGGAAATACCTCTCTAAGTGCGTGGGAATGAAAAGTATTCTGCTGGACACAGAGAAGCAACAAATGCTGAGAAATTAAAAAGGATATTGATATGTTTTTTCTATCATTAGACAAAAATAAGCTCCTTCTGTCCTTTCACAAATATCACTATCAGACCTGACATAAATAAAATGATCATTTGTAATTCTGCATACGCCTCTGGTCAGATTCTTTTGTTTATCGTCCTTTCATGAATTGAAAATCTCATTATAACACTGTAAAGCTCTTCAGGGTCTCATTAGAATGAGCATGGACTGATTTGTTGGTAGTGGTGGTTTATAAGCCTTTTATAAGTAAAAGTTATAATAATGCATATTAGAACAACTAGGTGGTTATTACAGTAGCTTCTATCTATCTTCTGTTTTTTTTTATGACACAACAGATTTCTGAAAAATCTATTGCTCATCTGTCTAAAGATGACTCCACCTGGCACAGTTTTGCTAAAACAGAAAGACCAATTTTAGATGCTTTCAATGATGTTCAGGTCTTTCTTATTCTGTTAGTAAGCCAAGGTGGAAAGTCATGACCCTGTTTGTGTCGTTGGTCTGCGCTGTCAAATCGATACTAGATTATTCAGCATGCTCTGTGAGAAAGGTAAGTTAACCCAATTTAACTGTTTTCTTAATAAATTTAATTAACCTGGTGTCATGGTTGCTGACGTACACAGCAGCATCAGTGGAAACTTCAGTGCTTAAAAAAGAATTCTTTTCTTGTACACTCTGCTAGGGAGGATGCGAGTTTAAATCCTAGAACCACCAAACTCCCACTGCTGGGCATTTAAGGCTCTGGAAAGTAAATGCGTCCAGTGTACAATTCCAAGTGATTGGTGATGTTATAAATATTCGGAAATGATCATAAGACCTGCCAACCCCAAGCAGGAATACTGTGTAATCCAAACTTATGAGCATTTTCAATATATTCCTTTTACAAATGACTTTTCTAAGGTAGAAATTAAACAAATATAATAGTTTTACAGTTACTTCTAGTACTTCTAGGCCTGTTGCTTGTCTGTTTTAGCTGAAAAGAGACATTTGGAGGATGGGAAGGGAAACAAACACTCTTGTTATGTAATTACCCCAAGCAGTCTAATATGTAATATTCAAAATGCTGGATTAAAAAATAACATAAAAAAACTGTATCAATAGTAATAACAATACATACTTTCATTTTCCAGAAAGGACACCCTGACTGAAACACGGCTATACTATTTAAATGACTTATCATATAAGCTTGTAATTCTTTGCAAAAATAAACAACAACATTACCTTTTACTCTACTCCTTCTAATTAGTGTTCTGCCTCTACAGCTACAGTACCACCAAAGTGATCTCCATAGATGGTGGTGGTAAACTGGATCATCTGTGACAATTCACATGATACTGTCTAGCATGTTCATTACATTTCTTTCAAACTGCTAAAATGGCACTGGTCAATTCAATGTGATGTTGGAGATTACAATAACTATAATATACAGATGGGAGTGCCATGCTTTGTCATCTATCCTTGGTTGCAAAACTCTATAATGAGTTCCAAATTGCCTTTGCTAAAGCAAAGTCCATTAGTTTTGGAATGACGTTTCTTTTTGACGTTGAAATTTGATATTGAACCTACTGAACTTTGGGTGGAGTTCAAACCTTAAAATTACTTACAATATTAAATAGTTGATGGTATTACCTCTTGTTGCTCCCTGATGATTCCAAAAGAGCTGAATCCTTGCTATTCCCATTGGAACTTCCGGTTGATTCATTCCCGTTTGATGAGTTTCCGCGTGACTCGTTGCCATGTGACTCATTTCCTTGAGATTCTGTGCCACTTCCACTGGAACCACTGCTCTTCATCTCCACATCCTCATGCATGGAGTGTGGCATCTTATCGTCACTATGGGGTGAGGCAGAAGGGTCCTGACTGCTGCTGTCACTGCCCTCTGAGGCCAGTCCAAGCTCTCCTGTCTCTGCAAAACTGCCAATTCGATGAAGCGTTGCCATCGAACTGCAGCCAGAGGCCTGGTCCTGGCTCTCCAGAGAGGAAAATAGATACTTTTTTGAGATCGGGTCTTCAGACATGGAGACAGGCTTCTGCATTTGTGCTGTGATTAAAAATATTACCCCATTGTCTCAATGGTATTATGACCCAATGGAATTAAAGTAGGCCTGGGTAACCTTTGAGAGAAAACACAAAGAAGCATACAAGAAACATAAGTGACAGAAAATTGGCAGCATAGAGAACGTTCCATGATACAAAAGCCTATTCAAGGAACCCGATGGGACCATATGAATCCTGCAACATTATGACCTTTAATACATTACAAAGGTTTTATTGCATGAAGAAAGCATGTTTGTTTGACTGATATTGTTGGTAAATTCACAAGAGCAATAAATATTCTTGAACAGTAGGATGCCAGCCCACTTCTTGTACATGAACAAATAACCCGATTACTTTTATGTTCCTGTGGAATATAGCCAAATCTTTTTCACTCATTGGTGATAAAACACAGAAAAGAAAATCCAAGTATATGTCAATGTCTTGTTTCTAGACATTTGATAATCTACACTAGATCAGTGTGTTCACCAATAGATTTGGTAAA
Source organism: Tachysurus fulvidraco (assembly GCF_022655615.1). Classification (NCBI taxonomy): domain Eukaryota; kingdom Metazoa; phylum Chordata; class Actinopteri; order Siluriformes; family Bagridae; genus Tachysurus; species Tachysurus fulvidraco. Next base: position 9,502,889 of record NC_062539.1, read on the forward strand.
ACCTGGTTTATGTCAAACCTCAAAAGCATTGCTGTAGTTCTCATTTTTCTTCTCAACCGCTAGTACAGGTTTATATGTAACCGAATAAGAAGCAGCCACAAGGTGGGTAGGATGTGGCAACAGTGGGCTTACAAAGGTTCAACCTTTTAGAAAAGCCTCATGTGACAAAATTTTTTTGGGCAGCATCCAGAATATAACAAATTAGATGAAAGCTTGCTAAAGCAAAATCTTACTAGTGTGTGAGTACCAGATGTCTTACATACTGAATCAAATGTAATTTATTTCCAATATTCCTGTTACATTCTCTTGTACATCATGTGACTGCATACAGATACAGATAGCATGTCACAAGTAATTCTCCTCCACTTTGTTTTATTCATTCATGGCTAAGGTGAATTATGAAGGCAAATAGCAAATGAAAGTCTTTATTTAATTTGCATTACTTTATCTGCAGAAAATGAATGTTGCTCCCGTGTTATAGACACAGATTAAGAATTTTTTTTTTTCCACTTCAGATACAGCATTAAAGAGGCTACAAAAAAGAACACATTATACCTGAGCTGTACAGATAAGAAAAGAATAATCAAATCCCTACAAGGACCTAGGTTAAAAGCATAATCTTAAAGGGCAGCATCTGTCTGGTGCCCTTCTTAAAAGAGAAGCTCACAGAGCATCAAAGCTCAGTTTAGCTTAGCTATGGTCAAGAGTCTAGGGGTTCCATCAAAATCTCTATCCAAACAAAACCTCTATCTGGACCTTCAAAGGTGTTAAACCATGTGGTCTAGCCTCTGTAGCTGTATGCCTTGCCCTTTAGCCTTGCTCTAGGCTTTTTCACAGGTTCTGTAGGTTATCAGACAAGACTGATCTGGTGTTTTACTGTACCTCCCAGGGACTGTGAACTGTGACACAATTCTAATTGTGCATAACCACAATGGATTTATTACTTAAGTATAGACTTCCTACGTAATTCAAGGACTTTAACAAGAAAATGTAACTGTTTTGTAATTAAAACTTTTTTTACATGTTCTGTACATTTTCTCAAGCTCAAACAAGATCTATCTGAGAGATAGCATAAACTTTAAGAGTGTCCAAATCAACAATTTGGTACATTCCTAAAAAGAAGGAATGCATTTTTAGCTCAACAACACCAAAAGGCCTGGAAGACTATGGAAGAAAACTAAACTGAATGATGCAAAGGTCTTTCCTTAGTGAAAAACCCTCTTCACATCATCTAGGCAAGCCAAGAACACTAGAGGTGGCAGGTGTATCACTGTCAAAGTACAATCTAAAGATGACCTCATGTAGAGGCATATAGAATGTAGTGGTGCAAACTACTGTTAGCACTCAAGAACAAAAAGACCAGATTAGACTTTGATTATGTACAAATTTCGAATATAGCCAAAATTAATGATGGGTGAAGAAGAGTATGGAGAGGGAAAGAAAGGGTTCATGATGCACATCGTCTGTCAAACCTGGTTCAGGCAGTGTTATTCAGTTCAACTCAATTCAGTTTTATTTGTATAACACTTTTAACCCTGGACATGGAACTGGTTCAGTGGTGTTCATTGATGATGTAACTGCTGATAGAAGTAGCAGAATAAATTGTGAAGTGTATAGAGCTACAGTATGCTTTCTGTTTAGATTCAGCCAAATGGTGCAAAGGACGATGTTTCACAGTACAGGTGTAATAATGAAACATAACATACCACGAAAGCAACCCAAGAGCCTCCTGAGTCAAATACATTAAATGTTCATAAATGGCAAAGTTACCTGACCCCAGCGTAAATGAGCATACTTTCTTTTTTCAGTTAAAACTGAAGGAAGAGGAACCCAAAAATAAGCAATAACTGAAAACAGATGCAGTAAAAGCCTGGTAAAGCATCTTAAAAAAGGAAATGTCACATGTTCTGTGATATCCAGAGGTTCCAGACTTTTATTAGTCACTGAATCATTGTAAATAATTTGCATCCAAATATTAGACCTAACAGACCTTATATTTACAATTTTTTTGTTTGTCCAATTAAATTTGAGACTATAAAAATAGAGGGACTATGTAAAAAAGGCTGTGATTCTTAAGTGCCTGAATTAAATTAATGCTCAAAGCCTCCACTCTTCTGAAATGCCATCCACTAGATGTTGGAGTGTGGATGTAGACCACAAGAGCACATTAGTTTGGGCACTGATGTCAGGCAAAGAGGCCTTGTGTGCAGTCAGCTTTAAATTCATCCCAAAGGTGTTGAGATTGTGAAGGGAAATCCTAATGCTGCAACAAATAAAGATATTCTAGACAATCATGTTACAGTAGCACAATCCATAAAACAATTCAGATACATGTCAAGAGCTTTAGTTATTGTTCACATTAAACATGAGAATGGTGAAAATTATGAAAAATTTTATCTCTGCCTTTCACCATGGCATGGATGTTGGTGCAAAATGGATTGGTTTGAGTATTTTGGATACTGCTGAACTCCTGAAATCACACAAAAAATAAAAAATTATATATACATACATATAATTATACAGTATATACAGTCCTATATTTAAGCAAGTGAAAAGCAAATGCTGCTATCCACTCAATGACATAATCTATTCACCCTTAAGACATAGATCCTTTTAAATAAGTGACAAATCTGCTTTGTGTAAGAGGAATATCTCTTAAGAGAAATTTATAACCAATGCATTTTAGATAAGGTACCCAGTGATTGTAAGCATAGCAGAGGAAGAGACTTTGTGCTGCCAGAAATGCAAAGTAACCTAGTAACCTAGAGGACCAATACTCAAATAAAGCAAAGTCTACATCAATGTTCTCAAATACAACCTTTGATGGTTTACAAGTGATATAGATACACTGAACAACTGAACAACTAAGTTAATTATTAAGCTGATAAAATTTGTTCTCACCGTGCGTCTATAACCTTCACATGCAAGAAGAATTGAGAAGTTAAAGTAGCACACAATATTTAAGCCTTCAAACACTGATACCTCTAACAACATTGCTGCTAAAGAGACCCATGAGCCAGAACTACATCTCAGTTGAAAAACATACAGGTAACAAATTTGGGCTTGAGGCAGCTGTCTAATTCATGAAGTAGTAATATGTGAATGAACATGCACATGCAACTGTTATTTTGAGCTCTACAGTTATATTATTGTGCATGTTGTCATGACAAAGCAACATCAACATGAACGCCAGGACCCAAGTTTTCCAATCCAAGGATATTTCTCTGCCACCACCAGCTTGCCTTCTTTCCATAGTGCTTCCTGGTGAGGAGAGGTGACGGGTCAAACCGGCATGCAACGCGTGTTGATTCTCACTTGTGTCATTACTTATCACACACGCCAAGGGGTGTGAACTTGAACCAGATGGAGCAAAAGCTGCAAATCATGGACAGACCCATTAACTATTGTGTTGCTTTGCTGAAATTTTGAAAGTGAAAAACATGTACTAAATAAAAGCAAGCCTGGAGCTTGGATAAAATTCTGCCTGCTTTCTGAGTCTTCCACCTACACCCTAACACAACCCCAACACAAGTATGCCTTGATCCACTTCACATGAGTGAGAGATATTAGGTAGAGAGGTTTTAATGATCAGAAAAGCTGAGCTTCTGGTCTAGTTATGCAGAGCAGATGTATACAGTACAGTTCAGATGCTTCCTGAGAACCTTTATTTTGAAATCATCATTTAATCATTAATCTCTAATCATTTGAGAACATTTTATTTTTCAACCTCCTGCATTGTCAAACAAACTAATGACTTTGGACAAAAAAGCACAAGACATTGAGTTTATTGACTAGCTGTTATATCCCTAAAATATACAATTATAACAAAGCTTATTTAAACCATTTAAGATAACAAAAAAAAACAAAACTCTCAAGAGAAGGCCACCATTCATACACCGATATTCATTTGAGTAATAAATATCTAATTAGATGGCACCAATCTGGATAAATATACTAGAAATATCTTAAAAATAAAAAATAAATTATATGTTAAGCTTTTGTAGAGAGTCACTTCTAAGTTTTTTAAATCTAGTGAATATTTTCAGGATTTCATCTGACATATTGACCAGTATTTGATTTGCCATAAACTGTTTTCCTCATCCCACTTTTTCCACCTAGTGTAGTTGCAGAATGCAAGCTGCTAAATAATACACATTCAATTGTATAGAAAAAGTTTGATATTTCTCATAAATCTGCAAAGAAATGGGCATTTGAAAAAAGAACAAAACTTCTACAACTACTACTAAAGACTACTATGTCATATTGTCAAAATGTCAAAAAGAAAAGTAATACAGTATATGTCACAGTGATTACATGGGTGTCCAAGCTGTGCAACACCGCAGTGAAAAAAGTGGAACATAAGCTACAAGTGTGGGAGTGAAATCAGGCCTTAAAGAACTGGTCTGTTGAACAAACCAACATTTTGTAGCCCATTTAAACATGGATATAAAATAGATAGATTTGAAATGTTAACGGTTACAGTGATAAGACTCTGGTGTTACAGTCGGCTTTTTACAGAGCTTCGTGCTCCTGTTTATTTTGCAACTCTTTAAATACTAAACACCAACAAACCAAATGAAATGTAGCCATCACCAGCTTGTGGTCTATTCAAGTTCAAAGTTCAAAGTCATGCCCTCTCTCTCTCTCTCTCTCTCTCTCTCTCTCTGTGTGTGTGTGTGTGTGTGTGTGTGTGTGTGTGTGTGTGTGTGTGTGTGTGTGTTAAAATAATATTTGGTATCAGAACTGGGCCAACCAGAGCTAGGCCAGCAAGAGTGGGGTGGGTAGTTTGGCCCATCAACTACATTCATTCTACACTGACTGATTATAAAATGAGTGCTAGTCTTGGAGAAAAAAATGAGAAAAAGAGGGAACTTAGCATGGAATTTAGTGTCTTCTTCTTCATACTTCAGTGGAGAGAGCATGCCTATTTATTCACACTGTACATTACAAGTGTATTTCATTTTAAAAATGAATATATCTATAATCTTGCACTAGAATTAATAAAAAAAAACAGTTATTAAAAATATTGCTCTAAATAATATACTATTATTTCTCAAAAGTAAAATGGTGTCATTATACATTATAAATTAAGAACAAGATGTGTTAATTCCCGAAGTATGGAATTATTTAAACATCATAGATAATAGTATAGAAATATGTACAGAGACCTGTTATGTGGTTTATGTCATGCAGCAGGATTATGAAATTGCATTATTATTAGTGCAACTCTCATCATATGGTAATTAGTTACATAAGAGTTTTCATGTTAAAGTTTTCAAGCAGCCGTTCAGATTTCATTGGTAGCACGTACACTAACTGAACAAATATAATCTGTAGTCGCAAGTACTAAATGTTCAGCGGTTCTTGTGCAATGTAGATCATGACAAAAGTCCAGTATGTTGTAACCACTACTTAATTAATAAGTAACTACTAGAAGTGACTGTGTATCTTTCCCATTCAGGGAATTTTAATTTGCATCTAGCTGAAAAGCCAGAAAAAGGTTTCAGCTTTATACTGTTTAGAAACTGTGCTCTGGTTTGTAAAGAATATTGTTATAATAATTGAGCCTAGATGTGAAAAACACAAAGAAGGGCACTTGTGCTACAGCATGGTTTAATTAACTTCAGTAACTTCAAGGCTTGTTTAAGGAGGTTTAAGCTGGTGTTCAAGGCAAAGTTTTTATTGTGAATTCCACCATATGTGCAGATATACAGAAGAATCGAAATATTGTTTCTCTTGTCTCTTATCATGTGTTTACGTTGTCAATGCAATATAGAAATTTTGTATAAGAATATCAGCAGTTAATGTAATGTAGAAACAGGTTTATATGGAGGTAACAGCAGTGTATTTGTAATAAATAAGACATATATTAACTGAGTGAATATATTTCTTAAATCTGAATGAATATACATCTGAGTAAATATAAACAGTGAATTCGATAATATATTAACAAATATATGTCCAAAATATATGTCAACAATTTGTAAGGTGCAAATAGACATCCAAATATATGTAAACATTCTGAATACTGAGTATTAAGGAATCCGTAAGGTGCAAGACGGATAGCAGCAGTGTGACAGTAGTGCAAAAAGACTGTAATGTATAAAGTCCAACAGTGTTAGATTTAAAGTTTCTGGAACAAATGTGTGCAGAGTTCTGCAGAGTGTAAAGTATCTCATGTGCATTGAAGAAATGTGGAGTGAGCTGTAGATTTTTTTAAAGTTCAGGAGTAGGTGGGAGAGGGGGAGGTAATGGACAGAGTTCAACATCCTGACAGTCTGATGGTTAAAGCTGTCTGATAAAGCTGTCTTTTGAAAGGAGCCTGGAGGATCCAGTACCTTTTCCCTGAGGACAGCCGGCTGAAGTAGAGCTTTGGTGGGTGTGAAAGATGTCCATAAGGGAGAGCAGACAGAAACTGATAATTTTCACTGCATTCACTACTACCTCTGTACCACACCATGATGCAGCTGGTGAGGATGCTCTCAATTGTGCCCCGGTAGAAGGAGCACATGAGAGGAGGTGGGACTCGTGCTTTCCTTAGTTTGCGGGGGAAGTAAAGGCATGACTAAGCGTTCTTGGCCAGCGATTAGGTGTTTGTCATCCAGGAGAGGTCCTCAAATATATGCACCTCTAGGAACTTGGTGCTGTTCACCCACTCCACTGCAGCATCATTGATGGTTAGTGGGGGGTGCCGAGGAGGTCCTCTTCTGAAGTAGATGACAATTTCTTTCTTTTGTCTTCTTCACGTTGAGGAAAAGATTATTGTCATGACATCACTGGCCCAGTGCTGGACCAGTAGTGTAAAGTGATAGATGCTTTACTTTATAAAAGTTAGCTGGAGGAAGCTGTCTGTGTGAGGATTCAGTGTGTATGCAAATCTGAACATCATTAGTATAACAATAAATGATAACATTGACAAGGTAGAGTGTTTGTTTAATGTACTAAGCCATGGGGAATGTTATATAATAGAGTGTGAAGACAATTCTGACCTAAATCTATCAATTGAAACCAACTGTTGTCTATCAGAGAGAAAATATTAGATCCAGACAGGGACATCACCCATTGGTCGAACCATTTTTGAGAGCTACAGAAGTATGTCATGGCATAGTATAACAAAAATAGTTGCTCAGATATTCTTTGCAACTATTTTCAACCACCCAGAATTACTTTTGAGCAATGAGTTGTTTGAACCCTGAAGAGAACAGGTTAAATATGACTGAAACTTTTTAAACACAGGTTGTTTGAGGCAATGCATTCTTTGGGCTAAGCTGCTACCACATGGTAGCGTAGGTAGCTTTTCCATAAAAGGCTGGTTGGAAATACGCTAGCAATTACTGAGCTGCTCTGGGTCAAGCCCTGACTTTTTAAGAACTTGTTTGCTGCAGGTTTCACGCTGCTGTGAATAGTGCCAGGACTGAAGAGCAGGATTATGAGTGGACATGGTAAAAGCAGACATGTTTTAATTAGAGGATTAGGCATAGCATCAAGATGGATAGTGGTAGCTTTCACAGCATCGCAAAAGAACTTTCAAACAGAAGCATAAATGTAGAGAGTCGATCAGTATAAGTAGGTAAAGAAATTTAATTTAAGCTTTACCAACATAGTAAATGAAAGAAGTTTGGAAAGTTTGGTAATATAACAATCAGAGTAATTGTCACTGGACATCATGGCAGTGTAATATCATGAAGCAATGATTAAATCATTATATTACAAAAGCTTAGTCTCAGGATGGTAAATGCATGTTTATTAGGAAGTAAGAATAATGTTTAAGTTTCTTGGTACAAAGAACAACAAACAGTACAGATTTATGAACAGAAATCAGAAAATCCCTTCCACAGACACTTTTCCAGGCCAGTATTCAGTATTTTCCTGCCAATGTAGAAGGCCTAATTTGTAACTCAGTGCCTAATATCTTCCAGTCAGCTGGAAGATTTTTCTTGCACATACCAAAAATACAAAGCCAATAACACATGCCTTGATTTTTGGATCTGGTTTGATTTTGGTTTTCAGCACACTGGAGACTTGGAGATTTAAATGCTAATTACCAAGTTCTGGCTTGATGTAAGAAGGAAGGAAATTTTTTGCATCTCCACCCACCATCTGCTGAGCGTGAATCTCCAGAGACAATTTTGTATTAGTCATATGAACCCACAGCAACTGGACCCCACTATATGTATATATATATATATATATATATTCAAGCTCACCTACAGCTGAATCTCTTGCAGGTGTCCTGATAAAATGTCCAATATGTTAAAACAATTAAAAACTGAGAGTCAAACCTTCTTACCACTGGGAAACATTCAGATTAAATGGTCCTGATAATTCAAGTAAATTGGTGTTGGAAAATGAGGTCATGGTATAGTGATTCTGCTGAGACAGAAGCAGCTGAGCACATTCCCATTTACGTCAGTGTGTGTGTGTATGTGTGTGTGTGTGTGTGTGTGTGTGTGTGCGGTCACTTGGTCAAACCAGGCTATTCAAGCACAGTGATAAACACATTAACTCTTCCACTGGATTTGCAGCTTTCAAATAATCTTTAATCTTTGACTTATTAATAAAATGAGAACGTGATTAAACTAATAGTTTGTATCTTTTGTAATTAATGTGAAAATATCATATACATAGTATTGCACTATGCCGAGGGCATTCTGTCTCTCTAAATTCTTTCTAGGCTGTAATTTCCATTTTGTCTGGTTTCCAAAGACCAGGAATTAAATGATACTTTTGGAAAATGGGGAAAAAAATATAATTTTTTAATAACATTTCATCATTTTTGTTATTCTGTATGACAAGGCCAATTAAGGTAAGTGAAAGGTTTTTCAATTTTAAAATAAGTTTTATTAAACATAAAATAAATGTATTTATGCCATCACTTCTTATTTACTTATTCACATATTAGTTTGGTAGAGACACTGAGAACAGCCCATTGTAATTGGTAAATGGAGATATAAAAACAAAGGCAGAAACATAACTAATTATATTACAGATTTGTTTAATGTAATGTTTTAAGTTTTAAAAAATCTAATCGATTAAGTTAAAAACATTTTAACATTTTTAAAGACACAAAATTTTAGCATTAGCTAAATTATTTTAAGTGATACATTATATATACATGTAAATACTTAAATATAAGGCATTTGTGCATGTACAGTATGTGCGTATGTGTGTACGTGACTCATAGCCAGAATGCCTCTCTAAAAAAAAAACAGTGCTTTTCCCTCTCAATGTGCGTCATCAGCCTTTCCTCCACGCCTAACTGTGTGGTATGCAATAACACAGCCGCCAGGCACTTCAGCACTGCCTGACAAATCTACCCTTTCTTCTCCAGTGCACATTTCCGTGTAGTCAACCCCTGGTGATACTAAACTCCCTGCTATCTGTGTGAGTGCAGAAAACCACACAATGAGATAAGGGATTTGAATTGTGCTGTAAGGTGTTGAGATCAACATTAAAAATCTATCAGAGTGCATTTGTGGCATTTAAGATAAAACAGTTACTGAAGTTGGATAAGAGCAAAAAGCTTCAGACAAAATTAACACAGTAGCTTGATATGGAGTTTGGTACAAGTATGATGATGTGCTGTGAGAATAACTCTAGTGTACATGAGTACATGAGCCAAAAATCATCCCAAATATTTAGATGATTAAATGTTTAAATGCGAGTCCCTGCTTAATTTTGATTGAGAAAACACCAGATGGCTCAACCGCCCACCAGTTTCCATGCACTTGAATGAACGTCTGCAATTAGTTCTTTCCCATAGAATTCATTAAATAAAAAACGTCTTTGTTGTACTCATTCTTCAATATCGTTAACTTCAATAACAGCCCACGGATGGAATTCTAATGACACCAAAAAAATAGCTTAAATATGTAAAAAAAAAAAAAGAAAAAAAAAAAGAAAAGAAAAGAAAGAAAAGAAAGAAATTAAATAAAAAAGAAAGAAAGAAAGAAAGAAAAGCCCACTAAACATCAGTGTTCTAAAGAAAGCTTCCTTCACCACAAAAAAATCATCTCCAAAAATTGCTGAGTATTAGCAGGCAAGGGAGGTGTTGCTGTTTCAAAAACAAAGTCACACAGGATAAAGGTAGATTAAGGTATTTGGATCACCTCATTAGGTCAGTTTTAATAATTAGCTCACAAACACACATCAAATCACAAGCATACACACACTCAGGAGTATTAGCAATAAATCACACAAAGTAAATAGTTAACACAGTGATCAGCAACAACCAATAACAATTTAATGTAAAGGGTAAGCTATCCATAAGACTGCTATTTTTCTTCATTGTGAGTTAATCCTTTCAAAGTAGCTTACTAGAAAGCATATTTAATAGTATATAGTATATAGTTTAATAGTATATTCAATAGTATATTTAACCGATTATTGCACAGACTGGTGATAAATTAAAGAGCAATCAATAAGGTGTTGGTCCACCACAAACCACTTGATCTGCTTCAGTGCACATTGAACCTGTACAAGGTGATACTTCTTCCAGGAGATATTCCCTCATGTGCAGTTTTGACGATGGAGCGGGAAGGAGCTATTTCCATACCTATTAAACCATTCTCCTGTGCCCTGGGCATGTTGGGTGGAACATCCTGGAGAGACTACTCTCATCAGGACTGAAATGTTTATTCATAGGATTAAGGTGATCACACAGAATAACTTTGCACGATTTGCAGTGACTCTTCCCATAAAGGCGATGGTTCGCAAAGTTCCCTTGTCTTTCATTATTATTTCCCCAAGCCAAATAACTAGCTAAAGTACTGCTCTTGAACTGTTTTCTATATGAGTGTTTACAGCTGAAGTCAAATTAATCTATAAGATAAGCATCAGGCCATCCTTGAAAATATTTTGGTTTGCAGTTAAAAAAAAAAAAAGGTCAGTAGGTAGGTCCATTTTTTTTTTCAAGTTTCACTAAAAAAAAAAAAATTTACAATTTGGTAATGGTGATTACATAGGTATGAAATTAAACAAATCAGCATATCATGACGTCACTGGCTGGGTCTTCAACCCGTGCCTTCGGGCGCATCATTGCAAACCTTATTTTGATGCTGAGCACAGTTTTTTCAGAACTTCATGCCAAGTTAAAGCGGTGTCGAGCTGTTTTCATGAATTTTTTAGATGTATGAATTTTTTAGATGGTGCCCGAACCCGTATGACTTTGAACGGTGGCCGTGAACATTTTGTTTACTGCAGCCGCAGCCATCATTACCAAGCGCGAACCGTTAACACTGACAGTGAATGAGAGTATGAGACGAAGCGAACGTGTGACATCCGTTAACCAATAGTGTAAACATAGATGACGTCACGGGTTTTAATTTAAAAGAAAGAACGTAGCCTTCGTTTGTATGGCCTAGGCGATGCTTTTATATTAGTTGTTTGAAGAGTAAAAAAAATTGGTCTGTCTTAGCCCAAATTTACAACCAAAGCAAAAAAAAAAAAATGAAAAAAAAAAGAGAATGTTTTTAAGGAAGGCCTCAAACAGTATCCAATGTTTGTGTGGACTCTCACGTCTTCTGCAAATGTTTTCTCCAGTTTTCCAGTATCCATTTACTTCCCAAAAAACATGCTGTTAGGTAGATTAGCTACACTTCATGGCCCCTAGGTGGAAGTTGTGTGAATTTGTATGTATGTGGTGCCCTACAATGGACTGGCATCCAATCCAGAGTGTATTTCCCTGTTACATCTAGCATTACTTGACTAGGATAAAGCAAGACACCTAAGATGAATGAATGAATGAATGAATGAATGAATGAATATTTAAATTAGACTGTCGACCCATATAACAAAAATATTACTACAATATTCTAAACTTTTTTTCTGCAATATATATATATATATAACATGCTGTACATATGCTACATATTAATCTGCACTTGTCTATTTGCACGAATGGTACTCTATGCACTTCTGGTGGATGACAAACTTCTGGTAGATAACAAACTGCATTTTGTTGCTGTGTACCTTTAGTATGCAATGACAAGTTGTATCTGTCTGTCTGTCTGTCTGTCTGTCTGTCTGTCTGTCTGTCTATCTATCTATCTATCTATCTATCTATCTATCTATCTATCTATCTATCTATCTATCTATGAAAGCGAGAACACTGCATAGTTGCCAATGTCTTGAACAAGTTACTTTCCTGTAAGATGTGCTGTGTATAAGAGGGCAAAGTGTGTGTGAAAGGCGGTGAAACCTCTGATCTTCCAGTCCATCAGATAGTAAGCCCACAGGGCTGGAAATGTCACGGAAAGCTCGTTGTGACACGTTTTTCTAACCTGATCAAGCTCTCAAGTATTATCCAGTTTCCCACTTTTGTTGCACTGTAAGATTATTCATGGGCGTAAAGAGGTAAAATACATCTTGTGATTTAATGCAAAAAAAGAATGGATCCGTATCCGTAGGTATATATGCATTTTTTTCTTTTCATTGATGTAATCTTAAGGACAGTATCAGACTTCTGACCCACTCTGTGACACAGTTACGCAACACGCGTGTTTACACAATGTGGGTTAAAGACGCGCCCCAAACATACACATATTCTCAGTGTATAACGTCAGTGTATAATGTTACTTATTACAAGGAGCATCATCATAAAAAAGTATGCCCTTATAAGGACATTTTCCATTCTACATCACACAATGAAATTTCAGTGTTATACATTCAGCACTGAGTAGAAAACAATCAGAACAATTTAATAAGTAAAAAAAACACAGCCTACCGTTTTAGCGAACTTCTTCACGTTGCTGTCACTGAGCTCTGCACTCTGACACACTGCACTCGTATATTGTAGGTTCAGTCTTTCTTCACACTGTTGCCCTGAATCTCCAGCGCGAGCGATGACCTCAATTCAAACACCGCCAAGCCAAGTCTCTCTTCGACCAATCAGATCGGCTCGGAAAATTGCGCTTCCAATGAAAGTAGGCGGGCGCAAAGGCTCGTATGTGACTATTGGCTAAAAGAGCTGTCGGTTTATTTATGTAAGGCAGGACTAAAACTCACGTGGAAACCCATGGCTAGTGACGGAGTGCTGTGCGCGTGGGCAAATCAGTAACGTGGAGCTGAACGAGTGAATGAAGCCCAGCACAACGTGTGTTATACAAACAGTTATACAATGTGTGTTAGCGTGTGTAAAGTCAATGTGGATGCCTTACGTTAAAACCTCATGGAGACCTGTTATTTGATTATTGCATGGACAGGTGATGAGTATTACACTATTTACATATTATTTATTATAAGATATATGGGCTATTGCATTCACACCTGAATCCAATTCAGTTCAATTCGGTTTATTTGTATATCGCTTTTAACAATTCACATTGTCTCAACGCAGCTTTACAGAAGTATGGAAACAGAAGAGAGAGAGAGAGAGAGAGAGAGAGAGAGAGAGAGAGAGAAGGATAAAAATAAATAAATGACTATATTCAATTAAAGTTTAAATTGAATTTAAAATAGATTAACTTAAAATATAAAATACTATATATCTGTCCCCTGAATATACACATGCACTTGAAACATCTTGTTCTAATATAAAAAATACTTCTAATATAAAATATAAAAGGGGTGCACCATTAACAGGAATGTGCAAAAAATTAATAAGGATGACTACATGCAGCCAAATCACAGTCATGACAATATTTAACCGGTCTCTTGTTTGTATAATATTGCATAGTTTTTTTACTTTCTGTCCACATCATTAGGAACATCTAAGCACTTGCAAATTCATGCAGATATAGAATCAGCCAATCATGCAGCAGATACATTACACAAGCTTTAGTTAATGCTTACATCAAACATAGGAATTAAAGATAAAGGTGTGATCTCTGTGACTTTAACTGTGTCATGGTTGTTGCTGGGCTGGTTTGAATATTTTGTAAATTGCTGATCTCTTGGGAATTTCACACAAATAGACTTTACACAGGATGGTGTAAAAACAAACAAAAAATTAATGACAGTCCTGTGGGTGGAAACACCATATTGATAACAGAGGTAACAGAAAAGTGGCCAGATTGGTTCAAGCTTCCAGCATCATGAGTCTAGCATCATAGTGGCCCATGTGAGGCCAATGACGATTCATAGCAATGTACCAAATTTTGCATAGTTGTCATTGTGAATAAAGGAAACAAGGTTTACACAGAGTTTGCTTTCATTCATTCTTTGAATTCTATGAATGTTTGTTTGAAAGTCTCTTACTCTAAAATCCCTTACTTTCATGCTCTACGACCGCTGAACATTTCATGCCAGCTTTCATCTTCATCTCATCAATATTTGCATTTACCCATGTGCCCATTTGGTCATGGGAACTATGTGCAGACTAGCTTGTTTCTTTACATGTTGGTAACATATTAAATCTGACATGGTTGCAAATGCAGCCCTATACAAAGTGTTTTGTAGGTCTATACCCTAATGCATGGTCCAGTGGTTACTTCAGAGGGTCAGTGAAACCTACACTTGTTCCTATAATGTTTAGAAAAGGTTCCTTGGTGCAGAATGAATGGAGACATAAAAACATTACTGTATTGACCTAATAATTTCTCCTGCATTTCTTCTAAAACACTACAATGATTTAAAGTAACAAATGACTATTGCTATCTCTAAAACCAAAGCAAAAATATGTTAATGTGCCCAGTTGTCATGCAGTTATTTCTTTTAATGACTTTGCCTCTAAAATAATTCTGCCATTTGCTGTTTAAAAAAACAAAACAAAACAAAAGTAACATACAAAAAAAAAACAAAAAAAAAAACAGGAGAGACAACCAGCACTGCAACATGTATTATGTATTACTCTACAAATGTAAACAATCTAGGTTGTTCAGTGATGTGCAACTATAAATTGTCATTGTGATTAAGAGTCTTCTATCCTGGAGCACACTGCCATCTACTGGATCTGGGTATTAGCTGTCAAGTCAAATGAGCTCAGGGCTTTTTAGATATTATTTATAAAGATTCATTTTCTTTTCCAAATTGTATTTTAGATTGTTTTTTTGAATGTATTTCCAAATTGTGACTTAAAAAAGGGATTGAATGTCCCTTTTACACAAAATAGTGTATACATTTTCATAATTTTTTTTATTTAAATTTATAGTGTTCAATAAGAAATGAATTAGGTCTGGACTCCTTTACTACCACACACATGGACTGGAAGGAGCAGCAGATGGTGTTTCTAGGGCTTAAAATATGACTATTTAGTGGCAGGTGAACATGACATGAAATGATGATGGTGATCAATTCAAAATGCAATAAAATACTCAGAGGACTAAAAGATAATCAACTCATATTTTGTTAATATTCTTGTTGTTGTTGTGCATTGAAGAAAAATGTATGTGGTTTATAACAAAAAAGTCAGGCAATAGACAAAGAAAAAAAACGGAACAAAAACTTTGGTAAGTGTTGAAATCGATCACATATTGGAGAATGTGAAAGTATGTACTCAACAAAAAGGTGCTAAATAAATCATTTCTTTTTTCTTCTTTCCCATATGATCCTACATACAGAGGCCCTGTTTATAAAAGGTAAAACCTGGTCTCACTGTTTTACATAATTTAGTTTAGGGGGAAAGATCATCAATCAACATCAAACTTTTCTTTGGAGTCAGACAGAGGACATGTATTGCATGTATATACAATTTAAATTAAGGCAACTTTGACTTTGACTTTTTCATTCATTTTTTTATTCCATCCTCTATGTTATTAAACATGGAAAATATTTTTCTCATAATGAAACACTAATACATGAAATATCAGCTTTTTGGTATCATAAGCATTTAATGTTCAGTGTACCACATAACATTAAGGTTTATAGTTAATCACACAACAGTTGTGTCAGTAGTCAGTGCAATCCATGTCACTATGTTGACTTCCTATATTTACTGTAGAACAATTAAAACATCAAGGGTTGACTTTTTTATATATACTTTTATCAAATCATGACAATTAGAGTGACTTATATAATTAGCAGTGGCAGCTTGATGGACCTGGGATTTGAACTCATGGTCTTCCGATCAGTAGTCCAAAGCCTTAACCACTAAGCTATCACATCCCTAGTATAAATAATATTTTGTATTATTTGAATCTTGCAAATTTTGTCTTCATTATTTTATACTGAAGGACTGTGGAAAACACATCTTTGGCCGTGCTTACAAGTGGCATGACATAATCCTTAAAAATACCGCCAGATGGATTGTCATTTGGCTTTTCTTTTTTAAGTTGCTCAATCTCCATGCCCAACAGCTTGGCTTTCTCATCAAACCCTTTTTGTATGAGGTCTTTCTGTTCAGCCAATTTGCTTTCCAGTGCAATGTTCAGCTCCTGCTGTTGCTGATATTTCTCATCCTCAAACTTCGTCTCCAGCTGCCGCAGCCGTTGCTCATGACTCACTTTTTCCTCCTCCATCAGTTGCTCCAACTTCTTCTTTTGTTCATGTTCTACTTTACACTGCTGCTCTAAGAGAACTTGTAGTTCTTTTTCCTCTGTGCATCATCATCAATGGTCAAAGGAGGAGAAAATATATAAAAGAGAAAGTATAAAAAACCTGACTTACAGTATTATACTTAACATATTATAAAGTTTATTAATATATGTTATTAATAAGCATTTATGGTTTGTAGTATTCTCTTGCATGCTATTGTATTGGACACTTTCAGCTTTTAAACAGGATTCATGATTTCATGTTTTTTGTTTTCCTGTTTTCACACATCAGTGAAGAGAAAACATAGTAGCCAACAAATCTGTAATTAATTATTTAATATAATTTATTATTTAATTAAAATATAAATCTACGCTGGACCTCTGACAGGAAAAGCAACCCATGTTTACCAGCAAATACTTGTCCCTGCCCTTGCACCTAATATTAAGTCTATTAATATGGCTAGTAAAGTTGTTAACACAAATCATGTAACATTACCAAGTGATATTATAGTAGATGCTAATATTCATTATTTATGTCTCAGTGTCAATTTGACCTACAGCTGCAATCTGTGTGTCTCCTTGCTGGTACTGCTTTCTTCTGTATATTCTGGCTTTGGCATTTATGGTTTGATGTCACTGTGTAACAGTATCTCAAAAAAATCTTCAACCACTTAGTCCATTCTGTTGCTTGAGTAATTCATTGCAATATTTTTCTTACAAACCATCAGTTACGAGATAGATATTTCGCTTCCCTTAATCTATTTATTTAGCACCACGTTCCATTCTCTACCCAAACAGTCTTTCTAATTTCACATTCACCACCAAGATAAGCACTTTTCCAGTATTCAAAACAGGAGATTTTGCTATAGATCCTGCAGTATCACTGCTGTAAAATGCAAGTAGGCATGTTTCCAACAAATGTTTTTATGGTTGGATGTTTTTTCAGTTTTTTATTTATTTTAGTTTGTTTGTTTAATTGAGTAATATCAATCATTTCTTATCACACAGTATTTTGAATATTTTAGTGATATGGTTATGCCCAGCTTACCTTGAAGCTTTTTCTCACTTTCAGTCAGTTGTTCATCAGTCTGGAGAATTAATTTTGCTTCCACACTTTTCTCACACAAAAAGCTCTCCAACACCTCCTCAGCCTTCACAAAAGAAAACAGGCATAGATAGATAGATAGATAGAGAGAGAGAGAGAGAGAGAGAGAGAGAGAGAGAGAGAGAGAGAGATATTTTTGGTTTTTCAATGAACACATATATATACTGTATGTGTGTGTGTTTAAGTGAGTGTTTCTTACCAGGATTCCTTTGTTTGGCTTTCTGTGGTACTCAGCAATGAGATTCTCTCTAGCTGTGCAATAAAGTTTATATCCTCCAGACTTTGCATAATCCCCCTGCTGCACGTGCAAATTCATGTCATTATAGAGATCAGCCAGAATTTGCCTACACTTCTCGTCTGATGCCTTCAGGTTCTGACCAACTAGATCAGCATAGTGCTTATCGACCACCTCCTGAAAATACCAATGCATGTTCATTAACATTGTTTGTAAACCCAGGTAATAGAAATAAAAATTAAACATAGAAAAATAGGTCTTCTACTTTGCATGCGACTATTGAAGTAATTTTTACACCTAGAGAGTAGTACATATAATGTAGACATATTTCTTTCTAAGTAATCTACTTTTTATTCCTTCATATTCAGTTAGCACGTTATCCTGGTCAGGGTCGTCTTGGATATAGAGTGCATTCTGGGAACACCACACACAAAGCAGGAATAAATCCCTGGATGTGACACTAGTCCATTACAGAGCACACACATTCAACAATTGTTTCCATATCTAGGAGAAACAGAATAGCCAATCCAATAATCCATCTACCATAACATTTTTGTGAGGTAAAAGAAACTGGAGAAAACTGAGCTCAGGGCTGACACATAGGAATGTGTGTCTGTTTGTTTTTGTGTGTGCAGGAATGTGTTCAGAACTCACCGTCAGTTTCTTGAAGTATTTCTGTTCTTCGTCTTTAAAGGAACGTTTCATAAACTCGCTGCTGGCCATGTCACTGATCTTCTGGTGTTCAGCAGTAATTTCATTCAAACTGACAGGAAACATTTTCTTCACCTGAATCAACATTTGATAATGCTTTGGATCAGAGTCAGATCTTAAGATAGGTATTTTACAAAAACTTCATTTTGTTTTTTATGATCTGTATCTGCAACTGTATCTGTTTGGTATTAGATTCCATAAATCTGATTCAAAACCAAAGTGGACATGTTTTCGAAACAAAGTGGACAGAGGTAGCATGGGCAGCATGGGCAGCAGGGTGTATGTACTCTGGCACTGACAGTTCATAAATCACAGCTACTCCACTCATGCAGATTCAGTAATTAGTCTACATTATAGATGTACTATCATTTTTATGACTGCTATTTTTAAATACTGCTCATGAAGTTATGATTTTTGTTTGTACCTGTCCCTAGTATTCTTTAATGAAGTGAGGTAAAAGCATGAATTATGTGTTCTGTCTTATATGTATTTGTGTGTTTATTCCATCAGGTTAGTCCAATCCAGTCCGGTCCAGGCCTTCCTGCTACACCAACTCCAAGGGTCCAAGTGCACACCATGCATTGTGGTTGTGTTTGTGTTCATTTTGGTGTATTGGTGATGAACATTTTGGTTTAGAGGTTTGTCTGTATTGACTATGCGTGTAATCCAGCCCTTGCCTTGGTAGTACTGTACATATTTTTTGTGTGTTGTAAATATTGATATATTGTAATTTACTCTATGAGTATGAAGTACTACCACTGTAGTAGTGGTGTGACTGCCATTTATGTAGTGGGTGGGTTTTGCCTTTGTGTTTTGGGGTATGTGTATGTTACCTGTTCCATCTCACTCTGGTACAGCTTCAGCCCCTCTTGCACAGCTGCCTCGTTTTCAATCCTTGCCATGGCAACCACAGCATTCTCCAGACAAGGGACTTTCCCACTAGAGATCGTCTCCACATATGTCTGCACTAGGTGACCGAACCCTGTCAACACAAACACACACAGTCACAGCACAGAGATTAACACATCTATATTTACTGACACACAATTGAAATATAAAGTTTATACATATGAATTATATTATTGGAGATAAAATTTTGTTGTACTCACTTCTCCCAGTAATTTTGTATCCTCCTTTAACAGTTTTAACTCTGCTCTTATCAAAGACATAGTCACAGAAACGCTGTGTAACAAGCAGAAATTTGGGAAAAATGTCCCTTTCATCCAGGCTCTCAATCATAATCATTTTTTCCTGGGAGGTAGGAAACGGGAAAACAAAGCACTTGCGGGATGGAAAATAGTTTCGAATACACTGCCTTGGAAGGTTGTAGTTAGTGTCCTTCTTATTAAAACCTGCATTGTAGAAAAAAATATATACTTGATCTACTCACACACCCTAATGAAAATGTTACAGTTACAGAACAATATAGTTTGATTTAAAAATGCAAAAAAAATACTCAGGAGGTTAAAAGATAATCTATGTGACATTGCAATTGAAGTTTTATTGACATACAATGTAGAGTACACATTATAGTAATTGGTTAAAAGTAATTGTAAAAATAAATAAATAAATAAATAAATGTAAATTTTGTTCCAAGCTATTAAAAAGGAGGGATCTTTCAATATCTTGGATCTCAATCATTAATGTTATTTATACCTTTTTTCAGCTGCAGGGCAAAATCCAGGTACCCATCCTCAGTCACTTGACCCATACTCTCAAGCTCCAGCTGTAGTGTAAAATCACGCACTGTCCAGATAAAGTTAGGAAAAAACTGCACAAAGTGAGAGTCTTCCGCCTCATCATCATCAGTCTCAGCTGCACCGGATGTAGGTGATTTGATCTTAATCTGCTCTGCAAGCTCTGTGACATAGCTGCAACATGTTAAGGATTCATGACCTAATGAGAAATACAGCCATGGGCAAAAGACAGTACAGTTTTTATGTATCAGGGCCAGTATAACAATTTGGTCCTCAGCAACCTCCATACTGTATATCAAGAAATAATCTCAGAAAAAAAGACAACATATTTTAATATTTAGGTTTTTTTCCAAAATATAAACCAACATTCAGAGTAACAGAAGGGTTATTAGGCCCTTTATGTTGTACAAAAAGACTATGGCATGATGTTTTTGCAAAATGTGCAAAAAGTCCAAGAGCTTTGGTCATTATAGCACAACCAAACATAGCATGTCACCACAAACACCTCATACCTACTGGTGGTGGAGGGACCTACAGACTTTGAGAGAACTCCACTTTATACTAAAAGTGGGAAAAAAGTGGACTCACAATCGTTTGAAACGATTGTTAGTCCATCTGTCCAGCAGAGTAAGCTGGGCCAACGTTTGTCCTGTTTGTTCATGCAACAGGACAATGATAACAAGAACAGCGAGAAGATCGACATTTGAATGGCTAAGAGAACTATGCATAATAATGATTGCACTCAAACATCAACAAATTATTGTTGTAAACAAGAACAGGGCAAATTTTTTCCAAAATAATTACAGACTCTTAAAGAAAATGTTTACTTTACATTACAGTTGCTAAAGGTGGTTCTTTGTTACTGAATTATAGAATATACATTTTCTCCTTCTGAATATTGGTATACTTTTTAGGAAAAAAAATGACTACAAACTGAAATATTTTGAGAGTTTTTTGATGTTATATGTTTGTATACAGGTTGATGAACACCACACAAGTCTAATACGAGTTTTAAAAAGGTTTACTTTCTTTTCTCCCCATGACTTTATCTGTGTCTCTTTATCACTGCCTAATTGACTGTTTGTACTAAATATCTGTTTTTATAATTATATTTTACAAGGAAGGATACTGTAGTTTTTCCACTGCTGTGTTGTCGATGGTTCCCCGGCTGTTATAGACCAGAGTGCTGCTCAGAAGAACAGCCAGGCAGAAGATCCAGGCATCATTTTTAGAGTCTCCCTAAAACAAAACAAACATAACATTATACTTATTAACACTTGTGGACAACAATAAGGAAAATAAATGTGTAAAAAAAAAATTATTAATAAAATAAGGTATTCTTAATTTTATCAGTTTCAAGGAAAAAAATCACAAATATTTCATGAAATATTTAATGTTCCTGTCCAGGTCTTATGCAATTAGATCTTCTATAGAATGCAAATGCCCCAACTCCATGGGAAGGTCTGGCTTCAAAAGTAACAACTTATTATCGGCAAACATTGGTCATTGGTATCTTTTTGGCTGAGCAAATGAATCAATTTCAACAGATTATTTATAAAGATATTATGTTTTATTGTGCTTATAAAACTTTCCTGTTTCTGATGTCTTAAGTAAATGTCTTTTTTCAGATCTGAATCCTTCTAAGTAACCAGAGTATACCCCAAAAGATTAAATACCCTGAATTCAGGCCATCCAGCATTTCATTATTACAGAAAAACTTTTAAACACAACCAATGGAAATTGGCCTCAAAAGTGTGTCTTATTTGATAATATGCAGTAAATGTACACATTTACAATAAAGTACTCTGTTGCTATAGAGTCCTCACCTTGTCAACATCCCCAAGTCCCTCAGTGTCCAGCAATACCAGAGTGTGTCCTGGTTTAATAGGGTGTGGCACACACCACATCCAAATACCTTTAGTCTTTGACTCAATGGTGCTCCCCAGAGCAAAGCCTGCAAACATTCACAGATTCAAATAAAGTTTGGTATTCTAGACATGTTGGGCTGACAAGAAGTGAGAAGTGTATATATATATATAATTAGTAGTAGTAGTATTTTTATTTATATTTTGTAATTTTTTTTTTTTTTTAAAAAGTTTCAAGTGGAAAAAACCACCAAGCCCTCATCAAAACTCACCAGTTTGTTGTCCTGCCAGACGGTTCATGAGATAAGACTTTCCAGTGCGATACAGTCCTACCACAGACACCACCACCACAGGTTGGTTATTCATGTTCAGATACTCTATGGCTGCATTATTTACATGCAATGAACCATTTACATTTTCCACCAAACAAATAGGCTCAGGCATTGGGCTGCACATGATGCTCTCCACTTCTGCAGTATAGATGCTGAAAATAAAATTGTCTTTCAATTACAGGTGCACAAAACAATCAGCTATAACACAAGCATGGTTTAAAGCCCTAAAGCATAGGCCTGAGAATAAAACACTGACATGGCTAATTGTAACAGTAATAAAGCCACAACGTATTATACAGTATCCCTGAATAATACTAAATGTCAACAGGAATCCATGCAAATATATCCCTATCCAGTGTAGCCAAGCAGACCAGTGAATGGTTACAATCCTGGTCCCACTGTCCCCATCAGTGTTGCCTTAGTTGGAGCCAGGACCTGGGTGCTAGTGGGAAGGCCCTGATGTGTGCATGGTCAGGTTTGTCCCTGTAGGTTTTTTACATTGCTAATCTGCGCACTATTTAACCTCACTGACTAGTTCTAAATTTAGCCAGTGTAACACCTAGGAAGCTACACTTTAATTCTACTCCATATATATTACTTACATTACTTCTGCCACAGTGTTGTTGACTTCCTGACAGTAGTAAAGGCTCTAAGATAAATCGCAGGGTCAATTATATATGCTTGTTGTAATACATTGTAAATTTACATGCAGCCGTTAGCAAGTCGTTAGACATTGCTACAATAACACACAGACTACACCGTTGTCATGGTGGAACAGAAACAGTGAAATTTTTTTTTGTTAAATGGCCTAAAGTAAATGGAAGTGTGGAAATATGCCCTATGAAAATATGCTCTATGAGTTTTCTGGGCCATCCAAGCCATGTCAGTTTGTGGACTGTATTCTGAATCTGTTTGGCCACCAAGTGGCGTCTCTGAGTACTTTTCTATTTTTCCTGTGTTTACTCTGTCTTTTACTTGGTTTGTACTGTATGCAAGTCCCTGCCCTGAGTCTTGCTAAGAAATGTTGAAAGGTATTTGTGAACGCTTCAGTTAATTGTATGCATGTTCCAGCCTCTGACATCAAATCTCTTTTAACATGAGGTGTGGTTGCTTTTGCTTCTTTAGTCTAATTGTTACAACTTATCTCTGCAGCCTTTATAACCTACCCCAGTAGTTATAACAAAGGAATGTGGTGCATTTGATATCTACAGAGCACTTAAGGGGACATGGTAATAGAAAATAGGGGATGGGAGGTAAATTTATTTTTCAATGCTTCTGTGTTCAGTCCATAGTACTTCATTTATTACTGTCTGCAGGAGCAGGCTGATTAGCCAGCTAATCTTATTGAAAGTATGGTTAATGTAACCACAGCTAAAATTTTATTGTCACACATTTTTGACACTCTGAAAGTAAGCATATGTGAGGGGTCTCTCAGAAATGTACCCAAATTTGTGGACTGCTCTCAGAATTTGTCTCACGCTTCCAGTGACCGTAGCTAAAGCAGAGAGGACCTTTTCAAAGCTAAAACTGAGTAAATATTACCTAAGGTCAAATTCACCAATCACATCCATGTAAATAAAAACAGAGTCGAGTTCACATGTTTTCTGTCCTCGCACTCAACACGGCGCTCGCTGATGATTATGACGTCACTTCCACACATTATGGGAGATATTAACGGAAATGTACAAACATATTTTGCTCTTCCTTTTAAATATTGACTGCAAAACGCTCCATAGGCACTGAAGCAAAAATAGTGTTACAAATATACCGAATAGAGAGCGACTGCATTGTAACAAATTAGGTAATAAGGAAAGGAAACAAAAACCTACCTTACAGGGAAAACCTTCAAAAACCTTCTAAAGAGATGCAAACCGAAGAGATGCCGTGATGCAGTAAACTAGATATATAAACGTATATAAAATGACGCCCCCAGGAGATCACGTGTGTGAATTTGTTTAAATCGGGACCTTCCGAGAAACCTTGACACAACAAAGCAGATGTGGGGCGTTAAATAAGTGCGTAGCGGGCTGCTTCTATATCAGTGTGTTACTTTTATTTTCACTTTCACTAAGTTTATTGCTATTCTACAGTAACTGTTCACATGAAGCCTCAGCAAGCAGTTGTCATGATGGAACAGAAACATTTAGACAAACTGTATGAATGTAGAAAGCATGGTACGAAATTATATATATATATATAAAATGTATTTTAAATGGCTTAAGCATACTTAAGTAGCTGCATCGGTTAGCAAGTGAATAAGTATGCTTAAAGCCATTTAAAAATTTAAAATACATAAAAATAAATAAACTGTGGCTGAGATGCAGGCAGCAAGATTTATATATATATATATATATACACACACACTAAAAAAACTAATTTTATGGAATATATGGAAAAATATGGAAAATATCACTATTCTCCTACAGTATATTTCTGTATTTCTTTTTCAATTGATCAACAATCAACAATATATTGTTGTTGCCTGTAATGACATTATTTTCTCATATTATATATATTTTTATATACTTTTCTCATACTATATTTTATACTGTTTATACTGTATTTTTCAAATTTTTTATTACATACAAATGTAATTCTCATAATTTAAAAAGGTTGATAATTATATAAAGTCCAAATGTGTGAGAGAACACCATGAGACAAGTTACAGAGAAGCATTTAAATCTAGGAAAAACAGTACATGGCAAAAAAAGAAAGTACTTGAATAGATCCTAGCATGTACTATCCTAGCATGTACTATGTAAATATAGTTCATCAGCTAACTAACTAACACACACACACACACACACACACACACACACACACACACACACACACACACACACACACACACACACACACACACATCACACCTAAGTTCAATTTCTATAGCCACACCCAGGCCTGATTACTGCCACACCTGTTCACAATCAAGAAATCATGTAAAAAAGACCTGACTGACAAAGTGAAGTAGACCAAATGATCATCAAAAGCAACACATCATACCAAGATCCAAGGAAATTCAGGAACAAACAAGAAAGAAAGTAATTGAGATCTATTATTTTAGAAAATATTCATCCAAGATGTCACAAAAGACCCTATAACAACATCCAAAGAACTGCAGGCCTCACTTGTCTCAGTTAAGATCAGTGTTCATAACTCCACCATAAGAAAGAGACTGGGCAAAAATGACCTGGTGTGTTTTAGTTTTGCCAGAAAACATTTTGATGATCTTCAAGACTTTTGGGAAAATACTGGCATGGACTGGCGAACTTATTGGATGGTGTGTCCCCATTACATCTGGTGTAAAAGTAACACTGCATTTCAGAAAAAGAACATCATACCAACAGTAAATTATGGTGGTGGTAGTGTGATTTTCTATGGCTGTTTTGCTGCTTCGGGATCTGGAATACTTGCTGTACTAAGTGGAACCATGAATTCTGCTGTATACCAAAAAATCATGAAGGACAACGTGCGGCCATCTGTCCGTGACCTCGCAAACTTGGGTTCTGCAGCAGGACAATGATCCAAAATGTACCAGCAAGTCCACCTTTGAATGGCTGAAGAAAAACAAAATGAAAACTTTGGAGTGGCCTAGTCAAAGTCCTGACCTGAATCCTGTTGAGATGCTGTGGCATGACTTTTAAAAAAGCAGTTCATGCTCAAAAACCCTCCAATGTGGCTGAATTACAAACTCCACTGTATATTATATACTGTAAGGCTTGATATTAATCCTAACATTGGGGTTTGCTGGAGCCGCTGTTGCTAGGCATTTGACTGCATTTACAAACTTACATTTGCAAGTTTACAAATTAAAGGGTTTTTTTTTTCAGTCTATAAGCACGTCCGCTGAGATCACGTGGGTGACTTGATGGAAGTCAGGACATTTCCGAGAAATGTTATCATGTTAGACAACCATAAATAGGGTGTTGCTTAACTGTGCAGCATTTTTTTTTTCCCACAATGAGTGTGTTTTATTTTCACTTTCACTTGCGCCCTAATACTATAGTTCCATGCTGTTTACTTTGTGACATATAAACAATGTTTTCTCCTCTGGAGTTTACAATCCTCTCTGCATTCTGCAGGATGGAATTATAAAAAAAAATATTTTGCATCCAAACAGATTTAATTTTAATTCTTAAATCAATTCTATACAAATATTACACATAAATTAAATAGGCAATTATCACTTCTAACACTTTGCAATGTGTATTAAAATTTGTGCTCTATATAAAAAATAACACGTGCAGTTATGCTCAGTTAACTTCTAAAAGAAAAAAAAGCATTATGTCCATTATTTTCCCTCTTAGTAGAAAAATTTGAAGAAGTAGATCTATAAAATAAATTATTTTTGCACCGTTTTTTTCTGTATTATTGTTGATATGAGGTGGCACAACTTCAGGATGCCAGATTCAATATTAAGTTTGGGTTACTGTTTATGGAAACGTGTGTTTATATTCTATCTGTGTCCATCTATGTGTGTAATCTCACATCCCTTTCAGGGTGTGTTCCTCACATGCAGTGTACCCAAGATTGACTCCAATAGGCAATATATTTTCCATGATCTTCCAGGTCTTTTGGCATTTCAAAGCTCACCACTGCATTCTTTTTTAAAGAATGTTGTAAATTGTTGATTGGGCCACTCTGAAAGTTTCTCTCATTGATATGTCTTTCCAGCGTAATGATGGCCTCCTTTACTGCCATCAACGTAGTTTTGTATTGCATATTGTGTGTTCCCAAAAATATCTAGGAATTCAGTCCACACTTGGAATTATCTTCAGACCTTTTATCTTTTTATTTTGTCACACCTGGTCATAAAACTTCTTATTAGTGAATTTTATAATTTCTTTTCAGCTTGTGAAAAAGGATGGACTGTGATAAAATTAATATTTTTGAGCACATTCTGTGGTTGGTAGTGATATTCAGTACATCGGCAGGTTTGTGCACAAAAGACAGGAAATCATCTAACATGAGCTCTGCTCATAGTTGAGATGTCATGAGGAAGTTGTCTGGAGAGTAACCATAATAAAAAGGGAACATAGTCTCTGTCTTGGTGATATTGGAAAGAAGTATTAATAGTGAAAGTAGAGTTACACAACTGTATTAAAAAATTCACACACTACTTTTATCTCAATAAGAAAGATGTTAGAAAGTAAAACACTACTAACAGTGCTATCAGCACTAGCAGTGCTCAGAGGGTTAACAGTACTAGTGGCAGGATGCTTGCCAGAGCAGGAAATGCCTTCATTTTTTCAGTGCACAAGTGTTTTAAGACAGTAAACACCAGAAATGCATCAGGACCAGGCATCTCACATCAGGTCCTTTGGGCAGACTAACTAGCAACAGTGTTCACAGAGCTATTCAATTTCTCAGCACAGTTGCATAGTGCTGGTTATCTGAGTCAGCTTGAAACATTCTGCCTATTTTCTGTAGCCCACATCAATAAGGCATGTCTGTCAGCAGACTACTGTTCATTGGATGTTTTTTTCTAAATGAAACCATTCTGTGTACAGACTATTTTGCCTGAAAATCCCAGGAGATCAGCAGTTATAAAAAAAACTCAAACAAGTCCCGCTGGCACCAACAGTTATGGCATATTCAAAATAACTGAGTTCACATTTTCACCCACTTCTGGTGGTTGATGGGTGGAAGACAAACTGACTAGAAAATTTCTGTAGTGGAGTATAAAATTTTGGTTAGAAACTTCTTCAAAGATATGTGATGTGATGTGACATACGGCTAAGTACGGTGAACCAGGGAGCAGTTGGGGGGTTCGGTGCCTTGCTCAAGGGCACCTCAGTTGTGGCCGGCCCGAGACTCAAACCCACAACCTTCGGATTACGAGTCAGACTCTCTAACCATTAGGCCACGACTTGCCCAGCCATGACTTGCCCCAGATATTATACTAGCATTAATTTTTTTTTCTACATTGAAAGCAGAAGGGGGGCACGGTGGCTTAGTGGTTAGCATGTTCGCCTCACACCTCCAGGGTCGGGGTTCGATTCACGCCTCCGCCTTGTGTGTGTGGAGTTTGCATGTTCTCCCCGTGCCTTGGGGGTTTCCTCCAGGTACTCTGGTTTCCTCCCCCGGTTCAAAGACATGCATGGTAGTTTGATTGGCATCTCTGGAAAATTGTCTGTAGTGTGTGATTGCGTGAGTGAATGAGAGTGTGTGTGTGTGCCCTGCGATGGGTTGGCACTCTGTCCAGGGTGTATCCTGCCTTGATGCCCAATGACGCCTGAGATAGACACAGGCTCCCCGTGACACGAGGTAGTTCGGATAAGCGGTAGAAAATGAGTGAGTGAGTGAGTGAGTGCAGAAGTAAGTGCAATCACAGTATCAATGATATAGTTATGCCCAGCTTTCCTTGAATATTTTTCTGAGTTTCAGTCAGTTGTTCATTAGTACAGTATGGGAAAAATATAATAATTACCGACACATTCAGAAAAGCACCAAAACAAAACTCATGCATATACTGCACATATATTGTATACTGTGAAACACGTTATAGGATTGTGGTTTTATTGTTTAAAAAATAATCAACAATTTAATACACAATAAGAAATATATAAATATATAAACAAATGTGTGTCTGAGTTGCACTTCTCTGTTTGTTGTCACCACAGCAGATCATCTAGTCCACATATTTTCCAAGTCCTTCCTCTTGGGACATTACAATTTTATCTAGGCTTGGGACCAGCACTAAGGGTTTACTCTTCAGTGAATGCTTTAAATTATTTAACTGGCATGAATGTGTCGGTGTACAGGTGCTCTGTGAATGTATATCATTGTTCTAACAAAGTTCTTAATATTTGTAAAAAGAACCCTTTACCACATTTCACATGGTCACTTACACTTGCTTTTTTTTTTTTTTAGCATATACTGTACATATATACTACAATATCCCCTTACACCATACCTTCACATGTGCAATAAATGTTACACTACACACTCTCATGTG
Organism: Tachysurus fulvidraco; assembly: GCF_022655615.1. Taxonomy (NCBI): domain Eukaryota; kingdom Metazoa; phylum Chordata; class Actinopteri; order Siluriformes; family Bagridae; genus Tachysurus; species Tachysurus fulvidraco. The sequence continues at coordinate 9,532,201 of NC_062539.1, forward strand.
TAATAACGCAGGGACTTTTATTTTGTTTAGCTCTTCAGTGTATCAGTGTCTCTAAGTTTTATTTTCTATAGTTAGTTTATATTTTATATATATTTAGACATTTTTTCTAGTTTTTTTTTTAGTTTTGTTCCCTTTCATGTACCACGTGTTATGGAATGACAATAAATCTCCCTTGAACCCTGAGTATATATCAGTACACTTAAAATATATTCATTATTTATAGGTATATATTAGTAACCATGCTGTAAAACATTATTTCCCAATATATTACAATAGGTAATTGCCTAATTTTAGTTAGTGTTCTAACTGATAACAGTCCTGATTTTCTTATATCATGGGTAATCCTTGCTTCATTGCTTTATACTTGATATACATGAAGAACAATTCTTTAGCAACACCCATACCAGGCACAACATAATCCTTATAAAAACTCTGAGACAGTTTATCTTTTTCTTCTTTAAGGTGCTCAATCTCCAGGGTCATTATCTGGGCTTTCTCATCAAATCCTTTCTGAATGAGTTCTTTATGCTCGGTCAGTTTGCATTCTAGTGCTTGGTCTAGCTCCTGCTGTTGCTCCTGCTTCTCCTCCTCAAACTTCTTCTCCAGCTGCTGTAGTCGTTGTTGATGGCTCTCTTTTTCCTCCTGCATCAGTCGCTCTGTCTCCATCTTTTGCTCTTGTTCTACTTTATACTGCTGCTGTAACAGAGCTGCTTGTTCTCTTTCCTCTGTGAATCACCAAGGGTCAAAAGGTGAAAAGGACAAGTAAGGAAGTGAAAGTCTACAGTCTACAGAGTTCCCATTAAGTACTAGAAAAATATGCAGTGTAGTATAAAATTTTGGTTAGGAACTTCTTCAAAGGTATTATTATCCTGTGACAGTCACACGTTTTTTGCAATCACACTATCAGTGATATAGTTATGCCCATCTTACCTTGAATCTTTTTCTGAGCTTCGGTCAGTTGTTCATCAGTCTGAAGAATTAAATTTGCCTCAAAACTTTTCTCTTTTAGAAACTTCTGCAACACATCCTCAGCCTTCACACACAAAACACATACATGGCCATATAGTGATAAAGGCCTGTTTTAGTAAAGAAACTTCAAAACTAGCTTTTTTTTTATTTTTGTCTTAGCTAGCACAGTTGTGTGTGCCTCAAACACTGAAGGTCACATGCATACAGTATATCTGTAAGTCTGTATTGCTTACCAGGATTCCCTTGTTTGGCTGGCTGTGGTACTGGATGATAATGTTGTCTCTGTATGTGCAGTAGAGTTTATATCCTCCAGGCTTTGCAAAGTCTCTATTCTGCAAACGCTCCCTCACCTCGCTGTATAGATCGTACAGAATCTGCTGGCACTTCTGTTCTGATGCTTCCAAGTTCTGAACACTTAGTTCTGCATAGTGCTTATCTACCAACTCCTGAAAAAATAATAATTACCGACACATTCAGAAAAGCAACAAAACTCATGCATATACTGCACATATATTGTATATTGTGAAACATTTTATAGGATTGTGGTTTAATTGTTTAAAAAAAGAATCAACAATTGAATACACAATAATTATATATATATATATATATATATATATATATATATATATATATATATATATATATATATATATATAAGAACAAATGTGTATCTTTAAATTGTGATTCCCTGTTTGTTGTCACCACAGCAGATCATCTAGTCCACATATTTTTCAAGTCCTTCCTTTTGTGACATTACAGTTTTATCTAGGCTTGGGACCAGCACTAAGGGTTTACTCTTCAGTGAATGTTTTACTTTACTGAACAGGAATCGGATACAGACTGCAGCAGTGAGAGAACAGGAGCCTGATGCTGGACCACCAGAAGACATGAGAAAGTGTTTTTTAAATTAGTCAACTAGTAAAAGTAGCAGCGCTACTTTAGTAAGTTTTATTTGTATTGCAAGAAATGCTCCAGGTGGTTGTTGCGGCCAGTGAAAAGTTACCTCTTAGTGCTGTTCCCAAACCTGGATTAAATTGAAGGGTTGAGTCAGGAAGGGCATCTAGTATAAAGCCTGCAAATATGTGGATTTTGATCTACTTCTACTCCTGTTTCTGGGAGGAAACTGTACTAACCCAAGCACTGAACACTGTGTGTGTGCATGAGTGTGTGTGTGTGTGTGTTTGTGTATGTGTGTGTGTGTGTGTGTGCATCCAAAACTCACCATGTGTTTCTTAAAGTATTCCCCTTCTTCATCTTTAAAGGAACGCTTCAAAAACTCAGTGGTGGCCATACTGCTGATTCTCTTATGTTCAGCAGAAATTTCACTCAAACTGACAGGAAATCTCTTCTTTACCTGAATTAAACATTTGAATTAAGATTAGAATTTGTGTGTGTGTGTGTGTGTGTGTGTGTGTGTGTGTGTGTGTGTGTGTGTGTGTGTGTGTGTGTGTGTGTGTTTTACCTGTTCCATCTCACTCTGGTACAGCTTCAGCCCCTCTTGCACAGCTGCCTCGTTTTCAATCCTTGCCATGGCAAAAACAGCATTCTCCAGACAAGGGACTTTCCCACTAGAGATCGTCTCCACATATGTCTGCACTAGGTGACCGAACCCTGTCAACACAAACACACAGTCACAGCACAGAGATTAACACATCTATATGTATTAGAACATCATTTATTGGAACTGTTTTTACAGATAAATAATTAGTGCTCACTTCTGCCTGTGATTTTGTATCCTCCTTTAACTGTTTTAACTTTGCTTGTAGCAAAGACATAGTCACAGAATTCCTGTGTAACATGCAGAAATTTCGGAAATATTTCCCTTTCATCCAGGTTCTCTAGCTGAACCATTTTGTCCTGGGAGGCAGGAAATGGGAAAACAAAACACTTACGAGTTGGAAAATAGTTTCGAATACACTGCCTTGGAAGGTTGTAGTTAGTGTCCTTCTTACTAAAACCTGCAATGCAGAAAATAAAATATTCATGTGAACACCTGCACCAAATAAACACTGACATCCAAAGCGAATCTTACATTAAATTAAACCTGTCCACTTTATTAGGAATCTAATAAATCTGAGATAATCATGGACACAGGCTTACTGTTTTCTGTGTACTACTCTTCTAAATAGGGGCTATATATGTCTCGCTATATCTTACCTGGCATCTCAAAACAATTTCCCTCTGACCTTTCTTATCAACAAGGAAACAACATCAGTTTCAATGGTATGTGTGTATAGTGGATGTATGACTGTCTACAGGATCTACAGGATCTCAGTCAAAAATTTTAGTAATACCTTTCTTCAGCTGCAGGGCAAAATCCAGGTACTCATCCGGGGTGACAGAACCTTTTTTTTCAATCACCAGCTCCAGTGAAAAATCACGCACTGTCCAAATAAACTTAGGAAAAAATTTCACAAACTGAGATTCTTCCTCCTCCTCCTCCTCCTCCTCAGCCTCAGTTGCTGTGGATGTAGGTGATTTGATTTTAATCTGCTCTGCAATCTCAGTGACATAGCTGTAGCATGTTAAGGAATCATGATTTAATGAGAAAATATCTGTCTTTAGTAATGACTAAATATGACCATGTCTATATACTGTATGTTTGTGTAGTTTTACAATAGACAGATTTTACAAGAAAGGATACTGTAATTTTTCTACTGCTGTGTTGTCGATAGTTCCATGGCTGTTGTAGACCAGAGTGCTACTGAGAAGAACAGCCAGGCAGAAGATCCAAGCATCATTTGTAGAGTCTCCCTAAAACAACACAGATGTTATGAACTTCAGTATTGTTTAATTAGTGAATTACACAATATCATATGCCTATATCTATGTCTGTGCACATCAATGAGACTTATCTACTTGGAACAAATTAATTCAATTCAATTCAATTCAATTCAATTCAAGTTTATTTGTATAGCACTTTTTACAATAGACATTGTCTCAAAGCAGCTTTACAGAACATAAACATAGAGCAGAAGGTAAACATAAGGAATAATAAAAGAAATAACGAATAATAAAAAAAAAAGAATTAACAGAATAGAAATTCAAGATTACTATTAGATATATATAGAAATTAAAATAGACATAAGACTACAAACTTTACTGCTATCTTCAATTTTCTTTTATTCACTGGGAATGCAAATGTTCACAAATTACATGCACAAACCTAATTTTAATTATAATACTACTGCCATAAATTCCTTTGGTCTATTGTTATATTACTTTTATTATTTGCTTGCTTTTACGACCAATGTAATTTCAGTGTTTTTTTGTAGCTCATTCTAGATAAGTGATTTTGACATTATTTAATGCTTTTTAAATACAAGACTAGTGCAGATTTTAATGCTAAATGTATTGGGTTGTCTTGTAACTTGGTAAAGATGCAAAACTATAATGTGAATAATTACATTGTACTTTATAGCTGTAGCTATAGAGATGGTATTATCACCTTGTCAACATCCCCCAGTCCTTCAGTATCAAGCAGCACCAGAGTATGTCCAGTTTTGTTGGGATGTGGCACACACCACATCCAAATACCTTTAGTTTTCGACTCAATGGTGCTACCCAGAGCAAAGCCTGAAAACATCCACAGTAATCAATGATCAGTTTATATAACCAGTAGTTTCTCTTGTGGCAAATTTAAAACAATATTACTGTACATGGGCTTTTGTGAATTTTTGCTAAATTGCCCAAATCAAGTGTTGCTAATGAATTTACTGTGCATTTTGTGACAGAAATTAGCTGGTCCTAAAACACAATAAATTAATTATAGGATCGTTTGATCATACTGCTCTTCTCAGGCGATGTTGCTGTTGAAGTACTGCTTTCTTATTATTTATTGTAAGAACAATAACAGTACTTATTTATTTTGCTACATTAATTTATATTATTTGACAGGTAATCATGATTAACTGACAGTGACCTGGGAAGCATCCATGGAAAAAGCATATGAAAAGAAGCACTTCAAGTACCACGATGCAAGAACCAGGGCTGGAACAATAGAGCCAATAGAGGTTGCCTACTGGGGTTTGCAGGCCACCTTAAAATGTACTTTGCAAGTAAAAGTCTTAAGCTAGCCTTTGTTAGCTTGGAAAAAAATCAAGGCCATACACTCTATTACTGGGGCCTGTTGGATGCAACTGCTGGAATGCAGGGTAAGAACTGATCATCCCTGACTGTGTACTCTGGATGCAGGTGTCTGATGTTGAAAGATCCCAAATACTCACAGACCCCAGGAAAATCACTGAGGACACATATCAGCAAGCATCCGTAGGATATATTTGAGAAGTAAAAGGATAAAATGTAATCAGTATGTAAAAATGACAAAAAAAAAATGTAAAAAAAAAAACCTCACCAGTTTGTTTTCCTGCCAGGCGATTCATGAGGTAAGACTTCCCTGTGCGATAGAGCCCCACCACAGACACTACTACCACTGGCTGATTATTCCTGAGCAGGTATTCAATGGCTCTGTCACTCACACGCAGTGAACCCTTTACATTTTCCACCAAACAAATAGGCTCAGGCATTGGGCTGCACATGTCACTCTCCAACTCTGTAGTCTATATGTTGAAAATAAAAATCTTTAACTAAATAAAGAAATCGAAGATGCTTTCTGATTCAATACAATACAAATGAACTGGACAGCTTCTTTAGCACATAAACAATCATGCAAATATAATCAAAACCTAAAAAGGGATATAATATGGATGTGGTAGATTAGGGGTAAGGTGTTGGACTACAGATAGGAAGGTTGTGAGACTTCAGGTTCACCGAGCTGCCACTTCAATGCCCCTGAGCAAGCGCCTAACCCTCAATTTCTCAGATGTATAAAATACGAAAAATGTATGGCACTCTAGATAAGGGTGTCTGCCAAATGCCAGAAATGTAAATAATGTAGTTTTATATGCGGTAATTTCCTCTGTTGGTTGTCATTCTCTAAAAACTTCTCTCTGAATTCTCAACAGTACAGAGCTGGTTATGTAAACTTTAGCCATAAAGCCACAGGTACACTATATGGCCAAAAATGTGTGGACCCCTGCTTACATCCATTATACTTTGTTGAACATACGATTTCAAAACCATAGTTTGAAAAGTGAGTTGTTTCCTGGGTAAATATATAGTACTGGGGTACTATTAGGTTCAGATCTTGTTTTGTGCACTGGGGTAAGGTTCAGGCAAATTAATGATAGGGCATTACACTGGTTCATGCCCCTTGTCAAGTCCAGTGAATTAAAATTGTAATGCTGCAGCATACAAGGCATTATATTTTATGTGTATACAACAGATTTTGGAGGGTCCATGTGTTGGCGTTATTGTCAGGTGTCCAGAAACCTTTGGCCATATAATGTATGTATATAACTAATGTTTTATTATAATCCTTCGAAAAGCCAGGGAAGTTGCACTATAGCAAAGCAAACTTCTAAGTAATACCCATGAGGAGAATACACTGTCATGGTAGGGGATGGTGTCTGACCAAGCTCATCTTTCATAGAGACAAATTTAAAAAATCATGCATTGTTTATTATGTTCAAAGTTTTGCCATCCGTGCACAAAAGCACAAAATTGTGGCCAGGTAAGTGTCCAACAAAAACCCTTCCGTGTTCTTTGTTATCTTCAATAGAAACTGGTTAATCTGGAATGTTCAATTGTGACATTCCATTACATTATTTTGTCCCATTATTTTTAAAGTACCAACAAAACAATTTTAAGTTTGCGTGTGATTGCTGCAAAAATAGATTAAATGAAATACGTTGTGTTTGAAAGGACTGGTTAATCCAAATGTGAATGTTATGTAAACTTTAGCCATAAAGCCACAGGTACACTATATGGCCAAAAATGTGTGGACCCCTGCTTACATCCATTATACTTTAAATGATCAATATAAACCATACATACAAACCAACCAAGCACTTACCTAATTCTATGACTGGCTTTTAAGACGACGCAAGACTAGTAGCTACTAACATACTAACTAACCACGTCTGCACTTTGTTTTCACTTTTACTTTCACTAGCGTTAGTGAGCAGCCACTATATAACGACCGTATAAGACACAAGCGTTGAGTTCGTGTTAACATCTGAAACTGAAGTTTTCACTTTACAGCGGCATAATCTAACTAAACTGTTCCCTCTGCCAAGGTAAGTGCGTCCAATGAGTTATTATTATAAGCATTAAAAACCGGTTGTATTATTTTACTACACTTACTAGTGTTTATATGCTTTTATTCCACTATAACATATGCTGATGTAGATGCAGTGGTAATCAATTTGCACGTTTCTTGCACGTTGCACTGGTTTCTGTCGAGTCTGTAAGATAAATCCTATATAAAAACCTATTGAAACCTGTCTGTTTAGTAGCGTATGGGGCTAAAGCAGCTAAACACATACAGCACATACACGTTCATTAGTGAAAATGCGTTTCTTTTTATCATTTTGTCCTCCCGTTTTTCAGTATGCATTTTTAACATACATTCATTTAACCCAAATTTCTGGGTTGTTTTTTGTACACGGTCGCTGTGGTATTGTCTTTTCTAAAAAAATATATATATATATAAAATAATAAGATGTATATATTCTTACTGGACAGACAACTACAATTTGTACTTTTTATTTTAATACGTTTAATACGTTCTCCCTACCACATTGGGGGGTGTAGGGGTGTATTAGACAGTAAGTGACCGTCTAAAAAGTGCATGTAAGTTTCTAAATAGATTACTCACTCACTTTCTATCGCTTATCCGAACTACCTCGTGTCACGGGGAGCCTGTGCCTATCCCAGGCGTCATCGGGCATCAAGGCAGGACACACACACACACACACACACACACACCGGAATCGAACCCCTACCCTGGAGGTGTGAGGCCAACGTGCTACCCACAAAGCCACCATGCCCCCTAAATAGATTATACAGGGGTATTTTTCATCGGACTTACAGAAGTATAAAAGGGTGTGCAAATTACAGCACAGTACAATTAGGCCTTTTTAGAAGGATATGTGAAAAAAAATCTACATGTTTATTTCAGGTTGTTATGGAAGTAGGTTACATGAACTACTCGTTACACTAATATCACAGAAGAACTGCCAAGCATTTGTTCATTACAAATGGCACCTATGATACCTATGTCAAATACACAGTGTTTCTTTGTTAAAACTGGTTATAACAATTATACCAAAGTGTCAATACAGGGGCCAATCCATATGATATGCTTCAAAAACTGGTTTATTAAAATGTTTGGAAAATAAAACATTCTTTGAATACAACGCAAACAAACACAACGTTCTTTCTTTTTTCTTTTGATCCGTTAGTTCTTTCCTTAGGTAATCATTATTTCATTTTTGCTTAATGTCTTCTTTTCTTCCATCCATGCTTGCTTCACTGGTGTTTTGGTGAGGCTCTTATACTACCTCTTCAGTTTTTCCTTGGCTCTCTTTTGGAGCATGGAGAGATGATTGAGAGTGTGGCTAGAAAAATAAATGATGTACAGTACCTGGGTCTGGATCATCAATGACATACAGTATGAGGGTGCATAGTTATACTTAAAAAGTAAAAATTAAAAGCCCACATACCTGTAGTTTGGAAACCAGGGTGAATGTTTTTGGATGTTACAGCTGCATTCAAAGCAGGCTTCACAATACTTGGAATATCATATATAGTTTTCACCTTTCACCTCTCGTGTTTCCTAGCAGGACACCAAACAGGTAAGAATCAACGTGGGAAATATATACAGTAAATATATAATAACTCAATCTAAGTTAACACTGCTAAATACTACTTTTACATAATTATAAAGTTCAGAATCTAGACAGTTACTCTTTAATGTGTTTATGCAAAAATTAAGTTATACATTAGACATGTTCTAAGCACTGCAAAAATGCTTTAACTACCGGATCTCCCGGATCCCTGGTTTGATCCTGAGCGCAGGCTACTGTCTGCGTGGAATTTTACATGTTTTCCTGTCTCTTATGTGGGTTTCCTTTATGTTTCTTCCTTCCTGAAACATACCAGTAGTTGGATTGGCTATGCTAAATTGCCTATTGTTTTGTGTGAATAGTGTTATGCAATGGCCTAGGATCCCTTCTATTGTGCATTGGCATCTCACATCCATTGTTCCCAGAATAGTATCTAGATTCACTTTCAACCCTGACCAGAAAAAAAGCAGTTTCTGAAGATGTCTGACTGAATGAATCAATATCTACTATATGGTCAATATCATATATAGTTTTCACCTTGGCAAGATTCACCTTTATTCAAGCATCCATTTCAGCAATGACCATTTTCTTAAATTGAGGATAGATACTGTGAACCACTGACCTATGGCTATCAATTCCATTGTCTTTGCAGTAGTTGCTAGCGTTCACAGATAAATTCTATTCCTAAAAGTTTTGGGACATCTGCCTTTACATGCACATGAACTTAAATGACATCTCCTTAATCTGTAGGGTTTTGCCTACTCTTTGCAGCTATAACAGCTTTAATCTCTCTCTCTCTCTCTCTCTCTCTCTCTCTCTCTCTCTCTCTCTCTCTCTCTCTCTCTCTCTCTCTCTCTCTCTCTCTCTCTCTCTCTCTCTCTTTCTCTCTCTTTCTCTCCCCTCCCTGAGCGGGACTCCGGCTTTTACAGCCCATAGTTCATCGTTTACGAGATAAGAGTTACCCCAGGTAACCCTTAGGGTTAACCCACCCTAAGGTGCCCAGGACAGCAGGTTGTCCAACCGTCCTACAAGCCTAGTGTTCCCCACCCCATGAGTCAGTGGAACAGGAGAGGCGAAGAGAAGATATTTGTGCGCACACCTTTATCAGGTTCTATAACCTGGCCCTGGACCTCACTGCAGGGTCAGAGGTCCTACAAGGTTTTTGATGTTCTGCTCCCAGACTGCTCATGCTCTCTCACAGCCTCTGGCACAGTCATCGGGCGGTGAGTGGCAGCATGTGTATTGGCGTTCCCATAACGTCACCCCTGAAGCAACATTGAGTTTCCTCAAAAGGGAACTACACCAGTTTACGTATGTAACCTGATTCCCTGAGAAGGGAATGAGACGCTGCATCACTGGCTATGCCCCAGGAGTCCTCTCGTGTTTCCTTCAGACAAATAGAAGCTGGAGTAATGTGACGTAGATGCCCTTATATGGACTTACTGGTGCATACTCACTTCATCACATGTCTTTCCCTAGCCATTAAATTCAGCTTCAGACACAACTTCCTCACAGAAGCATTCCCATAGCGTCAGCCCTGACGCAGTGTCTCGTTCCCTTGTCAGGGTTACATACGTGAAAGTGACGTGAAAGTGAAAGTGACTTGACATGACATATGGCTAAGTATGGTGACCCATACTCAGAATTTGTTCTTTGCATTTAACCCATCCAAAGTGCACACACACAGCAGTGAACACACACACACCGTGAACACACATCCGGAGCAGTGGGCAGCCATTTACTGTATGCTGCGGCGCCCGGGGAGCAGTTGGGGGGTTCAATGCCTTGCTCAGGGGCACCTCAGTCGTGGCTGGCCCAAGACTCAAACCCACAATCTTAGGATTACGAGTCAGACTCTCTAACCATTAGGCCACGACTTGCCCCCAACCTGGTACGGTTTTATTTGTTTATCACTTTTCTTGATTATAAATAATGTCAGTTTCTGCAATCGTATGCAATCATTTGGAGTCAAGAAACCAGGAGCTCCTGAGCAACTCATAAATTAGCATGACATCTTAAAGTTCATTATAGATTTAACACTAAGTCCTACATGACAGAGCCTTCAAATATTATATGCATTTGTAGAATGTAATTAGCTTTTCCTTGGTGTAGTACTAAAAATAAAATTATGTTCTGTTGTGTTGTGTTTTTGGGATGATCAGATTTTCAAAGCCATGGATGCACCAATATGTTTGATTAGCAGCGATTCTAACGGACAGCTATGCGTTGCAAAGGAAGCTAAACAAATACTGGATGAGATCATTCAGCCAGTTGTTGTAGTGTCTGTAGTGGGGCTGTACCGTACGGGGAAGTCTTACCTCATGAACCGCCTAGCAGGACACCAAACAGGTAAGAATCAACGTGGGAAATATATACAGTAAATATATAATAACTCAATCTAAGTTAACACTGCTAAATACTACTTTTACATAATTATAAAGTTCAGAATCTAGACCGTTACTCTTTAATGTGTTTATGCAAAAATTAAGTTATACATTAGACATGTTCTAAGCACTGCAAAAATGCTTTAACTACCGGATCTCCCGGATCCCTGGTTTGATCCTGAGCGCAGGCTACTGTCTGCGTGGAATTTTACATGTTTTCCTGTCTCTTATGTGGGTTTCCTTTATGTTTCTTCCTTCCTGAAACATACCAGTAGTTGGATTGTCTATGCTAAATTGCCTATTGTTTTGTGTGAATAGTGTTATGCAATGGCCTAGGATCCCTTCTATTGTGCATTGGCATCTCACATCCACTGTTCCCAGAATAGTATCTAGATTCACTTTCAACCCTGACCAGAAAAAAAGCAGTTTCTGAAGATGTCTGACTGAATGAATCAATATCTACTATATGGTCAAAGGATTGTATAAACCTGCCCATCACATCTATATATAGGTCTTTCCCAGACTGTTGCCACAAAGGTGTAAGCATGCAATATTTATAGGATGTTTTGGTATTCTTTCCCACTAGAACAAAGGGGGACAATACCTATTGTGCACAAAGTGAGGCCCATGTTTTACCAAGGTTGCAGCACAAGCACCACAGTCCTCTTTACTTAACTTCAGTCCCATACAGTAATAATCTTGTGTCTAAATGGACACCTCCCTACAGCCACATGTCAAAATCTATTTAAAAGCTTTGTAGAGTTAATTATAACAGATAAGGGAGGTCTAAATCTAAATGTGATGGTCAGGTTTCAGGGTGAAGTTTACAGTAAACAAAATCGAAGCTTATTAAGCCAATTTATAGGATTTTCTTATCCGTATCAATCTTTAAAGATTCAAATAATCAACAATTTTTAGGTAGTTTTTTTTTTTCTAGAAATCTGCCAATAAAATTTAAATTTAAAAATGTAAAATGAAAGCTTTTTATATTATTTAGAATTTTATGTATTAAAGCACATTATCTAACAGAGAGATTAAGAAAAATAGCTTGAAAATTTAAATCTTCCAAATTGAAAATTGGGTTATAACAGTCTAGATTATGGTTTCTCAACCGGATTCTATCTAAAGCATTTTATCCAAATACAGTGTTAATACAAATTGTATGGAGTTTAATAATATAGTTTAAATGTATTATATTTAAACTTAGTGAATAATATTAGAGGAGAGTATTTAACGTGTAATAATATACTTCTTGTTTATTGTTGTTGTTGTTTTGTTTTTGTAATGTTTCAGGCTTTGCTCTGGGCAGCACCATAGAGTCAAAAACTAAAGGCATCTGGATGTGGTGCGTTCCACACCCCATTAAGAAAGGACACACTCTGGTGCTGCTTGACACTGAGGGACTTGGGGATGTGCACAAGGTATGGACAATGTACTGAGCACAGTACCGAAAACATCACCTCTGGTAACACTGTTTATGAAACTGGGGTTGAAAGGGTTTACACGGATGCCGTTTGCATCAGCATTTACACACAATTAATAAAAATCCTGTAAATTCTGTAAATACTGATCTTTTATGTCCTGTAGTTTGCAGGTGGTATGTTGTAAAATCCACATGAATGGACAATTCCTATAGTGTATTCTCGTGCTGTCGCTTCTCCAGTTAAGAGGGGAAGCACCTGACCATCCACTTAATGTAGAAGAAGAAAAATGTGATTCATCAAACCAGTCCACCTTCTTTCATTGCTCCATTGCCCAGTTCTGATTCTCAAAAGCCCATTTGAGTCACTTTCAGAAGTGGTCAAAGATCAGCATGGACACTGACAAGTCTAACTAGCTGAAACACACTGTGTACTGACACTTTACTATTATAGCTAGCATTAACAAATTAAGCAATTTGTGGTACAGACGCTCTTTTGTGGGATCAGGACAGACATGCTGGAAGTTCACTGGTTGTCTATGGAATAAAAACACTGTCAATAATAATCGTACGTAATTCAAAGCATTTGTGTGTAAATTTGAATTTTGCGGAGTTGGATCCCAAAATTTACGGCCACGACAGTTTACAGATACGAGATTTTGTGTGTTTGTTCAAATACAACTCCAAAATGTACGACTATGACAGTTTACACACACAACGCTTGTTTTCACAACACCTCTTTTTCATACACGAAAACGGTCTGCGAAACAACTGTCAAAAATACGTTTTTCTTTTCAAGTAAGACGGTCCAAGTCAAATGGGCAGTCAGTGCAGCAGGAAATGGCTAGGTGTGAGGTGTGTGTGTCTTTTATGTAGGCCTATCTCATCACGCTACAGACTGCAGTGATGACCTCCTAAACAGCTGTATTCTTTAAGCACCTAATGTAACCTTACTCTGAGAGCTAATCTTACTTACTATAGTTAACCTATATCTGTAATATTACTCCTCTCTGTTATTAGTGATAACTAACCCATAAACATGTCCGAATTTGGAAGCAAAAAACAACTTACCCGAGACATGTGCATTTTGTGGAATTGATTCATCTTCCCTCGGATAGTAATACCTGTAAACGTGATGACGTATTTTTGACAGTTGTTTCGCAGACCGTTTTCGTGTGTGAAAAAGAGGTGTTGTGAAAACAAGCGTTGTGTGTAAACTGTCATAGTCGTACATTTTGGAATTATATTTGAACAAACACACAAAATCTCGTATCTGTAAACTGTCGTGGCCGTAAATTTTGGGATCCAACTCTGCAAAATTAAAAATTTACACACAAATGCTTTGAATTACGTACGATTATTATTGACAGTGTTTTTATTCCATAGTTGTCCTTCATTGAAGAACTTGTTTGTAACCAGGTTAATAATTAAGTGAAGGATTCTATTGAAGTTTCATAACATAAATAACATATAACATAATTTCCAAGGGTGAGAAAATGATGCTGCCCAAATGGAGTGGAGAAAGTTTTTCCCTTATAAAGATATTGTAGTGAAGTCAGTCAATAACCTTTTGGTTAAGTCCAATGTTGAATAAAGTGAGCCACAGATAACTAATCAAGCAGTTTTTCAGCTCAAACATCAGATATAGCATATAAGGAGGTTGGATCAGAGAGCTGGATCAACCATGATACAGTATTCCAGCAGGGTGGGTTAAGGGCCTTGCTCAAGGGCCCAACAGTGGCAGCTTGGCAGTGCTTGGGCTTGAACACAGATGCTCCAATCAACGCCCCGATATACATCATATTTAGACACAGCACTGCCTCCTTTAAAGTTTACACAAAAATGGACCAGCCAACATGTTCCAGCAAATAGTGGACAGGTGAGACATTCAAGCTTGGGCAACTGGTTTTTAGACTTGTGAACAAGTTGGTGGGAGAGAGAGTAAGGGGAAAAGGAGATGTTTAGACAAGTTATTGCTCTCAAATGTATCCTCAATCAGCTGAGAAGTTTTTCTAAGGACATAAGCTGGTGGCCACCATTCCTGTCATGAGTCGACTGAAGAATTGCTCCAATACCACCAGCTTATTATTTGTTCCACGTCCCAGTCCTTTGCCATAAACCACCATTGACAGGAGTCTTTTAGCTGCTGTGTGTAAACAAAGGGATGGCTGATTTCAGGGAGCTGCAGTGACCAGCAACATCAGTGATGCTCTTTAGTGTCTGGCTGACACACTGCAGAACCTCCCTTTTTTGCTGGAATACTTCAGCTGTATATGTGGTAGCAGCTGTTGCCAGCTTAGAGCCTAGTGCATGAGAGTGTGGAGAACGTCTTTGGAGACAGGTGGAATTTTAGCTCAGCTCTGGTTTATTCAGGGCCCATCCTGGACTTGCAGCTTTCAAGGTCATCCTCTTTGGTGTGTGTGCGCACGTGTGTGTGTGTGAAAAATGTGATTCAACAATTTAGTTTAGAGATGTGCAGAACTTTTCTTTTTCTTTTTGTTTTCTTTCCATTATAAATTGTATTTTCACAGTGACAGTGAAGTTGGAAAAAAGATCTGACCTGATTTATCTTATATAGTTTTTATTTTTTTTACAACTTAAAAACTTGTTATTGTAACAGGATTGAGGGGATTTCATATATCCTTTGTGTGTGTGTGTGTGTGTGTGTGTGTGTGTGTGTGTTTAATACAGTAAGGCTTCCTTTTTCAATTAAGATAAAATGGAAGGTGTACCAAAATGGGAAGGTTTTAATGATTTCTTGTATTGATGATTTAGGAGAAAGGATGGTCTTATTTAGTGTTTGATTATTTGTGCCAGACCATTTAAGCACACCAAATATGTTTTAATGATTTTCCAGGGTGATGAGAAGCATGACACATGGATATTCTGCCTGGCTCTCTTGCTCAGCAGCACTCTGGTCTACAACAGCCTTTCCGTTATAGACAACAATGCACTCGAGAAGCTACAGTATCCTTTACTAAATAACACACACCATGTACAGTACACTAACACAAGATACACATGATGGTTATGTTTTCTTGAACACTAATCCCTGCAGCTATGTGACAGAACTCACTGAGCACATCAAAGTGAAAGCACAGAGAGGTAGTGATGATGACGAGTCAGCAGAGTTCATGAGACTTTTCCCTTCTTTCATCTGGTCTGTGCGAGACTTCACACTGAAGTTGGAGAAGGACGGCAGGGTCATCACAGCTGATGAATATCTGGAAAGTGCTTTGGAACTTAAACCAGGTGAGCAATGACAAGTGCTGTGGTGAATAAATATCCCTGCATTTATGAAGTAAATGATGTTTTCTGTTTTTTTTTTTTTTGAGTTTTTAATGAAATGTTTACAGTAACTGTCATTAAAATAACAAGGCTTAAAGTTCACGTCGGTGTGATCATACACCATGAACATGATCTACTTATAACATTAAATTAACCATTAACAACCAATCACAACAGAGCTTCATATTTTTTTTATTTTAAAGGCTCACAATGGAGTTGAGCATTTTATGTTTGTAAATTGCGTTACCATTTATATTTTTAGTTAATTCTGTCTAAGTGACAATATTAGATTAAAATGACACACAAATGTACAGTATATATTTGAAACTGTTTTGTATTCCTTTTTTTAAATGTTTAGGTAATTCCTCTCAGGTTGAGAAGTTCAACCTCCCCAGGCGCTGTTTGCGACACTTTTTTGCAGAACGACGGTGTTTTGTATTTCCACGGCCAGCCAACGATGATGATCTAGCAAGAATGGAGGAGCTATCTGAAACAGATCTTGATGAAAGGTTTCTGCAGCGTGCTGATGACTTCTGCTCCTATGTGTTTAACAATGCCAAACCAAAAACCTTAACAGGGGGGCGGATTCTTATTGGCAGTGGTCAGTGTTCACCCATTACAGCAGCACTGTAATGATTATAATAATAATTGTAATAAAATCAGAATCTGGTTAAACATGGCAATATTTGCATTCTTAAATGCGAGGATGTTTTGTTTCTTATGTCAGCCCTGGCATGTCTGGCAGAGGTGTATGTGGGGGCAATTCGTAATGGTGAGGTTCCTTGTCTGGATAGTGCAGTGGTGGCTTTGGCCCAGATCCAGAATGAGCGGGCAGTGGAACAGGCCTTGCTGGTCTACCGGAGTCAGCTTTATGAGAAGGTGTGCTTTCCACTTGCCCCATCTGAGCTATCTGATATCCACACAAATGCAGAGAAGGCAGCGATCGACACCTTCATCAATACTTCCTTCAATGACAATGAGCAAAAAGCACAGCTGAAGCTTATGGTAACCTGCAAACACAAAATACAAATCCACAGAGAAATTAAATCTTGAATTATAAAAACGAAAAATTGCATTTATATTAGTTTACTATCACATACAATCTCTCTCTCTCTCTCTCTCTCTCTCTCTCTCTCTCTCTCTCTCTCTCTCTCTCTCTTCCCACTTTAAGGAAGATATCCACACTTTGTATGCGGAGCTGTGTGGTCAGAATCAACAGGAGTCTATGAATGTTTGTAAGGCGACGCTGACCGAGATATTTTCTCCACTAGATGAGGATATTAATGACGGCACATTTATGCGCCCTGGAGGATACAAAGCATACCGTGATAAACTCCAGAACTTAACAAATGAATACAAAGCACGCACACACAAACAGTTGATGGTATGATGGCTAAAAACTTTTCTCCTCATGTTCTTCTTTCTTTTGTACATAGATGAAAATACATGTTCTTATGTGTGTTTTTACAGAGTGAGGAAGTGGTGAGTGAGTATCTGAAGGAGAAGGATCAGTTTGGAAAGACTATTCTTTTAAGTGATCAGTGCCTCACTGAAGCAGAGAGAAAAAATGAAGGTATGTGTGTATATAAAGCAGCAGTTTGGATCGGCAAGTGCTGTCTATTACAATTTATACCATTGAAATTTTAAAGGGCATGACAAGACAATAATATCTAAACCAACACTTTGAGTTGTTACAATACCTAATTACTCCTATAATGAAGCAATTAAGTACTCAATATATGTTAGCTAGAGGTTTGGTTAATAGAACAAGCTAACATTTTTAATGATTAGACACAAATGTTCAGCAGATAAATTCTTAACATTAGCTAATGTATTGTATCGTGTATCGTGTAATGAACCAACAAGTGACAGGAAAGCGGGAGAGTGACACTACAGGGGACAATCAAATTACTGTATAACCGGGGACAGTGCCTCTGTGTGTGTGTGTGTATGTGTGTGTATGTGTGTGTGGTGCATATATATATATATGTTCATGTTATGTTCATGTGTTTCTCAGTGGAGTGTTTGAAAAAGGAGCTTCTAGAGCAGAAGAATAAATCTTTAGAGGAGATGAAGGAGTTCCAAGAGCAGGTGTTGAAGGACCAACAGAAGACCTATGAGCAGAATGTAACCCAGATGTTGGAACGCATAAACCAAGAGAACGAGAGAGCAAAAGCAGACAATGAACGAGTGCTGGAGGCAAAACTTAAGGTAAGAAGTGACAGCACTAAGTTTATTCATATACATTTTTTGTTTTTGTCAATACCAAGTATTGCAGTAACTAATCAGCAGTGTTATATTGCACACAGCGGGGAAGATCACAAAGCAATGGGATTTTATTTATTTATCCAGTAGTTTTTCTTGACACAGTTACAGCAGATATTTGACAGATCTTGTGCCAGCTTTATCTTGCCTTCATGAATATCTTCAGGAATAATCCTTGTATTTAGCCAGAAATTATGTTCCCAGATGATTCCTGTATTGTGTGTAAGGTGGGCAAATAAAAAAGGGAAGCATTACAGATATTGTAATGTGTGGGGATTAAATACAGATGTAGGATCAAGAGAAGCTCTGCTTTAATTAACTTAAGTAAAACAACAAAAAACAACAAATACAACATGATAAACAAAATATAACAAAATCATAAAACCTTGAAACACATCCAACAGTACGGTGCAAACATAAACAATGACTGACCACCACAAAGTCGTGCATCAAGGGAAAATAAGGGGCAGCTGAATAAACAGGAAAACATTAGAAAAAGGCACCGCCTGCATGGGAATCAACACAATAATACATAAACAAATCGTTAAATAAACCATCCCCCTCAAGTAATCTTGGAACTGTCCCAATAACTCCTGAAAGTTATGATGAGCTTTTGGTGGTTTAGATCTGTTCATAAAGATTGTGCTGAACATCTAACCATAGTGTGGTGTCAGGTTGAAGGTCGTGCTTTAGCATCAGTTAAATCTTGTCCTAAGTTGATGAGCTTGTCCAGGGATTGTGGGTAAGGTCTTTGAGGCTAGAGTAATATAAAATCAATGTAATAGAACAGGCTTTGAGACACATGGAAAATGAGCAGAAATGTTCTTTTCAGTTACTGTATTTCCTGAGTCTCCTTGTTGATTTTGTCTATAACAACATCATCTGCTTTTATATACTCAGTGTAAGGTTGAAGTGAATTTAGAGGCCACATGTCTAGCTGTGTGTGTGTGTGTGTGTGTGTGTGTGTGTGTGTGTGTGTGTGTGTGTGTGTGTGTGTGTGTGTGTGTGTGTGTGTGTGTGTGTGTTGCAGGAACAAAAGGCTCTGTTAGAAGAAGGGTTTAAGGACAGAGCGGATCTGATGAAGAAAGAGATTGAAAGTCTGAAATCGGAGATGCAGACAGAGGACGAGTTAAAGCGCTCTACACTCAGTACAGTAGTGGATACTCTGGGCACTGCAGCAAGTTTGTTCCTGCCTGGAATCATCCCTAAAGTGGCCGGAATGGCTGCATCGTATCTCTCACGATTCTTTTGATCACTTATTTAGATCAATGCTCCCTATCTTCCTTAGATTTTAGTTATAGTTGCATACTGTGGGGCAAACATTTCTTATTATTTGCTATAAATGTTAAACCTTACAGTAAAAAAACCTATAATCCCAGTGTGAAAGGTTGCACATTGGAATATCGATCAAATAACAAACCAAAAGTGGTGTTACCCTTTTACCATGAAATTTAGAATGGATGTAGTTGTAGTAATGAAGATTTCTGTTTGAGGCACCATGACTAAGGCAACAATGCATAATGCTGACTGCCTTTAATATTTAATTTTTTTTTATTATTCTTTTAAATTCTTTTTTCTTTTAAGTTATCAAGATATGTAGTCTCTTCTAGCCATTTGTTGATGATGATTATAGTTTATTGGATTAAATCTGATGATAATGATATAATATTAGTAATGAGTAATTTATGCTTTATTAGACCACAATCTGCAAACTGTACCCAGTGTGATCATGCTAATATTTAGGTAGAAGTAATGATTGTATACGGTCAGAATTGTTTTTCTTTTTCCTAATACCTTGTTAATTCTGTACTTCTGTGCTTTGCCATTGAAAATCTAAATCATGTGCCATTACTATATAAATACTATATCACTATATTATAATGAATTTTTAGTCTTACTCAACTCTAAGACTCCGAAATCCATCATAGCCATCTTTACATAGTTTATTGATATTTAATTTTAACATAATGCTTAAAATATCCTTTAATTGCTCATTAATTGAATACTTGAAATGAAACCCCCATTTCTGGACCCTGGATGAAGTGTTTATCATGTTTACATATATTACAGCATGTTTTATCATTATATAGTATTCTATCAATAATGTTATGAGTGGGGAAATCATAAACCCCCAAAATACTATTGTTTGTATGTCATGGTTGTGTGTGTTTTGACTCTCATCGAAAATGCACTGATTTAAAAATAAAGTTTAGCTATATGTATATGTGTGTTTAAGCATGATCTATTTCAAGGATCTTGGGAACTGGAAATAGAGACTGTGGTGACAAGCTGGGAATGAATCCTACTTACAGGGAAAACACAACACTGATTAAATCAATGTGTTGTCACATCTATTCCATTCATCCACTATTTTTAAGGCCATTTTGCTGCCGACATGTTTTGTTTCAAACTGTTTATATTAATTTTGTTATAGAACAGAAGAGAATGCAAATCTGTTGATAATTACAAAATAAAAGCAGGAAAGTAATACATACATAAACAAACAATCAAGGGAATAAATAATCACACATCTCTGAGCGGGTTTCGAAATACTTTTCCGTGCTAAAGCATTTACATTTTTAGATTGTATTAAACTGAAATCTATAAGCTCTGTTAGCTTGCATTTACAACAGGCCTTACAGGATATATATTCAATAGACACAATTTAGGTTCATAAGGAATATTTCCACCAGTCATTTCACTGATCACTTCCAGAACGTCCTTCCAGAACACATGCAACTCTCAACATTTCCACATACAGTGAAAAGACAAGAAATTTCATCCTTACAGTTTATACAATTATCTGGTACGTTAGGGTTAATCTTATGCAATTTACTTAGTGTAATGTATGTCCTTATCATTCATTTGTATTGTATTATTTTACATGATGAATTGAGTTTGAGGCTAACAAGTAGAAGACTCCTATTTCTCCACAGTGATTTTCACCTGAAGATATGACCTGGAGTTTCTGCTAGTAATGTCTTCTAAAACAGAGAATAGTTGTGGAAAAATGTATTGTAGAATTATATAAAGTAGAATAAAGAGTGAAGTATGGAGATGGTAAAGGAGAAGCATACGGTATAGGGTAGTTAAACATTATACGTAAGCAGGCCATTAAGCTTGTGGAAGCCCCAGAAGAACATAGGTAAAAGTCATGAATATGGAAAAGTAAAAAACACAAACACACACACACACACACACACACACACACACACACACACACACACACACACACACACACACACACACACACACACACACACACACACAAAGGAATAAAAACACATGCACACACAAAAATAAGGCTCAATGTTGAGCATAAACTTTAATAAAAAATTATGTATCCAAAATGGTTTTAAGGTTTAATGACACATCACTTAGTTGAGTTCTTCTGTTAACATGCCATGGAGCTTGAGTAGCTTGTGTGCTTGTGTGCTTACAGTAGATGAGGATGAGAAGATTGAGTAGCCTGAGTAGTAAAAGTAGAAGCCTGGGCAGAGACATCAAGCCTCTCAGCAGCAGATGAGTCAAAGAGTAGACATTGACTCTCCAAATCCTTAGTATAAAGAATAATGATTTCAGTGAGAATGTCAGCAACAGGTGGAGAAATAGGGGTGTTGACTTTACCCAGAAATCTCTCAAACTATGGGGGAATTGCAGCTGGAAAAAAAACACATAGGTTCAGTGCATTTCATTAAGCACATACGAACCCTGTACCATGAACAGGCCCTGTACATTCAGTACAATCAGTTAATAAGCAACTGGTAGCAACAGCACTAAAGCCTATCTTAATAAGCAGGGCAGTGGAAGGACAACGAGAATCATATAAGAAAGAATGTTGCTAATCATTAAATTTCCAAGTTCAAAGGAGACCATACATACTCATTTCAAAATTTAGGTAACAAGGTATATAGGTAAAACAGTGACCATTTATAAATAATGGAAAATTTCCAGAGGTCACCGGAACAAATACGTGAGCTGAATTTTGATTAATAAGGAGAAGGTGGGAGTGGCAGTAGAAGAGGCATGTCTGAACATTAGCCAGTGGTATTTCGATACAAGTAGCTTCCACTGTACAAACTTGTATCCCTGGTACCAGCTGGTTTGTTTGCAGTCTTTGTGTCTACCAAAAAAGCTACCTCAACTGAATCCAGTCTTTATGAGCAGCTGTTGAAATATTAACATCTTTCTTTTTTAAAACAACAACAAAAAAACATTTTCTAATTTCTCATATAACTGGTTCTGATTCTGGTTTAATAAGTCGTATCAGACTGTAATTCTAACTAATGTTCAACTAACTTTATTACATTCTTTACAGTCTAATTACCTTTCAAGATAAACTGAACTCATGGCCCATAACCATAAAATCACTCATAAATCATGGCAGTTACAAAATGTCCCTTTTATTAATTTTTTTTAATTCTGTTTTATTATTTGAAAGAATAAATTCTTTGTTTTTTTCCTGTTCATATTGATATGATCTCGTTATATTTACTTAGCACAGTATTTATACACATGAAACACTTCATTTTCATGAATTTATTATTGTGCAGAATAAAACATTTTCATATGTCCGTCATATTTTCTAAACCCTTTGCACTTCTAAAAGCTTTTTAGGAAACAGCTAATAATGAACATTATATGCAGTCGTATGTAGCAATTTGCAGTATATTAGATAAACAAACAAACAAATAGATAGATAAATAAATGACTACAAATAAATAAATAATACTACCTAACAGAAAATATTATCACAATTTTGAAACAAGTGCACAATTGGCATTAATGGGAGTCATTTTGTGTCAGATTGTGTCTATTATATGGTTTAACTTTCCCTTGCATATAAAATCCCCTATTCTACAAAATCAACAGAATCTATTAATTCTATTATATAAATTCAATTATTATAATTTCAAAAACATATTTTTTAGTTAATTCAGTGTAAAACTGACTCACTCAGATAAATGTACAGAAGTACCCACATGGAAAGACATGGAAAAACAAAATGTAAAATATAGGAAGAATAAGTAAAGGAAGAATAAATAGCTGATAATTTAAGCAAGACTTTTAGTGTAAAAATGCACACTGAAACATGTTAGTAGAATCTACAGCTCATCAGACTTTTTCTTCCGCTGTACATTATCAGATTCCTGATGAAAGACGACGCCGTCCTTCTCTCTCCAGCTAATGGTGTAATTCAACATTCTCTTTCTTTTAAGCATTTCTTCAATCTAAAAAAACAGCAGTTAAGTCTTATGTATTATGAAACATTAATATACTTTTTAAAACTTTTTCAGCAGAGCATGTACAACCAACCAACATTTAATGGTTGTGTAATTATAATGTCAGTAACATTATACGTAAGATATTGCACAACAACACGGCATTCTTTTGGCTCAATGTGGATTATTGATAAGGAAAACTGAAGAGAATAAATATAATGACTACAGTGTAACTGTAACTTACCTTCTTTAAAATGTTTGCCTTCATGGACGGGTCATTCAAATTTCCCATTTGTTGAGATCTCACCTTTATTTTCACTACTTGTTTTTTCTTCGGTGTAGTAACTGTCATAAATTCATGAAAATATTCAAATATGAGTATTAAGGTAAAGCATTAGATTTTATCATATTATATACTACAACATGCCAGAAATTTATACTGACCAAATCTGGCCAAATCCAGCAGTATTTATATTCAAGTGCACACAAAATTTACCTTAAATTTAACAAACAACCATAAAAACAATAACAACAACAAAACACAGGACTGACCTTTATAACACACAAAAGGCAACTTTCGGTCACAAAGTGAATCATCCCACATCCCTTTATAATTCATCTGCATGACAACACAATTTGAGATGTTAAACAGGCTCAGAGGTTTCCCTGCTCTCCAGTATCGGAAAAAGGAAGTGGCCTCATCTGACCATTTCCAGTTATCACTAAACAGCCCGATCCACATCTGTGTAGACGAGTCTGTGGAGATGAGTCTAAGAACTGCGTTCTGGTGAGCTTCATTTTGGATGTCTACCAAGTCAGTGTACATCCATCTGCAGTATTCCTGAGCATCTCTCCAACTGATTTTGTTATGCTGGGAATATATCAGGCCATTATCTTCTGCACACACACACACACACACACACACACACACACACACACACACACACACACACACACACACACACACACACACACACACACACACACACACACATTGAAATCAAACAGCAAAAACTATTAAGAAAATAATTATTTCAATTGTAATTTGTACCCTATTTATATTAATATAAACTCATATATTTACACCACAAGCATACAAGATAAAAATATTTTGCAACACAACACAAACATACATGTTTATTGACATCTACCCAAGGTGTACTATGAAAAACCAAGCGCTTGCTTCTGTACTATGAAAAACCAAGCCCTTGACCGAATTTATGGCAAACCAATTAACCAGTTACATGATCACAATCACAGTAAGCATTAAGAAAATCTTTCATAATTTCATTAAAACAAAAAAATTCTATTTCACCCCAAAAAACTTCTACAAGTTTTATTCAATCTTGTGCACTGTACATTTTCATTACATAAGCATATAAGTAATTGGTGAGCCATCTAAAAACCCTATCATGTGTATATATGTAGTATGGTGGCCATTCAATATATTGTCTTTTTTTAAACTTAAGCATAAGGCTGTTATACTGTATTTTTACTTCTAAGCAGCACATTTTACAGACCCAGTGCTGTATTAAAGGGCTATGCTAGTCATAATTGTGCCTTAGGTAGCAGATTTGTAAAATTAAATCCTTTCTTCATGCAGTTTGCCCAATAATTTGGACATTATATTATTTTATATTATTTTATTATAATTTAAATATATATTTATATTATAATATTACAAATAATTTGGACAACACTATTTGTGCAGAACTTATATTGCAAGAGTTGTAGTTATTTTAAAAACTACCCAGATACATTGTCCATAACTCACCGTCATAGCAGATGAAACTTTGTAGGGAGAAGCAGCTAAGGGAAAGCCAGTATCCATCTTGATTTATTGCCCCACAAGATCCATTTATAAAGGTGTTGGATGTGGTATTAAGCCTACTGTACTGCTGAACAGTGTCTTCCCCTATAGACCAACCCCAACGAGTCTCTTTTCCCTTCGTCAGTCCAATCCACACATCACCCAAGTAGAAAAAATCCACTGCTTGTATCAATGTCTTCATCTCTGCCATGTTGTCTACAGTAGCCAAGTCAATATATTTTTCTCTACAGTAGCTCTGAGCATCAAGCCATGTCTTAGCAATATCAATATAGAAGAATTTACGATCTAAAAGAGCAGGCATGGCAAACAAACCTGTAGATTGTAAACGTAAATAAAACCACAAATAGATTTAATAGCTCACATTCTGTAAAATGACATGTTATCTGTAAAAAAAAATCAGTATGGATAAAATACATGGAATAATGCAATATGAACATAAATATATGGAAGAAGCTGCACATACCTGAGAGAAGTAGTGAAAAAATAGTTAGTAGTGAACAAATATGTTTGTTGATATTTGTACTCATTTTCTGTATTCTCTGGTTCTTAGTATATGTAAGTTGTTGTTTATTCGGAACAATGAGTCAGACTGCTCTTACATCCTGCCTTTTTCTGTGATTTTTTTCACAGTTAATTAGTATATATTTGCAAGTTAAAGTGCTTCAGTGCACTTTTCTGCATACTCAGATCTGTACATTTTAACAGAACTAGCATGTTCTTGCTTATTATTGCTTGTTAGTTGTTGTGTTGCTGTATTATTATTATTATTATTATTATTATTATTATTATTATTATTATTATTATTATTATTATTATTATTGATTATAGATGCTATTTCAGATTTAAATTATATATAACATACTTCAAATCTCATGGTATTTCATCCCATTCATTGCACATTGTACAGATCTGTTTTTATTCTTACTTCTTGTATTTATCCTCATTTTTAAGATTCATAGATCTATGTTTATTGTTTATTCTTTCTTTCTTTATTCTTTTATTGCTCCCTTTCTTTACACTACAGGCTACAGTTGTAAAAAAAACACTTTTTTATGTTTATGTGTGTGAAAAATATAATTTTAATTTGAATTGGAGTTCTGGTTGCTGCATCAAGACTTTATTAATTTCTA
This sequence comes from Tachysurus fulvidraco, assembly GCF_022655615.1. Classification (NCBI taxonomy): domain Eukaryota; kingdom Metazoa; phylum Chordata; class Actinopteri; order Siluriformes; family Bagridae; genus Tachysurus; species Tachysurus fulvidraco. The sequence continues at coordinate 9,558,398 of NC_062539.1, forward strand.
CTGTATAACAAAATTAATGATGAAAAACTATTTTAAAATATTGACTGAATGTAAAAAAAAAAATAAAGACAATTTCACAGTACAGATAAGACAAAATGCACACAAATTGTACTGTACTTTTTAACATTTTGGATTACAGTAGCACGACAGAATAGGACATGTTATAAGACATACTGTACAGCAATCATGAATAACAATAATATTTTACATATTTTAAGGATGGTCATAGCAGTCTGGTAGCAATTAAAGCACACAAGTTTTTATGACACAAAGAACACAAGAACAAAAAATTTGTAATAAATGTCTTTTTAAATTAAATATATAGATTATCAGAAATGTTGCTTCAATGCTTTTTTTTGTCATATTTTATAAGAGAATCATTTATATAATTAAACAGAACATTGTGTTATCTGCCAAAGTGAGAATGCTGAATCATTAGCAATTTTGCCTGAATTTGTTTCGACACTGGATGTGCCTGCGTAAGTGAGTTTCAGTCATTATGCAAAATACTTTACTTGTTTACCTTGTTGTTCACAGCTAATGGGCATTAGTACAAATGAGAAATACACTTAATTAACCAGTTCATTTGTATTTCAAAACGTTGTACTTTCTACATATTTGTCGTTTTTAAAGAGTGTGCTCAATTTAGACTATTGTTATATCATTAAGTAATGTAATTAAATGACTGAAGAGATTATTTCATGATTCATTTTGAGATCACCACAGATAATATAGCCTAAATGCTAACTTTGATCAATCTAAATGTCCAGAAACAGACAATTACATTGATGTTTACATAAAAAGAAGCAGATCAGCATATATGGCAATTGATAATACAGCTTTTAAACTACTGACATATTGAACATCTTGAATAAAGCAGTTGGCTAATTTGAACATTGATAGACATAAGTATTTTTTTACACATTAGGTTTATGTTCTGTTCAACAACTGTAAATAAAGTCCATACCGTGTAGGCTTGTGTTTTGAATCACATTTGCCTAATTGTTGCTTAAGTATTTGGATCATTATGGTGATTTTCAATTTGTTTTTTGATATTTGCCTAATCATTTCCATTGAACATGGTTGTGTATTCAGACAATGTCTATGTTCTTTCACTTTTATCTACTTTAAAATCTTAATTGATGTGGCCTTAATATCAAATTATGAGGGTTTCTGGGAATAAAACAGCTGAGCTAAAAGAATCTATGTTCCACAGGGGTTCATGCACCTTTCTTAAACTCTGGATATATTATTGATCTTATTTCAGGTCACTAATTTGGATGTCTGTTTAAATGATTTGCTAGAATAGATGATCATTTCAGTCACAAACTGTACAAAAATAAAATGTGCTTACCAAGAGTAACCAAAACTCTAGTCCGACTAAAGTGCTTAAAATAATTAAATAAAAAAAATATTCATATAATGTTTTTCCAATGTGTGTCAGGAGGCTTAAAACAGCCAAAGAGGATTTACATTTTTTCTTACTGATGCAAATGAACAAAACATGCCATTATTTAAAGAGTTTGTTTTTTTAACACTGTATTGCCAGATCCCCTAAAGACTTCCCCAATATGATGCATATGCTCCAGTCTATTATCTTAATAACATCCATTAATAATAACATCCATGTGCAGCACCTGAGAGCTATCCTGAGGTTCATGAGACAAGCAGGTTTCATTGCATGTCTTTTTGTTGGTGAAAGTCAATTCACTAATTGTTATTTACAGACCTCTGGGGTAATGTTCTGAATTTCTCAGTGAATTTGGAGATTTCATTTTAAGCCTATACAATTACTGTTTGGGCACATTTTTGTAGTTCTTTACCATACCTCAGCATGCAGCTTTCTTTGAGCATACACACATACACACACATCTTATGACCCTTTTTGGCTTACATGGCCACCCCCACAGGAACCTATTGACAATATAATTTTACCCCCCTGGAACCACACCTGTTGGAAAACAAAACTGCAATACTGTTTCAATCATACAACTTTCTCACAGCTCTGGTATATAAAGCATTTTAAGGCCTTGTTCACAGTTCAGTCTGTTCAGCACAATGACCAAAGGATATTTGATAATGACATTTAGAGGAGGAAGTGTGAGGTTGAGAATGACACAAAGTACAAACCCAGAGGAAGAAGACCCAGCTAATGTTGTGGTCTCCTTACAGATTAAAAATGGAATTATTTCCCGAATAAGTCATCCCAACCTGTGAGACGGTCATCAGGATGGCAAAATCATGGTGGAGCCTTTCATTCAAAGGCACTGACATCTATTATGAATGCCATCCTCTGCTGCATTGGTGAGAGGCATGCAAGCAGCAGCAGCAGAATCCATGTCATCCAGAGAAGGAGGAGGCAAAGGAATGAGGTGCTAACTGTGTGCACCAAGAGATAAAAAAACATTCATGAGAGGACAAAACTGAGAAACGTTGGGTTGACACTATGGTTTTTTCATTTATGCCATTTCAGTTATGCCAAATAGCATGCTTTTCAGAGCTAGATGAGAATATTGTGAATGTGTTCATACAGTGTATGTTTCAAGCATTACATTTGTAATGTAGTTAAGTTTTCCCTGTCTACATTTGGGCTTTTGTTTTCAGAAAATGAATCATACCCGTCAGTTTTGACCAGAAACACAAAAGTTAATGTGGCACAAAATATACACTATAAACAATAAATGGTTTCAGAAAAGTTATTTTGGTGAAGTACTCTGTGCTAAATAATACAATAGGTTTTATCTTAGTATTTGTTATAAACAAAATAATATCTATATGATGTTTTTTTCACTAAAAAATTAATGGTATCAACTCAGGTAAATGAGGCCTGTAGGACATTTAGCAGCAAATACATAGCAAAGTTCCAAAATTCTAATGTTTCCAAAGAGCTGTAGTTCATAAAAAGATGTAATACAACCATAGGTGATAATATGTGTAGTGTTGCGGACTTATAATGGAATAAAATAATCCTGGTCAAAAGTGACTGAGAACACAAACGAAATGAACACAACAAGAGGGTTAAATCTACAAAACACAGTCACGCTTTCACAATCGGAAGCTATCTCAGACAATTATCTTGTTTCATGAGTCTTGGACACAATATATGCAATTTGCCGTGTCACTGTGTTAAACGTACATTTACGTCTGCTACTGCAGAGATATTTACCAAGAGTCTCCCAGAAATATCATCCATAATTAGATTGCCATCAGTCCCCACAGCGTTTTTCTACATCCTAAATATTTTAGCTACATTTAAAAGGGAAATAATTAAAGAGAAAAAACTTGCACAATGGTACAATGACCACACATACTGTAAACCTTCAAGTTTAAAAAAAAAAATCAAGTAGGAAATTAAGTGATCAGTATTTAAATTCCCCTCCTTGAACCGCCACCTTATTGTGGTGGAGGGGTTTGCGTGCCTGAATGATCCCCTGGTAGGGTCTCCCAAGGCAAACAGGTCCTATGTGACAGGCCAGACAAAGAGCGGTTCAAAAACCCTTATGAAGAAAATTAAAACAAGGTCCTGGTATGGCGCAACCGGGGCCCCACCCTGGAGACAGGCCCGGGGTTGGGGCTCGCATGTGAGCGCCTGGTGGCCGGGTCTTGTGGGCCCACCACCTGCAGGAGAAACCGTAAGGGGCTGGTGCAATGTGGATTGGGTGGCAGTCGAAGGCGGGAGCCTTGGCGACCCAATCTCCGGACACGGAATCTGACTCTTGGGACATGGAATGTCACCTCGCTGGGGGGGGGAAGGAGCCTGAGCTGGTGCTGGAGGTTGAGAGATACCGACTAGAGATAGTTGGGCTCGCCTCCACGCACAGCTTGGGCTCTGGAACCCAACTCCTCGAGAGAGGCTGGACTCTCTACTACTCTGGAGTTGACCGCGGTGAGATGCAGCAGGCTGGTGTGGGCTTGCTCATAGCCCCCCAGCTCAGCAGCCATGTGTTGGAGTTCACCCCGGTGAACGAGAGGGTCGTTTCCCTGCGCCTTCAGGTCGGGGAGAGGTCTCTCACTGTTATTTGTGCTTATGGGCCAAATGGCAGTGTAGAGTACCCGACTTTCTTGGCGTCTCTGGGAGGGGTGCTAGAAAGTGCCCCGACCGGGGACTTCGTCGTTCTACTGGGGGACTTCAATGCTCACGTGGGCAGCGACAGTCATACCTGGAGGGGTGTGATTGGGAGGAACGGCCCCCCCGAACTGAACCCGAGTGGTGTGTAGTTCTGTGCTAGTCACAGTTTGTCCATAAAGAACACCATGTTCAAGCATAAGGGTGTCCATCAGTACACATGGCACCAGGACACCCTAGGTCGGAAGTCAATGATCGACTTTGTGGTTGTTTCATCTGACCTCCGGCCGTATGTCTTGGACACTCAGGTAAAGAGAGGGGCGGAGCTGTCAACTGATCACCACCTGGTGGTGAGTTGGGTCCGATGGCAGGGGAGGAAGTTGGACAGACTTGGCAGACCCAAACGTACTGTGGGGGTCAGCTGGGAACGTTTGGCAGAGTCTCCTGTAAGAGAGATCTTCAACTCTCACCTCCAGCAGAGCTTCAACCAGATCAGGAGGGAGGTTGGAGACATTGAGTCCGAGTGGACCATGTTCTCCACCTCCATTGTCGATGCAGTGGCCGTAAGGTCTCCGGTGCCTGTCGTGGCGGCAATCCCCGAACCCGGTGGTGGACCCCGGAAGTAAGGGATGCCGTCAAGCTGAAGAAGGAGTCCTATTGAGCCTGGTTGGCTCGGGGGACTCCGGAGGCAGCTGATAGTTACAGGAGGGCCAAGCGAGCTTCAGCCCGGGTGGTTGCAGAGGCAAAAACTCGGGTCTGGGAGGAGTTCGGTGAGGCCATGGAGAAGGACTCGAAGAAATTCTGGCAAACCGTCCGGTGCCTCAGGAGGGGGAAGCAGTGCCCTGCTCACACTGTTTACAGTGGGAGTGGGAATCTGCTGACTTCGACTGGTGACATCCTCGGACGGTGGAAGGAGTACTTCGAGGATCTCCTCAACCCCACCAACATGTCTTCCATTCAGGAAGCAGAGGCTGAGGGCTTGGTTGTGGACTCGTCAATCCCCCAAGCTGAGGTCACTGAGGTAGTTGAGAAGCTCCTCGGTGGCAAGGCACCGGGGGTGGATGAGATCCACCCTGAGTACCTTAAGTCTATGGATGTTGTGGGGCTGTCTTGGTTGACAAGCCTCTGCAACATCGCATCGCGGTTGGGGAGAGTGCCTCTTGACTGGCAGACTGGGATGGTGGTCCCTCTGTTTAAGAAGGGGGACCGGAGGGTGTGTTCCAACTACAGGGGGATCACACTCCTCTGTCTCCCCGGAAAAGTCTATGCCAGGGTACTGGAGAGGAGAATTCGGCCGATAGTCAAACCTTGGATTCAGGAGGAACAATGCAGGTTTCGTCCTGGTCGTGGAACACTGGACCATCTCTATACCCACACCAAGTTGCTGGAGGGTTCATGGGAGTTTTCCCAACCAGTCCACATGTGTTTTGTGGATCTGGAGAAGGCATTTGACTGTGTCCCTCGTGGTAACCTGTGGGGGGTGCTCTGGGAGTATGGGGTTCGGGCCCTCTGCTAAGGGCTGTCCGGTCTCTATATGACCGGAGCAGGAGTTTGGTTCGCATTGCCTGCAGGTAAGTCAGACTTGTTCCCGGTGCATGTTGGTTGGACTCCAGCAGGGCTGCCCTTTGTCACCGGTCCTGTTATTATTTATATGGACAGGATTTCTAGGTGCAGTCGGGGCCAGAGGGAGTCCGGTTTGGGGACCACAGGATTTCGTCTCTGCTTTTTGCAGATGATGTTGTCCTGTTGGCTTCTTCAAATCAGGACCTTCAGCATGCACTGGGACGGTTTGCAGCCGAGTGTGAAGTGGCGGGGATGAGAATCAGCACCTCCAAGTCCGAGGCCATGGTTCTCAGCCGGAAAAGGGTGGCTTGCCCCCTTCAGGTTGGTGGAGAGCTCCTGCCTCAAGTGGAGGAGTTTAAGTATCTTGGGGTCCTGTTCACGAGTGAGGGAATGATGTAGCGGGAGATCGACAGGCGGATCGGTGTATCTTCTGCAGTGATGCGGTCAATATACTGATCTGTTGTGGTGAAGAAAGAGCTGAGCCACAAGGCGAAGCTCTCTATTTACCAGTCGCTCTACGTTCCTACCCTCACCTATGGTCATGAGATTTGGGTCATGACCGAAAGGACAAGATTCCGGATACAGGCGGCCGAAATGAGTTTCCTCCGCAGGGTGGCTGGGCGCACCCTTAGAGATAGGGTGAGGAGCTCAGTCACTCGGGAGAAGCTCAGAGTAGAGCTGTTGCTCCTCCACATTGAGAGGGGTCAGCTGAGGTGGCTCGGGCATCTGTTTCGGATACCTGCTGGACGCCTCCCTGGGGAGGTGTTCCGGGCATGTCCAACCCGGAGGAGGCCCCGGGAAGACCTAGGACACCCTGGAGCGACTATGTCTCTCGGCTGGCCTGGTAACGCCTCAGTATTCCCCCGGAAGAGCTGGAGGAAGTGTCTGGGGAGAGGGAAGTCTGGGTGTCCCTGCTTAGACTGCTGCCCCCGCGACCCGGCCCCGGATAAACGGTTGAAAATGGATGGATGGAGTATTTAAATTAGCATCAAAGAGACTGGTTTATTTTCACTGATTTCTTCTTCAAAATGATCAACCTGCATACTTTATCCCTTACCTACCTCTTTCTTTAAACAGATAATTCCAGTTGATACTGAACCCATTCTAAAAATAAAAAATTCTTCACTTAGCACTGGCTATGTGCCAAAATCTTTTAACATAGTATTTATCAAGCCACTGATTGAAAAACCTGACCAGAAGTAAGTAAAACTGGATGGTCTTTCTGTTTCATCATGTGCAGAATTAAAAGACCTTGGTGTGATTATTATTGACTCCTGTCTCTCATGTGAAGCTCATGTAGATAAGTTCAAGTTCAAGTTTTTCTTTATTGTCAACTCTTTCACATGTACAGTATATACACAAAAAAAGTAATATCACTAGGTTAACCTCCTTTATCTCACAAATATTAATGTTATAAAAAATATAATGTCACTACATGAGGCAGTGACTTTTTTTTACCTCTAGGTTGGATTATTGCATTGCTTTACTGTATCTATGTTTATAAACAATCTCTAGTTATGTCCCATAATGCAGAAGCTAGAGTCTTAACTAGAACCAAATAATATGAACACATCACTTATGTCTTATCCACCACACCTACTTTGATCTAAAGGTGCAGGCTATTTGGTTGTAGCTTAAGTAGTAAAGGTTACAGCAGGGGCAGTCCAGGCTAAATAGACATTTGTTTAATCTAGCTTTTTTTTTATGAAAAGTTTTTCTTAGGTAAAGGAGCACATCTGGAGGATTCATGGGCACAGAGTGTTTGGTGAACTGGGATGTTTTTATGTTGTAACCTTACTACCATTGCAAGTCGCTCAGGTTTGCTGATTGTGGACTGCTTGGATGCTGTATGTCCCAGGAAGCCCTCCTGTCTGTGTAACCTTATGGCTCCCCCTTTTTATGGTATGCTGTCATAGCTAGTCTTGCTGGAGTTCCTGCCTGCAATTTGCACATAATGTACAGTCATTAAACATTACATGATTACAAGCATACCTAATACTTTTTATCTTCTCTCTCTCTCTCTCTCTCTCTCTCTCTCTCTCTCTCTCTCTCTCTCTCTCTCTCTCTCTCTCTCTCTCTCTCTCTCTCTCTCTCTCTCCTCTCTTCTCTCTTCTCTCTTCTCTCTTCTCTCTTCTCTCTCACCCAAATGAGGATGGGTTCTGTTCTGAGCCTGGCTCCTCTCAGGGTTTCTTCTTGATATCATATCGGGGAGTTTGTCTTTGCCCCTGTGGCCTCAGACTTGCTCATTAGGGATAGATGTTAGAGGTAAATTATTATTGTATGTTTCTATTCTTCTGTAAAGCTGCTTTGACAATGTCTATTGTTAAAATCAATATACAAATAAATTAAATTTATGTGAATTGAATTGAACTGAATTGAAAGTACAATTCCGTCAGTAGTTTTTTGGGCTGACTTGCAATTTAAATTTTATTAAGTTTGTATGGAGACCTATAAGTGAAACCCTCGAATGACTAGCTGAATAGGAAATGAGAGCTAAACTGTTCAATGTACCCTAGGCTTAAAGTAGTAAATGATATACAGACTTCCAACCAGGGTTGCATCTCTTTGTTTGTATTACATGATCTCTACATGATGTTTCGGAATAATACATTACACAATTCTTTATAGGCTAGAATTATTTTAGTTTATAAAGGAATAAATAAAGGACATTAGACACTGAGTAACTTTATCTTAATTCTAAAAACCCAGAAGTCTTTCTACTAAAGCCAAAGCCAGGTAGAAGTAAGCTTTCTCAGCAAATAGTAATTCTTCATAAACTTTCAGTTTCATTCTGTGTAAAAGACCTTATAATGAGTATTGACTCAATTTTAAATAAAGTGTAATAATCAGACCTGCTGGAGTCAGGACAGGAAACATGCTAAACACAGTGTACACACATTTATCTCATTGTAAGATAATGTAATCATTACCCTGTGGACCTGCCTGATTTATCCTGATGCATGTGAAATTCAGCATACTTAACTCTGTTGAACTTTGTCTCATGCAGCAGTTTTAAAAAATGTAATGTATTAAAACAAATACCTAATTTTATACTTTAGTAGTTTTGGTGAATGAAAGAATACTACTACTATTACTACTACTACTACTACTACTACTACTACTACTACTACTACTACTACTACTACTACTACTAATAATAATAATAATAATAATAATAATAATAATAGACATTGAGTGACAATGTCACTTTTACCAGGACAGCATTGGAAAATATGTGTGCAATCATTTTTGATCTTATGTTTTGTCTCACTCCTATTTAATCTCTATCCCCATGATCTTAATATTTCTATATTATTGCTATGTAGGTGTAGTTGCTTCCCTAGTTGTCATTGTTCTTTTCCATATAGTTATGGATTTAACTACAATACTGTTAATATTCTTAGGAAAATGCAAATATAACGACTGCATGTATCTCATTAAGAGTAATAAAGAAGTCTTTATCTATATGCAGCCAAACAAAATGTAATCATTTACACGTGTTTAAACGTCTGTTGCTAAGCACAATTGTTCAGTTGCCAAAAGAGGGCAGTATTTGACAGCCTATACAATCCTGTATGACTGGGAACATGGGCCCACTGAATTTGTTTGGTTTGTTGAGTACGAAAATGTTTTAGATAATATGCTATGGCCTTCACAGTGCCAACCTCATGAACACCACTGGGTGATTTTGCAGAAGTCGGGTGTCCAAAGCCATCCCCAAATAGAAAAACAATTGAGTCTTAAAGGTCGGAGAGCTCGAGTGAAAATATTCTATTTTACTTCTATTTTCAGGTTCAATACAACTGCATTTATTAACATATATTAAAATTATATTATCAGCAACAACTTGAGTGAAAAGTACAATCTTATATATTTACATGCATTTAACAGTTTCTTAATATGTGGTACATCCCCAATTTGCTCTAATGACAGTATGACAGTGTGCTAATATTTATGATCAATTTTAGATAAATCCATAAGGTTGTCATCTGAACACATGCTTCAACAGGAGAGATTAGATATGAAGAATATACGACCTTCTGTTCACAGCAAACATGGACAGTATCAGAAATTTACATTAACAACAAAAATAAAAGAAACAAATAGTGGTACTGTAGGAAAAGAAATCATTTCCATGCATGTGCAAATATGAGGAGGACGTAACATACAAAAAGTGTTTAGTGACTGATTTACAGTAAATACATATAGGTATTTTATTAAATTCTACACATAAGGAATACTACATTTCATATTCTAAAAATAAACCCTAATGACATTTTCTGGTATCAGGTGGTGATATATAAATGACAAAAACTGCTTCTATCCTCCGTCTCAGTGTCAAATCAATTTTAACCTTAATAATGTCTGGTTCTGTGTAATAATAAAATTATATAAAAATTGATTTATATAAAAAAGGAAAAAAAATTATAATGCACTTAAATGCTTTTTATTTAATTATTATTATTTTTTTTTAAGTAAATTAACATTTTGGCATTCAATTTTTGGTGTTTAAACTAAATGATCAAGTTTGCTAAGATATTTTTCTTAATAAATCTTTAGCAATATTTAGAGTATAATAGCTATACACTGAGTAAGCTTGTAAAATGCCATAATAGGCTGTGTTTTGAATATTTTGCACATCATTCATGACCTTGGTTGACAGAGAGGGTCTGTACCCAACTCTCAGCCATCATACAAGATGTTCCTTTGAGCAGGTCCAGTGTCCATGGTAACCAAGGCTACATGCTGACAGTAAATGCATTTTGGTGAGAATATCAAGATGCACCAGTGGCATGGGCACTAAAGGAAGAAGGAGATAAAAAGCAAAAAAAACATCGGGTTGTGAAAATATGAGACCACATAATTTGTTTTTTCAATAATTATTCATATTTAAATCCATTTGGCCTTCACTGTATCTGAGTCAATGCTCAAACATCAGCATGCTAATCAACATCAGCATTGATGTGAGACATGGGAATTATTCTACTGGCTTCTGAAAGCCATGTTTGGACATTTGTGGGAGGAAAGCAATACTGTCAGCACATCTGTGATGAATGTAATTAAATAGCACAGAACATTACTGTTTGGCTCAGTCTGGCTATGGATCTGTCTCAGTCACAATGATCACATGCACATATACTTTTTTTTGTTATTTCATTTAATATGTTTAATGCACTCAATATTTTTTTAATTCAGTTCAATTAAATTTATTTGTATGGTGCTTTTAACAATTCACATTGTCTCAAAGCAGCCTTACAGAAGTATGGAAACAGAAAAAAAAAAGTTTAATGTATAAATTATTATATACAGTATCTATGAAGATTTTCCTTAATGAGCAAGCTGGAGGTGATGGTAGCAAGGAAAAACACTCTGAGATGATATGAGGAAGAAACCTGGAGAGGAACCAGACTCAGAAGGGAAGCTATCCTTATTTTAGTGACACTGGACAATAAATAATGTTGTTTTGTAGTTTTACAGTTTGTATTATAGTGGAATTATGCATCAAAGAGCTCCTGAGGAATTATTAGGTCAGCACAATTTTTGAGTTCAACACAGACCCAACACTAATTCCTTCCAGCTGAAGTCTTCAAATGATTGCTGATGAAAACCTGACCACAAAGATGAATGACGCAACAGTAGCTCAAAGACGGTGTGACATTCTCTAAGCAGCCCCATCCACAGCAGCCCGATGAGTCACACACTGTCCTGCAGATCTGCAGGACAGCCTGTGATTTATGGCTCATTCATATACTACAGCTGCCTTGCTTGTATTACTATGTATTAAATAGCATCTTCCTGCAATGTCCCTGAATTGTGTCGTGGTTAGCGATATCAATTATCTAAGGTTTCACCTTTCATAATACCAGGGCAAAGAACACCTAGTGGCAAGATGATCTAAAGCACATGTCTCATGGACTTTTCTGTCATCTCTAGCTTGCTCAATTAGGGATAAATTAAAAATGTTATAGTTTGTTTTTTGAGGAAACATACTAAATAAAATAATTTTGTAATAAAGTGCGACATAGTTTTGGATGGAGGCTACACAGCTACAGAATTCTTGTTTAAATCATCAATCTTAATGTAAAATATAATATAAATGAAGCACTGCTAGTAAATATCCTAGTAAAAACATGGACTCATAATGCTGTCTTATGAACAGGATCACAAGACAGCTACTGTATAAAGCAGTGTAATACACAAAATATTAAAAAAATATATAAAAAAATTAGTTTATGCCCTTCAATTTGTTATAAATTGAGCTTAGTTAAGATAGTTAACAATGACAGCAAATACAGCTCACAATCACTACCAGGTTCTTAAATGCATAATTGCTGGATTTATTGGATAATATCCTGAGGCCTATATGTTTATAACACATCTACCTGATATAATACATCTAAATATCTACTTTTTTTATTTACACACATAATGTATTTTGAGTTTGTACTTAATGTATTAATAAAAATAAATAAATAAATAATAGATGTTTTTAAAAATCAAAAGTAAACTGGGAAAGTATTTGGGTGCTATATTAAAATATAATGTGTTTATTTAAAGAATCCTACTCCAAGGCAGCATTAAGAGACTGTACGGCTTTCAGTGCCTCTTCTGTGCAGTTTTCCTGGTTTTCACCCCAATCTTCAGTTTGCTTTGATATCGAGTTAACAGCATTCTCTGCCAAAGTGTGCTTCAACTTCAGAGAATGAGACACAGCCAATGATACCACATGAGGGTCTATCACTGAATGCGAGACAGCTGTACTTGGCTCCCACAAGCTCTGTGTTTCAGTGCACTGTTGCATTTCTGCTAACAAACAGCTTTCGCATGTAGATGGAGTTACCACTAAGACACAATGAGACAGTGTAAGAGACACAATGAGACAGTGTAAAAAAAGAACAGGATTTAAAAAATAAGAGGTACTGCAAGCTGTGACTTGAGTCACACCCCTTGTGAGTCACAACAAGGTTGCCAGGTTCACAGTTTTTTCCAGTTTTTGAGATGTTGTTGTCATGGAAATTTTGTTGAACTTTGATGATCACTTCTTGAAGATCGAGTCTTGGGCTGCTTTGGGTTATTTTAGAGGTACATATCCAGAGGCATTGTCCAGTGAGTTTCAAAGCATTTGGCTGAATGTGAGCAGATAATTGATCCCTTGATAATTCAATACACTTGAGAATCCACCCTGTTGCTTTTGTCAGCATCAATAAATACCAAGGAACCAGTTCTATTAGCATCAACACACGTACACACAATTGGTATACTCTGGATCAGGACCAATTCTTTTACCTGGGATATTTTGTTTCCTGAGGTCACTGGTGCATTCTTTCTTATTAAGAATTTAGAATTTGATTTTTCTTAGTGATGGTTTACTTCTCTGGCATTGAGATCACTTTGGTCTTTTAATTAAGAGTTACCAGCAAAACTAAATTTGAAATATGTTCCAAGTTACATATAGATCTTATTTGTCATCATTATCAAATTACTTTTTGTTCATTTAAAATGGGTGGGTATATATTTACTCTCAAATAAAAGCCGAAAGCTTGCATCTTACAGAGTTTATTTCTAATTCTCATGTTTCTGTGGTGGGTGGCTACTGTGAAACTGCACGTGCAAAGATTGCCTGAATATATAATATACAATAATATATTAGTGTGATTTTATGATCCAATAGATGTGGTGTTCTTAGGAACAGCTAAACACAATAAGTATAACACATGAACCTGCTTAAGAGAGACTTAAATTTTTATTTTTTTTTAAAAATCAGACTTAAGTATATACATTATTCTTTCTTTCTATCTATCTATCTATCTATCTATCTATCTATCTATCTATCTATCTATCTATCTATCTATCTATCTATCTATCTATCTATCTATCTATCTATCTAGAATGTGCGCTATATGGCTACATATAAAAAATAAATATTGCTCCTTTATATTATCCACAGAAAATTATTTTTGATTGTACTAATATGTCTAATCTAAAAAAGACAGTATATCTGAATATAGGAAAAGCTAAGCACAACAAGTATGACACATGAATCTGACACATGAACATTCTGACGTTTTCAACAATGAGCAAGAGCCATGCAGAGGTGTGTGGGCTCTACATTCTCTGTTGAATGACAACAGCAACTGCACATGACTTCCTTTAACATGTTATTCTATATGGACAGATAAGACTGGTATCTAATGAGACTTGCCATTTTTATGTGTCTTTAATGTGTCTCCACTGACCAGTTGTGATCACACTGCGTATGAATCAGGGTTGCCAAATCTACAAGAATCATCTGATATTGGCAAATATTAAAGACATAACAATGTGACAGTGATCTGAGTAGTACTGTTCACTGTTTAACCGCAAGAAATGCTAATACCAAGACTAAATGTAAGGCTGTTAAATGCTGTTATTTCTCATTATCACTCTCACTGTCTATAAATACACATATATGCATGGCAACCTAGTCTCCTGACTATAAACTCACACATAACACATAATCCATATTGAAAATTCTTCTTTTACCTGCTCTAAAGATCTAAAGTATGTTTAAATAAGAACTACTGTGGATCTGATTAGGAAGGGTGTGTGTGTGTGTGTGTGTGTGTGTGTGTGTGTGTGACTGGGGAGATTATTACGTCTGGTAGATGAATCATCACTGTGAGGTATTTATAGCCACTCCTTAGGAAAGGAGGGGGAATGGAGGCAAGAGCTATACTAGTGAGCCAAACAGCGTCATCACATAGCTTCACACATATATAGATACATATAAACATACATAATATGATAAAGAGGTGGCATATATAATATTATATTGTATTGTAAAATAATATATGTAATTACACACTTGTGGCTAAATTTAAGATGATCACAAAATCCCTGCATATTATTGCATTATTTAAAAAAACAGACCTTGTCTTGGGTTATTATTGATCTACTGTAGAGCAATTTAAACACACTCTCTGTGTAGTTATTGATTAGCAGTAAAAAAAAATTTGATTTTCTGTAATGGGACTCTAAGTTAAGCATACGTCATTAGTGTAATTATGGCATTTGGCATTTACATGTTTCTTGCTCACACTCCAAGAGAAATGAGAAATATTCTCTGCAGTGTATCATGTTGGTGGTAGCACACTCACAGATAATGTGGGTGAGTTTAATGAACAGAAAATCTCCCTCTGTGCAGTGCCAGGCTCACAAAGATCATTCTCACTCTCTCTCTCCTAATACCCATAAGAAATAACCAGGATTCATTAAAAGGTGCTAAAACTTAAGGTTTAAGGCAATGCAAGACACACACACACACACACGCACACACACACACACACACACACACACACACACACACACACACACACACACACACACACACACACACACACACACACACACACACACACACACACACACACTATAGGAGTTTAATTGCTATGTAGTGTCAGCTCTGTGTGGGAAAAATAAAGATGATGTTTTTCTGAGTGGGAGTTAACCTTGAAAAGATTTGCAAAATAAATCAGTTGTGCTTGCAAGAACTAAATGAACCTCACACTTATCATTCTACGTAAGTATTCCATAACCTAAAACCTTATGTAATTTGATCCCCTGTTAAATTTGCAGGGTTTTGTGGTGTAAAAATGTAGAATCAAGATAAATCATGTCAGATCTTGCACCTTTATTGTAATTATACTGTAGCATTCAACAAAATATAAGTGTAAATCAACATTTGAAACATTTTTCAGGAAAAAATATGAAGGAAAAGCACACGCTGAATTAGCAATTTTATTTCAGTCTACCCTGCAAAATGCTCTAGATACCACAGGCTTCTGATTTACACCTGGGCTCTGAATGGGCTGATCCTAAATCTTCTTCTTCTTCTGAAGCCATACTTTTCCTCACTTAGTATCACACTGGCACATGACATTCCTGATCTTCAGCTGTCCTGCAGAGGCCTGTGCCAAAATAGACTGGAATTTAAAGCTATCCATGATTTCCTCTGTCTCCGGTCCCAGATAAACACAGTAGAAGCAGTCTCAAACAATGCTGCCATCACAATGCCTCACCATGGGCATAGTGTTCTTTATATATAAACTGTCTTGTGTTTGTCCCTCATGTTTTTGGTCTCATAAGAGCATAAAACATTGCATCTTAACACATTTTTGTACATAGTTTGTGGTGTTTTGAAAAAATGTAGGTGGACTTGGATGGGTTTTTCTTCATGAGAAAGGTCTATTCAGTAACTGGTGGTAGCTCAGTGGTTAAAGCATTGGACTACTGATCACTGGACAATCCTGAGTTTGAATACTAGGACCACCAAGCTGCCACTATAAGCCCTTGGCCAAGGCCCTCAACCCTCAATTGCTCAATTGTATAAAATGAGATGATATTAAGCCTGGATAAGGGTGTCTACCAAACACAGTAAATGTACTGAGGACGTTGACTTATAGGGATGTGGTAGCTTAGTGGCTAAGACATTGGCCTGCTACTCACAAGGTTGTGATCTCAAATCCCAGCCCCTGAGGAAGGACCATAACTCAATTACTCAGTAATAAAATGTTTGTTGCTCTGAATAAGGGTTTCTGTGAAAGGCAAAGAGCTGTAAAAGGGTGATTGGTAGCTTGGTGGTTAAGGTGTTGGCCCAAAGATCAGTAGCATGTGAGTTTGAATCGTATGTCCACCGTTGCTGTATCTGCTGTATATGTCTAGTCATCCTACTCCATAGCCCAGACATGTGGAAAATATGCAGGGAGTGATTATAGTTATCATATATTCCAGCAGTTTATTTAATCTCTTGGCATTCTCCCTGGAAAATGTTCTTCTTGTTCTTTTGACAGTTTGGAAGGATGTATTGTACTCTTAGTAATGTTGTTACTCAGTGCTGACCCATTTTCTCCACTCGAAATGTTCATGATGGTCTCCATAGTATTTGAATCTAATGTTAGGGACATTCTTTTGTACTTATCTCCAATAAATACTCCTCAACAGTGTGATCCTATACATGGCTTCAACAGTCAGATTAAACTAAGATAAACCAAAAGCTTTGTTTAAGTTTAATATTAATATAAGAGTTTAGTATTAGTAGAGTAGAGTTTAATATCACCACAGACAAAACAAAACAAGACGAAAGCAAATAAATTAGGAAGCCCAAATCTTTGTGAAGCCATTGTAGGCTAACGTGAGCAAGCTAGCTGAATCTTTTTTAAACTGTTGCTCATGGCAGCAGCATGACACAACCATCCAACTTACTGTCTACCTCCTTTATTAATGGCTAGTGCTGCTGAGATTGACAGTCAAGAGATCTATCGCTACCACTACCAGAGATCTATCGCTATCGCTACCACCCTGAGATCCCAAGCAATTTTTCTCTATTCATAGCTGTTATTATCAGAATTCATACTGTGAACTTTGGACAATAATGCAAAAGCTTTTCTGAAGCAGCACACCAAAGAAACACTTTGGTATTCCAGATTATGTATCATTCAAACATAATAGATGAAATAACTGTAATAGCAGACCATTAAACATTGTTTTAATTACATTGTCATGATATCAACATCGTAGTCCAACATTGTAGGCAAGAAGCAAAGCACGTCCTAAATCTCAAATTAAGATATCTGGTCATGTATTGTTCAGATCTCCAATAATGTTCTACACTGTATGGTTCTGCACAGTATTTTTATTAAATAATACAGAAAGTTAGAACAGGATTGCAATGAAAAATGTTTTGCACTGGTCACTGAGAATCATTGCTCCTTATTAAAGAAACGGAAAGGCAGCTACTCAAGGTGAATGACAGCACTTTCTCCAGTATCCCCAGCTTTCTCTCTCTCTCTCTCTCTCTCTCTCTCTCTCTCTCTCTCTCTCTCTCTCTCTCTCTCTCTCTCTCTCTCTCCCTCATTCTTTCTCTCTCTCTTGCTCGCTCTTACATGCGTAAGGAAATGCGTCACAGACAGACCATGAGTCAGAGAGAAATGGAAATACAGAGACAGGGTGCATGAAGGTATGAATGTGAAGGACCATTGTTAAAAAAAAGTGTGACATAACAAAAAGCTATAATATTTTGCTAAGTCATTGAACCATTAATACAAAGATGAGGTATGACGAGATGAGGGATTAAAAAAATTAGATAATAGCAATTCATAAATGTGGCAGCCTTTTTTTTCTTTGTGGCTTATTTTATTTAAGCCATATATTTATAAATATATGAATATTTCCCCCAACAACTGACACTAGATTGTCACAAAGCAGAGACAAGGAGAGAGAGGGAGAAAGAGGGAGAGAGAGGGAGAAAGAGGGAGAGAGAGAGAGAGAGAGAGAGAGAGAGAGAGAGAGAGAGAGAGAGAGAGAGAGAGAGAGAGAGAGAGAGAGAGAGAGCATGGTATTAAAAAATAGATTTTTGAGGTCCAGTAAATAACAGAGACAAAACCAAATTATAGAAAGAAAGAGAAGAAAGAAGGAAGAGAAAGAGAAACAGAGAGACAGATGAGAGGAATAATACTTTTCCCCTCATTAGAATCTACCTGCTGCTGTTGTCTTTCACTTCACCTCTCAATGAGTGAGAAGATGATAGAAAACAGAAGAAAGGATAGAGATCACCATGGAGACAGCTTCAAGAGGGGGCTGGAAGAGAGGGAGAAGGACACAAAAGGTGAGATGGGAAAAAAGATGGGATGTGCTGATAACATACATACATATCTATTTGTCTGTATACTTAATATGATGTTGTGTTTATTTAAAAAATAAAATAAAATAAATTAACTACAGCCACAACCACACAATACATCTATTTATCCAAATATTCTTTACCCCACCCCGTAGCCATGAGTCATCTCCACCAAATGTTTTTTTATATCCTGGCCTCCCTCTCTCTCTCTCTCTCTCTCTCTCTCTCTATCTCTCTCTCTCTCTTTCTCTCTATCTTTCTCTCTCTCTCTCTCTCTCTCTCTCTCTCTCTCTCTCTCTCTCTCCCTGTCTCTCTCTCTTTCTCTCTCTCTCTCTCTCTCTCTCTCTCTCTCTCTCTCGCTATCTTTCTTTCTCTCTCTCTTTCTCTCTCTCTCTCTTTCTCTCTCCCTTTCTCTCTATCTTTCTCTCTGTCTTTCTCTCTCTCTCTATCTCTCTGTCTGTTGAATAGACACGTAGCCATTTGTGCCTTAGTCATACCTGTGGGATGCTGCTTTTGTTTGATAAACAGTGACATTTGTTGGCTACCCTTGATGGAACTTCCAGGAAAATTCAAGAAGGAAATGAATATGAGAAAAGGAAAGAGTAAGCCAGAGCAAGAGCCAGAGACAAAGGGGAAGTAAGAGGGACAGAAAAAGAAGCAGCAAAAGAAATATCAAATCATTTAATTTAACAGAAAGGTTGAAAGCCTAAGCAAGGGGAATGCATGATGAGGCTGCACACACACACACACACACACACACACACACACACACACACACACACACACACACACACACACACACACACACACACACACACACACACACACACACACACACACACACACACACCCTGGGTTGCCAGTTTATTAGATAACACTCTGACCAGATGTTATTTGGGTGGTGGAGAATACACTTGTATGGAGAGTTTCACTGGTGCTGAGTTGCTTCTGTAAACCGTGTAAACTTACTGTCTGTTTTTGTTAGATATTATTCTTTGCTGTGTGTGTATGCCCATGATACTGTAAGTGGATGGTACACAGCAGCAAATGGACTAGAATCAGTAAGTGCATGCCTATAAAGTGCCCCCACATGAACAGTATACTAGATCAATTGGTCATTAAGTGCAGGCACAAGGTTTAGTTTCTGGTTAAAAATTACGAAAAGTAATATTTACTTAGAACTGTGAAATGATTATTAGTATTATTACTCAGCTGTAATATCTCATCTCATAGTATACATCAATCACAATAACACCAGATTGAATTCTAAATGATTAACACAGGATATACAGTATAACAGAATATAGGGCCATATTCAAAGTTAGGCACACACATTAAAGTGTTATCGTGTTAATATTGTAGCATTGTATTGTATTAATAGCATAATTTTGACATACAGTATTAAGAGCTTAAAGAGATTTAATAACAGATGGTTCCTAATATGTGGCTGGATTATATTTGCACCTACATTTGGTGACATTTCACTCATTTGAAGAAGCTTTTGACCCACTCAAATAAATGTTCTGCCAGTTATTGCCTGACACCTCTGATACAGCACTGACTGTTACTCACTGCATCTCTGCAACATCATATTATAACGTATTCCTCTGTTTCAGTAATCATGTGGGTTTGTTGTATGTTGTTTTGTTTTTTTTTTACATACTTTCACACCCATTTTTATTTTTACAGAAAACGAGCTGTTTCCGATGTGTATATAAAAAATAAAAGGTTCACTCAGCATGCAATGTAGCCATGGAAACACTGATACCACCTCTGCTGACTACAGGCTAATTAGGTAGCTTATCTATCTTGAACAAAGATTAGATTGATTGATGATCTGGGTGTTCTATGTTGAAACATCTCCTTTTTGTAACTCTCAGACTCAGTCACTAACAAGACAATTTTTTCTAGTCGCTGTCTGTGTTTGGATAACTCGACACCCTGTAATCAGCTGGCAGCTGACACTAATTATTCATACTGTCATTCTTTTTAAGGGTTTATTCAAAAAGGCTGTGGTGCGTTCTCCATCTGTTCTTTGCTTCAGACAGTTAACACAAATCTTGGCTGTGTTAAGAGAATCCCCAGTAGGCCCACCCACTCACACGGCTGCCAATCAGATGCATTATAGTCTTAAAGAAAAAAGAAAAGAAAGAAAGAAAGAAAGAAAGAAAGAAAGAAGGCAGAAAACATGACAACAACAACACCTCCACAGTGGCTATTTATAATCACTTCCATTGAGAACAATACCATGAGTCTTCCTTATTCCCCTGATTTGGCCCTGGAATTAACTGACTTGGCATGAGAGGAATTTAAATATGACGCATATTAATGAGTAAAATATAGT
The DNA here is from genome assembly GCF_022655615.1 of Tachysurus fulvidraco. Lineage (NCBI taxonomy): Eukaryota > Metazoa > Chordata > Actinopteri > Siluriformes > Bagridae > Tachysurus > Tachysurus fulvidraco. The sequence goes on from NC_062539.1 coordinate 9,579,029, forward strand.
AAATACCATAAATCCCATCCAATGATGGGAGGATGACTATACAGTATGCTCAAACAACTGAGTCTAAAATAAAGAACATTATTTAAGACATATCATATCATTACTGTAATGCAGTCCCATGTTCTTGGGTCTCATTTATAATTTTGAGTAATTATAGGTATATATTATCAATAATATAAGCAGGAGGATATCTTTAATTTAGTAAAGATGTACTATACTTGTGACTTCTTGTAAAGAATTAAAGGGTTAAACAATCCTAGATTTTATTACCACAATTCAAGGGAAAAATAAATGCATTTTGTGTGAGATGAGGTTTATCCTCTCGGGAAGCAATAAGATTCCTTTAAACATTTTCCTATTTCACACACAACAGATTTATCTTGCCTCATTCATCCAAGCAACCTGTTTGCTGTCTCTAATTCCCCTGCTGGAAAGCGACTGGTCTCAGGGCTTTACACTGGTGCATGAGTCATGTCAATGTTGTCACCTGTTTCATGAATCCACAAAGCTCAGACAGCTCAAAGTAGTTTGAGCACACAGTGTGAACACATAAGTGCAGGAGGAGATTCTCCAATTGAATCGACTGATGATGTTCCATGATAAAATATTTTTTGTGGGTTTTTTTTAAATCACTGTATATTCACTCACTAACAAGACTCATTTTTCTTGTTTCATGCTACTGTACATTTCCATAAACCCACATACTCTAATTGCTCTGTCATTCTTTTTTAATGGTTTATTCACATTGACTGTATTCCTTTCACCATCCGTTAACACAAATTCTGGCTGTATGAAAATGAGAATCTCCACCAAATATTGGAAACAAACATGCACACTGCAGATAGTGTGGCTAAAATTAGGCAGTTTATCTATCTACAACAAAATCTTAGCTTCATTTTGCTATAAAGCCTGAGTTCTGGAATTGCTTTTTGTTGTTTAAGATCATAGTGAGATTCTATAAAAATTTCCACCATATGTGACCTCACTCATTTTTTTACCGATTTCTAGGATTTTTAGACTTTTAGGGGCAACTTTAAGGTCAGCTGAGAGTAAAACTGAACATTATTAGATGTATCTCAGAGCTTTGAAATTGCCATGTGACTAAACCAGATTAACAAATCTGCTCCATTTGTTCCATTCTTAATTGTATACTGTTACAAACTGGACATAGGACTAAGGATTACAGGATTTACACTGCTACAACTACTGCTACTACTACTATTATTATTATTATTATTATTATTATTATTATTATTATTATTATTATTATTATTATGAAGAAGAAGAAGAAGAAGAAGAAGAAGAAGAAGAAGAAGAAGAAGAAGAAGAAGAAGAAGAAGAAGAAGAAGAAGAAGATTTTTTTTAAATATTGGTAAAAGCTGTTTCTACAGATAAAGTATTGTGTAGATTTATCAGAACTAGTTAAAATGAACCCGTGCTCTTCAATCCCCTAATGGTAGGATGTACATTAATAATAAATAGGGTAAACTTTAAATGCAAGGGTAAACTTTATACATGAGATTAAATTGAATAACACAACCCATGATCAGTATTTTTGTGACACATGACTATGAGTGACATTTTTATTTGGCAAATGAGCACAGTCTGATACTAAAGGTATGACATTACTCACAATGCATAAGAATTGTAAATAAATTGTAGTAAGCTTCGCTGTGAAGGAACATTCACTGATGTGTGTAAAACATTTAGTAACATGATGTAAGTAGACCTAAATCATACAATTAATGCAACAACTTGTATTGTAACTGTCAGAAGATGATTCTTAATAACATTTAAAAAATGTTCAGAGCTTATTAAATGGTAGATATATGATTCATGGATTCATATGTGGACTACTGTCTGCAAAATTAAATCCAATAACTGCTAGGGAGCTACTGTAGGCTCTTGAGGAATGTTCCTTAAGGCTCAGGAAAGTTTAATCCAATGTTTGTCCATAAAACTTCCAGAAGACATCTCTTCTCAGCTGAAACGTATTGGGCCACAACATCCACATGGTCCAAAGAATGTGTTTAATTTGGCCAGAATCTTCACTTACATTTGAGCCCAAAGGATTACACTCCCCATTTCATGTTACCATACATTTATTTTGGATTGCATTGTTCACATTATAGGCAAATATAAAACAATTTAGAAAAGACAGATTTATTTAAACTTTCAGAATCTCAGAATTCCTTAGAGTCCAAATGTCATAAGGAGTTAACTGGGACGAACATGTAGAGGACAAACAATCAAACTGTAATCACCAGCAACTTAGAGGAGTGTTTTCTAGTCAGACAAAACAAAAATGATTTCAATGAACAACATCCCGAATGGTGAAATAGGGGTATTTTTGCCATCACTTTACCTAGCTATATTACTCATTGCTTATCCCTAAAGAATTAGTACTATGTAGGTGTATTACAAGGTATGTTGCAGCATAATGAAACACTTCACATTATATTAATTTATTTATCTTCTGTAACCACTGTCCCTATTCAAGAAACACTGGGCATGATGAAGAAATACACCTTAAATGGGATGTCAGGTCATCACAATGCATCATGCGCACACACACACACACACACACACACACACACACACACACACACACACACACACACACACACACACACACACACACACATACACACACACACACAATTTTTGCCAAAGCGATCTCAATGGACTTCCATTGAGTAGTAAGGAGGAGAGTCTTTAGGGTACTTCTTCTGCAGAGGACAGATTTTCTCTGTATTCGAATCTAAAGGAGATGGAAAAAGTTTACCTCAACCTGAGGATTGAGCAATAACTGTTTGTTTGTACCAAAACTGAATTTATTTCTAGGGACAGTGTGAGACTTGATCATCACCATAAAATTTATCAGTACCCACTCCGGAGAATAAAGCTGCCAGAACGACTCCCGGTGTGTGTGTGTGTGTGTGTGTGTGTGTGTGTGTGTGTGTGTGTGTGTGTGTGTGTCTGTGTGTGTGTGTGTGTGTGTCTGTGTGTCTGTGTGTGTGTGTGTGTGTGTGTGTGTGTGTGTGTGTGTGTGTGTGTGTGTGTGTGTGTGTGTGTGTGTGAGTCATCACCAAAGGATTTAACTCCATGACTCCCGTGCGTCAGAATAAAAAAACAAAGCAAAATGTATCACACAAACCTAACTGTTTGTTTTTTCTCTCAGGTTGTATACATGGGCGTTAATCTCTCAATAGAAAGCACTTTTGCATCCACTGCACTGCCATGCTTCTTCACTTTGAGACAAAAATAGACGACCACCTTCATGAATAAAGCAACAGAATTTAGAGATAAGTCTGAAAAGGCTCTTAAAATAAGATCAGCTTCTGTGCTTTCTTTCGGCTCAATCAGAGAGATGGGGACCGCGCCGGGCATTACGTGTATAGCAGTGACGCACGCGGTCAGGTGTTGCCTCATATAGCGCGCGAGGGAGCTGTCCCGGTGCTGAAACGGGAGCCTACACGCACACGCGAAAGACGCGCACAGGGGAAATGCTATTTTCGCTTCCATCGATTTTCTGAGCTCCTACATCGCAAAAATAGGTAAGGTGACTGTTAACGTAAATCTGGTATGTGAAAAAAATCAATGGCCACAAAAAAGATGGAGAACATCCTTTTTTCTTTCTTTCTTTCTTTTACTGTTTTGTTTGTATCAGTGTAGCTCAGCTGCGATCTCGCTCTTCTGCATGGATTTCATTTCACTGCGATTCTGTCTTCATACTTAATCAACGCATTTCATTTAGCTTCTAACATATTCAACGACGTGTCAATGAACAAAAATATTGCTGCAACAGCGTGACGGTAGCCACAAGTAAAAGGTTACCTTGACAACGGGGGGTGGGTGTGGGGGGTGGGGGTTGTGAGTCATCCGCCAGGCTACTGTAGTCGTTTAAAAACATGTTATGATGCTGCACAGCTCAGTTCTACTCAGGACTCCTCCGAGTGCCTGTTCTTGTTGGGGAATAAATTATTTGCATATTCCTACTTTAACACTCATTTTGAGCGGTATTATTAGGAGCCTGAAGTGAGTACTAATATTTGATTTAGTGTAAATAATTGCATTTTCTATACCCTGTATAATACTGTAACTGTACTGAGTCAGTGTGTGTTTTGTTTGTTTGTTTTTATTCTCTTGTTTAGGCGGCATGACACGTTCATTAAACAAGCTCTTGGCGCTTGTTCTGGTCGCTCTCCTTCACTCTGAGACTGTGCATGGCGCGTCCATCACTCGTCACCACCGACTGCAAGGCGGCAGCGGCAATCAAGACGCGTATCTGAGTCCTAACTCTGACATGATCAAAGCCTTACAGTACATCGAGAGCCTGAAACGGCGCACCGACGACTCCGAAGGTCCTACCGGAGACTACGATGAAGTTGACAAATTCCGGCTCCTGGTGCAGCTCGCTTCACTTCGGGACGAAGACGCACTGCCACGCGAGGACGCTGTCAGTTGGCCTGATAATAAAGCACCAGAATGGTTTCGAGCTCTGCTCAGGGCACTCGAGCAAAGCGCGGACGGAGCACTGACTCCGGGAAATGAGCGCCGCTTTCACAAGATCAGACGGCCGGCGACTGAAACCGACAGTCCCTCTACCGATACCGGGGCCGTTGTGAGGCCTCACAAGAAATATCCACTAATGTTTGAAGATGAGGAAAACGTCCGAGACAGTAAGCGAGCCACGGAGGACCTGGACGAGCAGTACACGCCGCAGAGTCTCGCCAACATGCGCTCCATATTCGAAGAGCTCGGTAAACTGTCCAACTCACAGAATCTGAAGCGAGACGATGCAGAGGAGGATGATGAAGATGACGAGGACGTGTACAGACCCCGAAAACTGGCATATGAAGACGTGACCGGTGGAGAGGAATGGATGCCGTTAGAGGAGCAGGTCGAGACTGAGGAGATGGTTAAGGGCAGTCATGAGGAGTTTGATCGGGGATTAGAAGACAGCCAGGAGGCGCGCGAAGTGATCGAGAGACGAGCTGCTCCTGCGCTTGAAGCCACAGATAATGCAGATGACGATACGAAACTTGTGGACTACGTCTTGCTGAAAGTGATGGAAATGACTGATCAGGCGCAGAAGCGAGATCTGACAGACGCGCAAAGCGGAAGGAGAAGATTGCTGAATATGCCGTCTCTCCTCGACCCGCGGGCAATCAAACAGCTGCTGTCAGCCGTTTCTATGAAGCTCCAAATCCCCCCGGAGGATTTGGTCGGAATGCTTTTTATGGAAGAGACTCGGAAACAACAACGTCTACCCGAACCGCAGGTTGTGAGGAAACCTAGTGCGCCTCGCTACCGGAGCCGCGTCATCAAATATTACAACGGACGCCAACCGGAAGTCACAGTGAGCGACACTCCCTCCGACGTCAAAACCGAAGATATCTTAAAGGTCCTGGGTCTCGGAAACCTGGCCAACAAGAACGCGAAATATTTTGTGAAACCGAGACCATATAAGACACCCATATCAAGATATTTCGCGCCAAGTGGCAGACGTGGGAGTTTCTCGGTGTCGGAGTTGAACAGAGCTCCCAGCAAACGGAAAGATGATTACGACGATGCGGTGGATGAAGACGAAGTGGCCACCTTTCTTGCAGCCAAACTTTTAACCGAGTACCCCGACACCAGTTCATCCGATCGCAAAAGAACCGTGGATTCTTCTAACGCACTGTTTCCGTACGAAATGTATGAGGAGGCCATGAAAGATTACTTCGACCAAGCAGACACGGGGAAGGGAGCGCTTGCGAAAAGAGACACACAGGGGAAGGAGGAGGCGGAGGTGCAGCAAAAAACGCCGACCGAGATCGCGATACCGGAGCAGGCTGATCAACAAATCCCTGAGTCGGTAACCGAAGGAGAAAAGGAGCATCATACTAAACTGGTGGCTGGAATGTAGTGGGTAAGAAAAAAACCACAACGGAACAACATTCCTCACATCCCTCTCCTTACAAATGCCTATATTTCCTCACGATTAACCAACGTTAAGTGCTTTAGGATTACATTCTATATTATGTACATAATATACCGTATACAAACGTGCAAAAGTAAACGACATTTTGTCTGTTTTGGGTTTATTAGTGTTTCAAGTGTATTTTTGCAACGTGCGTTAGTATGATGTGCACCTATATTGAGCACTACGGAGCTTGGTATGGTCCTAATCGTATGAGCTATATCATTATTAGACACAGGTGGACGTGATCCTCGTTTCTCAGTCATTTTGTACCTGTTTTGAAGTGTGAAATGACTCAAAGATTAATAAAGCATTACTGTATTATTTTTCCTCTCGCTGTATTGTGTTGCCTTATTAGCCATGGCCAGACTTTACACGCTTTAAAAGCATTTCAAACGTAATAGAATGAACGCTGTTTATATTGATATGTCAACAGAAGTTGTTGCTGTTTGGTGCACTACGTTAAAGGAAGAGACGAAGCAAATTTAGATTTTATACTCTAACGTCACTGTGTGCTCTTTATCACCAAGCCGCCTGTGAAATGCTGAATGGAGAGCTGCTTTTGTCAACACTGCATTACGTCATTTCAGCACTTGGACAGCTCCGGTAGGAAGAAGAACCTCGAGTGGACGGGAAATGTATCAAAATACATTTTAATGTGAATATTAACAGTGTCGATTTTACAGTTAATCATCATAGCATAATAGCAAGCAATCAGTTCAATGCATATAAAATCACTCTTCAAATGTTTTCAAAATTCAAAATATCTGCTTTGATAAGACATAGACCACACTCATTAAAACATGTAGAAGACATACAAAGTAGGCACTTAACATTAATTTGAGGTTCAGTAGAATTATCGCAAATCGAGCTAATAATTAGGTAAATGAGGATGTGAACTGAAACGTCATGCCAAGCTGTGCAACTTTACTCATGTTCTCCCAAGGCTGTATTTCCTCTGCTTCAAATGAACCATTTCAAGTAAAAAAGAAGTCAGAGGGGAGAAATGGGTTGTAGTAGTGAAAGTACCAGACAAGCACTCCTCAAATACTTAATAATATAAGTAAGCGCTACTACTGTTTAAAAAGTTCCATTTGACATTGTGACTGGAAAAGCGTAGTTTCTCCCAGATGTACTGCACACAGATATTTCCTTCACATACACACTTTAAACAGTAACATCATATCTTTTTAACCTCTATTATAAAACTGTAACCAGAAGCCATGGTCTGTTTGTGAGTGCTGTAATGTTTGTTCCGATGATGAGTGTTGCTTCCATCTGACGAGCTGCTAAAAGGCCGGCTTGCTCATGTACTCTTCCATCGTCTGGAGTGGAAAAACTGCAGTGAATTTTACATCACAAACTTTCTAGAACTGTCCCTCTATATTAATTACGTTTTTATTCAGGACCCTTTATTGGGTGTGTACCATTTGTGATAATTGCTCAGAATACATTTAGCTAGTATTATTAAATAATCAGTCTTGCTTATTTGTTAAAAAAAATGTTTGTTCTAATGTAACAACATTTCTAATGTAGTCTTAGCCAGTATTAATATCCATGTATTGGTTTGGATGAGCTGAACCTTGCAACCCCACTAAACATTTTTAAGGCATAGCAAAATGTCAGAATCTTGAAAATTCTATTCAGGGTCTCTGTTTGAGGGAACTGAGTCTCTCACCTCCTGCAGCATGTCTGAAGCCTCGATGGATTTCGCAATAGACAGTTTGGAGGTTTCCTGTATCTCTCCCCCCATTAGGAACTCGTCCAAGATGAAATACGCCTTCTCAAAGTTAAAGATGATGTCCAGCTCACACACCTGAGACAACAGGTCACATGAATTCTTACAATTGTAAAATGATCCAGTATTATACAAAGCTATTATACAAAGTTTTTCCATCACCCTGAGATGTGCTTCTCCAATTGAGGAAGAAAATAACTTATGTTGATTTAATATTAAGGTAATTGAGTAAGAAAACCTGCAATAAATGATTATTATTTCCTCAGAAGGTGCTACAATAGAATAAAATAAAACTGAAATGAACATAAATTCAAATCAAAGCAATACTATTAAGAGTGGAACTATCCATGACCAGGGGTGTATCCACCCCAGGCGTTGGAAGCAAATAAAATGTGGGTGTGTCTTGTCCCACCCACATATAATGGTTCCAACCTACATGGATTTCAGGAAGCAGGAGTGTGGTCAATGCTGTAGGTAAAATGCGGAACGGAGTTTAATTTATTAGGGCATTCCTCAAGCTGAATGGATTTGACTGCGCTCTGAAAAGTAATAAAATAAATACATATGGGCTGAATAGAGACGATAAAAGTGGGTGGGTCCAATATTATTGGTCTTAAAAAGTGGGTGTGTCCTGTCCCACCCACATATAATGGTTCCGACACCCATGTATCTCTGTGTAAACTCCTCATGTTAATGTTCACAGAAGATAAATAATGTTTTTTGGTTGTATAAGTAGTTGAAACATCATAGTGAGAGTCGTTCACATGCACTTACATTGCCAAAGTACTTGTCAAGCAGTTCAACATATCGATGCAGCACTTCCAAAGCCAGTAGCTCGTTGTCCTGGTCCTCCAAGCCACAGCAGAAGTATAGACTGGCATATCTGTAGAAAAATCAGCAAATCAAGTCTTACTGGCAATGTAGTGTTTTGTTATAATGTATTTAAACATTTCAATTAGGATGGCCAGACAAATCTGATCAGTGTGAACAAGCTGGTAATGGACGAAAAACAGAAGTGAAACTACTAGCAGCATTTAGAATACTAGCAGCATTTAGAAGAATCTTACAGATTATCTGAGTTCAGATTTCTACTCAGATTATTTAAATCAACTCAAAACAAGGAACTCCATTTATTCAATAAAATGTTCTTGCTGCACTTGGTGTAAAAGTAAACTAAGACAGGTGCTAAGAGATGATATGGAAACAAGATATGGAAAATGGAAACGGTTGCCGGGTAACCAGCGGTGACACAAGCTGAAGACTAATGTCATGTGTAATAATGTGATACAGATTGATACAGAAGCACAGACCTACCACACGAGAAGAAAATCCCCATCAGCATCTTGTTATAATGAGGAAAACATCCCATTATTACAAGAAGAAAAGAAAACATCTTATGATGAGAAAAACATCTACCTACGACTTGAAAACATCTTGTTATTATGAGAAGAATATCACATTATTGCAATACATGCATCAGATTATTTCAAGAAAATGACAAAGTGCATAATGTCACTGTTGAAGTGTAGACAGTAGTCATTAGTGTGCGCACATAATGAAGGATTGATAAATGCCTCTATATCTATTCCATATTTCACTCATTATCTATGCCCTGTTGCGTAACGACATGGTGTTGATGATTGGCAGGAGAGAAGGGAAGGTCAGTCCATCCTCACCAGAGAGCTGTGCTAACTGTGAGCTCTCAGACAAAGTGCCACAATATCATCAGGACAATTCCTGATCACGGGATGAAAGCTGAGACTGTCGTATTAATCGAAAGCTAAATGCAATTTAACAGCATGATGTGAAAGTTAGACATACGGGTCACTCACAAGTCATTCAGGCAAATCCTGAAAGCTTTCTGCTGTGCAAATAAACTACCACCCACACTAACCTCATATAAATGAATTAGGCCATCTGTGAGGCCCTATACATTAAGCAGGATTTCTGGTTTCTAGCAGCAGAAGCAGAAGCCTCCCAGCTCCAATCAGAAGGCAGGTTTTACAGTCCAGCCAGAGGAACATTCTCTGAACCATGTGTCTTAGGATACAGTGGCTGTAAGAGAGACTCTCTTGGGTAACTTGACTGTGAGTAGAAGTAAATAAACTTGTAGAGGAGACATTTTGCCAGTCATTTACAGCATTATTAGCTAAATGATAGGAAAATTTGTGGGATTTCGCAGCATTCATATATCTGTGTAGTTTTAGCCATGCCTAAAAGCCTGATCACACTCACAAAAAGGGATTTTTTTTTCTTTTTCTTCTATCAAGTTTAAAACTTCTTATGAGTTCGAAGCCTGACAAAGAAACAGAACAAAAACACCTTTACAAGAGAAACTCTGATAGAACATGCAAGTGCACAGTATACCTTCTCTCTTTCTCAACCTCAGTTCTTATCAGTTCTTCTTTCCTTTCTTTCTTTCTTGTAGTGAAGTTCAGGAAGATTAGTTTAGTGATTGGATATTTAATAGCTCCTCTTGCTATTTGAACATTTTATGACTATTCTGTTGTCAATGTATTTTTGCATGAAGCTTATACTTTATATTACCTGGTATTGTTATTACTAATTCCTGTAGAGAAAGCTACTGACTCATCGTGTTTGTGTAGATAAAGTGACGTGACATACGGCTAAGTATGGTGACCCATACTCAGAATTCGTTCTCTGCATTTGACCCATCCAAAGTGCACACGCACAGCAGTGAACACACACACACACACACCGTGAACACACACCCGGAGCAGTGGGCAGCCATTTATGCTGCGGCGCCCGGTGAGCAGTTGGGGGGTTCGGTGCCTTGCTCAAGGGCACCTCAGTCGTGGCCGGCCCGAGACTCGAGCCCACAACCTTAGGATTACGAGTCAGACTCTTTAACCAATAGGCCACGACTTGCCCCATTTCCAGGATGAGGCAGCATGAACGAACGACCTGCTGCTAGCTGAATATGTACTAGTATACTATTATCAGTATAAATGAATGTTATAGAAGATTATGAACGGAGAAAAACCACAATAAAAGTAATGAGCCCCATTTGATCCTTAATATGGAAGCAATTTTACAGTGTGACATTACAAGAAATGCAATCTGAATAATTATTAGAATTTCTAGTCTCATTTATTTATAATATTCATTGTATTTAGTCCTATTTGTAGCATTAATAGGATCTTAATAGTTCTTAATAGGATTTACTAGATTAAAAAGTAGCTATGGTAATGCTACACTGCTATAGTTCATATTTTATCATATCTAGCTGCTAAATCCAAATTACAGTATCAACAGTGCACATGTGATATGTTACAACTAATTTTAACATGCCATGCATTGCTATGTAAAGCATGTTAGCAAAAGTTTCTAATGCAGTGACAATCCACAGAGAATCTGAATTCTATATTACTACAAAGAAAGAGACAGGAATTTTAAGTAGGCCATCTTACCTTTAAATAAAGTGTGTGTGTGTGTGTGTGTGTGTGTGTGTGTGTGTGTGTGTGTGTGTGTGTGTGTGTGTGTGTGAGTGTGTGAGAGAGAGAGACTAAATCACAGTTAGCCGGCTAGCTTGTTAACAGTAGACATACATGGATGCATTCCCAACTTTGTACCTCAAAACACAGGTTGAAAAAAGACATAATTCCAAGCTCCAGTGCAGCAATAATCCTGTCCAGGATAGAGCTTTCTGCCTACAATTAAAACAGCTTCCATCCACATTACAGATGCTGCACTGTACATTAGTCTTATTTCGGTTTTAAGACACAGATTCAAGACTCACAAGAATACATTATACAATAAGGTACAAAAAAAAACAACCCATTCATTTGAATATAAAATCACTTAAAAAAAAAAAAAGGTCAAGGAAAGCTAGTAATAATAAGTTCATCCTGGGACAGTGAGCTGCACATGAGAGCACTGACAGTCATAATGTGTCTCAGTGGTGAGGACAACAGTGTAGAGAACAGGCCATGTGAGACATGAAGGGATTATTGTCAGCTCTGGAAAAAGAAGCAAAGATCCTTAGTGGTCTGTGTTTTGTTTTTTTCCGACCATGATGTCAGCCTTCGGGATCAGTGTGCGGTTTCTGAACCGGCTTCATGGAAAACAACATAGTGGATTATTAGTTAACTAGATTAAGACTCCACCTTTTCGGTGTTTGTTGATATTATGTTCCCATTTTCATATTTGAGAAATGCTGGAGTATAAAGTGGTTTACAGCAGCCACTCTACCACTTTTACATTCACACCAATTTATTTTGTAGTCTATAGTTTCTCTTTATCTTTTATCTTTATTTTTGATCTACATGTTTCCGTCTCTTTGTTGCTCTGCTGTGTCTCCTTGAATTTCCCCTTGGAGATATTAATAAAGATGCATCTCATCTCTCTCATACAGTGGTTCGGTTTTCTTGAATGTATGCTCTATGGCCAAATGTTTGTAAACTCCTGGCTTTCACGTGAACATGTGAGCTTTCATCAATTCAATGTAGCCACAAAGTTGGGAGCACACAATTGCATTCCAGACCTCCTCACCCAATGTCAGTGCCTGACCTCTCTTAATGCTCTTGTGGCTGAAACAGGCGCTTTTATTGTTACTTTTACTTCAGCCCTGCTGGTTGCATAATCACATTAGAGTTTGAATAACCATCTTCAACATTGACAGTTTCAAACATTTTATCAGGTGTGTGTGATTTTTATCCACTATATTGATAGTAGTTAGTTCACTTGGAAGAGGATGAGCTGCAAGGTTGTAGTCTGCTGCAAAAACGGATCCTACACACACTGCTGGTTTTACAGAGTTCTCCAAAACATTTTGCTGGGCATTTTGTATGTTTATGGACACTGCAGTATTAGAGAAACTGTACGTTTTGCATTTGTTCATCTCAGCAGAAGTTCAAAAACACTACAGCAATAGTCTGCATTACTAAACATAGAAGGATGTGTTAGGTCCATTGTTTTTTTTTATTTATTGAAAGACCTTCAGAGCACAAATCCACCAGAGGAATCACTTTTTTGTTTTGTTTTTACAGCTGGGTCCAACTCACCTCTTATAGACAATCTTCAGATCTCTCCAGTGCAGAAAGTTACATGTGCGTGGTTTTCGAGCCAGCACCATGGTGGTCATGTCCCTTATGATCTTTTTCTTCTCTCGCTCAGTAATTGGCAGGAACCACTTCTGCAGCCGGAGCTTCCCTTGGCGACTGAAGAGCAGCAGAAAACGCATCTGCATGACACCACAAAAAAAATAAAAAAAAATAAAATACATTGACAAATAAATCAAGCTGTAAACAAAAGGTATTAGTGAGAAGTTAACTAATAAGAAAAAGCTTAGAATAAGGATATAGAGTATTAGATTTAGAGTAGTCAGTGTGTAGCTTGTATAGCAGTATAGATTTGTCTCAATGTCAAATCAACATACTGTATAGCCAAAAAGTGAGTAAACCCTAAGTGAACATGTCAAAACTGTGTCTAAAGTGTCAATATTTTGTGCGAACATCATTGTTGTCTACCACTGCCTTAATCCTCCTGGACATGGAATTCACCAGAGCTGCACAAGTTGTTGCTGAGAACCTCTTCCACTCCTCCATAATGTCACCAGGGAGCTGCTGGATGTTAGACACAGGGCACTTATCCACCTCCCGCTTGAGAATGCCCCAAAGGTGCTCAATAAGGTTCAGGTCTGGGGACATACTTGGCCACTCCATCACCTTCGCCTTCCTCAGCAAGGCAGTTGTCATCTTGGCCTTGTGATTGGGGTTGTTAGTATTTTGGAAAACTGCAGTTTGGCCCCGTTTCTGAAAAGAGGGCATCATGTTCTGCTTCAGAACATCACAGTATATGTTGGAATCCATGTTTCCCTCACTGAAGCGCAGCTCCCCAGTTCCAGCAGCACTCATGGAGCCCCAAACGATGATGCTACCACCACCATGCTTGACTGTAGGCAAGACACAATTTCTTGGTACCCCTCACCAGGGCATCACCACACATGTTGGACACCATCATAAGTTTATCTTGGTTTCATCAGACCATGGTCTTGGACAGGTTGTTTTCAGCAAACAGTTTGAAGGCTTTCTTGTGAGCAAACTTCAGTAGAGGCTTTCTTCTGGGGCGACGGCCATGCCAGCCGATTTGTTGCAGGGTGCAGCGTATGGTCCGAGCGCTGACAAGCTAACCTTCTGCAACCTCTAAAGCAATGCTGGCAGCACTTATGTTAATGCGTCTGTTTTAAATGCCAGCTTCTGCACCCGATGCACAGCATCGACCCTTTTTCAGAGTGGAACCCGTCATGGAAAACCTCTGTATGACCCTTGCCACTGTTCTGTAACACACTTTCAGGGTGTTACCGAACTTCTTAAAGCCTAGGCCATCCTTGTGGAGAGCAATAATTCTAATTCTCAAATCCTCAGAGAGTACATTGCCATGAGGTGCCATGTTCAACATGCAGTGGTCAGTATGAGAGCATTGTACTCAAAGTAACAAATTTGAACTGCTCTAATATAAGATACACAAATGTGGATGGTCCTGTCAAGCAGAGAAAAAAATAAACATAACGAATAGGACATCTGGCTTTGCATGGTTAAATGAGGTACAGCTGTTATCACTTAGGGTGTACTCACTTTTGTTGCCAGCCATTTTTGACAATGAATGTTAAGTTATTTTCAGAGGCCAGTAAATCTATACTGCTATACAAGCAGCACATTCACTACTCTAAAATATATCCAAATTTCATTACTATAGTATTGTCCCTTGAGAAGATGGTTGCTGAAACGTGAGGGTTATACACACTTCTGAGAGATATGGTGTATATAAACCAGCAAACACACATACATATGATCATTTATAGTGTTTAATCAAGAATAAGTCAATTCATCACGATCATATGAATGAAGATAAAGAACAGTTTTAATCCTGCAACAGTCCACAGTGCATTCTGCTCAATATCTTCACACTACTGACTGCAAATCCTGAAATGTATCCTCCACTACAGAGACCCACAAACACACTGAAGGACAGGAAACAAAAGCTTATGGAGCCTCATGGGCGAAAGGAGACATGCAAGATCATAGCAAATATAATCCCGGAAAAAGTTTTTCTGTTCCTGTTTTAAATCTGTATAATATTTATCATCATTAGGGCTAGATTATTAAAATTGAGATTAATGTAATAATAAAGAGTAATAGTAATACTGAGATTATGCTAAAATACGATACAATATACTTTCATTGTGGATAATGTGATGTCTGTGTTTTCTTTTTATTAATACATTTGAATTAATCAATTTAATTACACTGGTCTGAAGCTTAATCAATATTTATTTAAAAAGTTATCTTTAAAATTAAGTAAAAAAAAAAAACACTGTTTTTCCTGTTCAGAGTTTTTTTAGTATATTTTTTCATATAAAAATTAGTTACCTTTATATTTGAATACATGATAGAAATCACTGAACCATTATGTTGATGTTGAAACACTTCTAAATTGCTGGCAGTTAATAAGCCTTTATATTACACAGATGTCTTCAAGAACAACTTTCCCACAGAATTCAAAGATATTTCATCAGAAACAATTTTCCTGTAGCATTAAAAATAGTCATCAATCAGGATGCTCCTAAACTGATGTTTTTACCCCCTCACATAAGGTCACTATGTCACGCCAGTGTCTTGTATTGTTTGGATGAAACTGAAATAAGATTTTAAGATGCTTTGAGTATTTATCGTGTGTGTTAATAGTTGCTGTCCACTGATATAAAGAATTAAATAAAGCCATCTGTGTAGGTTACTGTTATAATATAGGAACAAGATACAATGCATGGCTTAATGATTTATTATAAGTAAAGGGAAAGCCACCATCACCATCTGGTCTAAACACTGACTAAGCACATGGAGGAGCTGGGAAACATCTGGTAAACTGAACAAAGCTTTAGTAAGCACTGCTATTACTGTTACTGTGAGAAAATATTAGACATGTGTCTGTATTATTTTATGCACTGTATTGCTGCCATGTGATTATACATTTGCATAAATAAGCAGGTGTTTGTATTATAGTGACCAGTGAATATATACACATCTTGTTTTGCATGTATCTTGTCTTTGGTTATATACATCAAATAAAAAATAGGGTTCTGTCAGACTGTGCTAAATGAGCAACGGACACGATGAACCACTCCCGGGGGGCAACGGACACGATGAACCACTCCCGGGGGGCAACGGACACGATGAACCACTCCCGGGGACAACGGACACGATGAACCACTCCCGGGGGGCAACGGACACGATGAACCACTCCCGGGGACAACGGACACGATGAACCACTCCCGGGGGGCAACGGACACGATGAACCACTCCCGGGGACAACGGACACGATGAACCACTCCCGGGGACAACGGACACGATGAACCACTCCCGGGGACAACGGACACGATGAACCACTCCCGGGGTCAACGGACACGATGAACCACTCCCGGGGGCAACGGACACGATGAACCACTCCCGGGGGCAACGGACACGATGAACCACTCCCGGGGGCAACGGACACGATGAACCACTCCCGGGGGCAACGGACACGATGAACCACTCCCGGGGGCAACGGACACAATGAACCACTCCCGGGGGCAACGGACACGATGAACCACTCCCGGGGGCAACGGACACGATGAACCACTCCCGGGGGCAACGGACACAATGAACCACTCCCGGGGGCAACGGACACAATGAACCACTCCTAGGGCATGATGCAGGAATACACCCTGGATGGACCGCCAGTCTGTCAGAGGGCTCCATGAACACACAAATTCACACTTAGGGACAAATTACCATAGCTAATCCACCTACTGGCTTGTTTATGGGAACTAGGAGGAGACATTTAGAACCCAATAACCTAAGCTCAGGAATCATGAATCCTGAAGCTGTCAGCTAGTGCTACTATTCTAGCATTAGTTTGAATGGGTGGAGGCTATTCAACTTCTTCAGTAATGCTACTCAGACACAATCTAGAGGATAAATCACTTTTACACTTCGGCAGATCCTCTTCATCAAGTCCATATGGGAGACAAGCCGCACGTCTGCTTTGACATAAGTACGGTGAATCTCTGCAGTGAGGAAGCCTGTGGCCCACTTGTTAATAACGATCAAGGATTACAACTTCTTAATGGTTCTTGATTAGTTTGGGGGGGGGGGGGGAGCAAATAAACAGGAACAGTCCATGGTTATTCATTTAGTATACTGCGTTAACTAAATAGATTGTTACACAGCTTGTAAAAAGACCACAAATAGTCAGAATCAGTTCCAAAGTTTTTTGAAAGGTTTATGCAATTTCCTTTACAGCCACACCTGATACAGTACTGGTGCCCATAACAGCATGTAAATCAATAAAATACCTGAAATCAAAAATGATCAAAGCCAAGATTATCATCTACAAAGAGAAGACAACACATCCAGAACAAGGGGTAAAAAGGAGCATGTGGAGGCCAAGACTCACACAGGCCCTACTGTCTCAATGTCAAAAGAAAAAGGGTGATGGGACCTTACATCCAAAAAAAAAAGAAAGAGAAAACATTTTTCTGTATCTTTCCCTCTCTTAGTAACAAAGAGCTTGAAAGAGTAAAAGTATAAACAAATTACATCATGGCCCACATGTAAACGCTTTGAATGGGTGTGTTTGTGTTGTCTCTAAACACAGTAACTACAAAAAAAAACCTGACGGTGAAGAAAAAACAATGCAAGCAAAAGCTTGAAAGTCATATACCAGGCATATAGCAAGTGTAAGTAATGGCCATATAGGACTGTGTAGATCAGCTTTACAAACTCCTCACTTTGACTACAACTACAGTATGTGTCTTCCTGTCCGACTTATCCTGCCTGCAGGCTCACAAGCTGAATTTCCTCCACTTTTATGTCCCTCTTTTGTTCAAACTCTCAGACTCACACACACTCGCACATACTGTACCTACCTGATCTTTCAGGAATACTGTGTGCATGTAGTGTGCAATAAACACACAAATAACACATGTACTGAGAATATGATTACTTCACTTTCAGTGAGGAGCTCAGAATTGTAATTAAAATAGCTCTTTGCCAAATGGAAGCTAGGCTTAAGTGTTGATTGCTGAATCTAAGGTCTGTGTGTTAACACTATTAGATTGTACAGACTGTGCAATAACGCGTTCCCCATGTGAGATTATATGGTAAAGGTCCTCTAATGTCAGCGCTGCAGTTACACAAATCACTACATTCTACTATTCAGTTCTATTTCATTTGTGTAGAGATTTTAACATTAAAAATTGTCTCAAAGAAGCTTTGAAGAAATATAAAAATTATGAATTCAAAATAAAGTTAAACGGGTATTCATCACTAACGAGCCAAAATGGACGACCACAACAGCAGTTCAAAGCTGGCACCATACTCCAAATTTAGGTTATGATCTACAGTTGTGCAGAAAAATACTTAAACACGCGCGCACACACGCGTGCACACACGTGCGCAGTCATCGCTTTATGACAAAGATTGTAGAATTATTTTATATTAACATTTAAATTATTAATTTATCAAATAAAAAAAATTGTTTTGATAAATTTTATTTAAAAATTGTTTATTTATTAATTATTATTATTATTATTATAAATAATAATAATAATGTTTTGCTTACATCCTGAACTAGATGTTTTCGTGAAATTCATCCGAAGTCCTTAAATCAGATGCTACACTACGTAGCTAGAAGGTTGTGGACGCTTGACCTCCCAAGCCATATTTAAGCCTTCCCTGTTCTGTAGCAACAGAGCAAGAACTCAATTGTCTAGAATTGTCCCTCCACTGGAACACGGCATGACAATGAACCTGAGCACAAACCAACTTGAAAACGTGAAGACACGTTTTATCCTGCACAGAGCACTGACCTCAACCCCACTGAACACTTCTGAGAGGAGCTTAAAAGCTGAATGCACCCCCAGCCCAGCCCACCTCATCCTCCTCCTCCTCCCTGCATCAAGTCTCTGACGTCACTAACACACTTGGGAATAGCAAAGAGAATAAATCTAAGAGATGTTTTTTTCCCGTAAACTTTTTACCATACAGTAAAGTTTCCTTTCTTTTTCCCCCCTCAACCACACAAAACACCTTTAAATGTTTTATAATAAAATAAAACAAAACGTTTTAAAATGAATTTAATATGATAAATAAATAGAATAATCTCATACAAGAGCTCTGTTGAAGAGGAACTCATTAAGAAAAAGCCGGAGATAGTTTAGGAGACGTGGTGGATGAAGGACAACGCAGTAATAATGAGGAGGTGAGATGGAACCAGTTTCTGTGGAAAGTGCTGACTGTGTACCAAGCGGTAACTCGGAGTACCGTGTTATTACTAGCAGGTCAGAAAATCAAAACAAACTCACATTTCTTAGTTAATAGCGTATCTAACCCTTATACCTCCGTTCTGTTTATTATTTCTGCTAAAGAAACGTCGTCCGTCGAAGCGAATCTGCGGATAAATAAAAGCACGGAAGTTAAACAGCTACCTGAAACGAACAGGTGCAGGATAACGACCTGTCGGGGGGGGAAAAGACAATAACACTGAAACCGGAGCGACTAGCTTGAGCTTTAAGGCTGGAAAACTTTACCATCTCGGTCACTTACCATTTTGAAAAACAAATGTAGTTAAAATGTTAGTTAATTTGTCGGTTTTCCTGAATGCTCTGACATCGTCGTGTCTCCCAGATAGCGTCAAACAGAAAGTGCGGAACTCCTCCTCCTGAGTCCGCGGTTCAGTCCCAAACACACACGTATCGGATGTACTAGTGCACTACATAGGGCGTCTGACCCATTGGTTCATAAACAAAGTAGTGCGTGCGAGAGTCATGGAGGAAGGGTATTGGAACACAGCCGCTTTTTTGCGTCAGTGAAATCGCTCTGTTACACCTGTTCGAGGGTGTGGAGGGGTTTCAGGTGGAATCAAATGAACCGAGCCTTCCTTCTGACTCATTTGACTCATCACCAATACTGAATGTAACAGAGAATTAAAATACTCTGTACAGACTTATTTTAACTAGATTAACATTAACCTATATATTTCAAACAGTTAGAAGTTATATATTATATATATATAACAGTTATATATTGATTTAATCTGTAGAAATTGTTCATAACCTGAAAATTAATAACAAAGGACAGCAATGTATACCAAGTCCTGGGTCTGTTTAATAGTTCATCTTATTTTTAATCCTATTTGGGTTCAAAGGATTCCAACTTTTCTATACTTTTATAAAGAATATGCAGATTTTAGAAAGAAATGTGCAGTTGAAGTAAACAGTAAACATTTAGACAATATGTATGTATGTACAGATGTGTAAGTATGAAATGTGCAATTGAGGTGTACACATAGTACAAATAATAGGTGTTGTGTGTTCCATGGTGTTAATTGTTCATCAGATGGATTGCTTGAGGGAACTGTTCCTATGTCTGTTAGTTCTGGAGCTCAGAGTTCTGTAGCGTTGACCAGATGGCAACAGTTCAGAGGAAGGACTTTGCCCTTTTGCTCACTCTGGAGGAGTACAGGTCTTGGAGAGTGGGGAGAGTTGTGCCAATGATTCACTCAGCAGTCCGGACTCCCCTCTGTAGTCTCCTGAGGTTGGATTTGGTGGCTGAGCTCATCTCAGCCTCCAAAAAAGAAATAAGTATAAAAATAAAAAATAAATTAATTAAAGTTTAACATATATACATATACACACAGACACACATATATACACATACAGATATACACACATACATACATATATACACACATACATGTATATATCCCTAATGAGCAAGCAATGGTGGCAGGGAAAAACTCTCCGAGATTATGTGAGGAAGAAACCTTGAGAGGAACCAGACTCAGAAGGGAACCCATCCTCATTTGGGTGACACTCTACAGTAAATAGTGTAAATGTAAATAATATCCTTTCTACAACAGTTTATAACAGTGCAACCGAGAGCTTCTGAGGAAGTAATGGATTTGATTGCTGATAAGGACCAGACCGTACAGCTGACTGACACAACACTAGTTTAAAAATGTTAACATCTTAACATCTTAACATTTCTGCCTTGATTGCATTAGCATTAAAATAACTTTCAGGATTGTAGCACCTTTTAATGATGTTACATAATTGCCAATCAAATACAAGCAGAGTTCCAGTAAGATTTTAATAATCAGATCTTTAAAAAAAAATGTATCATTAAAAATAAAGCCCAGTGCAAAATAAAATCACACTAAGCAGTAATGTTTGAGATTATTAGCACATAAACTGAATTAATAAAAGCACGGTATAAAATAACCTAGCTATACTATTAGAAAGTAATATAATTGAACTCTCACAATCTCGCCACTAGAGGGCGACGCATTTGACTCAATTATACACAGGCGTGTAGTAAAATGTCACTACAGAGCAATCGAGGTCTCGAACGGGATTGGTCAGAAGATCTTAAATTATAAAGTAGATAAATCAACACTTTCTAACCAGTGAGAGAATTCAATTCTGTTTGTGGTATTAATTAAATAACTAACTAAATTCAACATTATGGCAATACAAAGTCTGTTATTTTGCTATTTTCAATAGGACACAGATTAAAAATAACACCAGTCTTAAACTCTAATAGGGAGGTAATAATAGTTAAAAGAAAAGCACAAAGATAAGAGATTAGTTTTATTTATTTTTTTAAGCATTAGTTGAAGTAGTTGAGGAAGAAGTAGGTTTTTAAACATTGCTTGAAGTCTCATTGCATCTCAGCAAAGAGTCTATATGATCTTGTTTATTTGCTTGACGCAAGGCCGGATTTTGGTGTAACAGACACTATTTACAGCTGTCTTATTATCTGAATTGCCAGGTAATCTTAGTATAAATATAAAACCCATGAGAAAACTGTAGTTTGGTAAGAATACACAAATGAGTCTTGACTGCATTACTCCTGTAGATCCAGCAATGAACTGTGGGATTCATTTAAATAAGCTGCATTTATCCTTTTGTATGGACCAAAGATATGTATGGTATGAAATTTTATTCCTCATTGTATTTTTATCAATAGAAAATTGCACATAGTGGGAGATAAGTTCAGAACATAATCAGATTGATCACAGTTATTAGAGCTGATTGCTATCATTTGAGGTCATTGCAATCACTTGATCCTAATCACGTACCTTCAGTAACCATCAAAAATGTAATTTTCTACACTCTCCCTAAAACATGCTGAAGAAGAAATGACTCAGTACCTTAATAAAGCTTAATTACACCACTTTGCTAAGCTATGCTGATTATCCAATAAACTTTTTTTCATTAATAGGTTTTTTATAGGCTTTTGTTATAATTCACGCTCGTCTTCCATGCAGCAGAGAAGAGACAAACCAGGGTTCCATGATCAGTGTCTTTAAATGGCTGTATAATGGGAAAGGAAAGAAAATCACAATAAGTCTAATGGATCTTTAGCTAAAATTTCATGATCTCTGAGCCTTTAAAATGAAGATGAATCTAACAGTTTGTCACGATAGTTCCCATAGGCTACTGAACTACATTTCCCATCAGCCCCAGAAGGTCACGCATCCTATTCGTTTGCACCCGTGCCTGATTTTCACCCTGATTAGGACCCTTATATATGTCACTGCACTTCAGCATCCTTTTCTACATGTT
The DNA here is from genome assembly GCF_022655615.1 of Tachysurus fulvidraco. Taxonomy (NCBI): domain Eukaryota; kingdom Metazoa; phylum Chordata; class Actinopteri; order Siluriformes; family Bagridae; genus Tachysurus; species Tachysurus fulvidraco. The sequence goes on from NC_062539.1 coordinate 9,601,358, forward strand.
CTGTCACGTTTCATGGTTGTTAAGTTAAGTTTACTAAATTCTGCATTTGCTTTGCATCTGTCTTTTCAACCAGATCCTGACAAAGTCCATCAGGATGATAATGTAATAAAAAAAAAACAAAAAAAAACAACAACAGTGCTACACACAGGGAAATGTGTTATGATGTCATTTCACAATATCAGTATCACATCATTGACTGGTATAAAAGCGAAGGCCTTCTCAATCCAGCAGAACTATCATGTGCCACAGAATTTGATCTAATGTATTGTGGAATTAAATGTCTGCAGTGAGGTAAACAAAAAAAGTGCAGAGACAGATTCAATACAAAGTCTGTTAATGTATCCTATTTCATGTGCACTCCTGTAGTGATATGAGAAACCAGCGGTGTGTGTGTGTTAATTAGAATGAATGGATTGATTTGTCTTCATTAACTAAATTAAGATGTTAATGCAGAGTAAAACAGAGCACCTCAGAGTGTGACATGCTTTCTCTTTAGTTTTCAGCTCACCAATTCATTATTTTTGGAATAAGGATGGATGTGAAAAGGCTTCAAAATACTTTATGACTAAAGATTTGGAAGTGGCAGGCAATTTAAAGTTTTGTTGTTTTGTTATTAAACAGCTATTTAATCAAAGCACAACACAGTTTAACACACCGGATAATGCTTAAGAAAGAAATGATATTCATTTACCCAAGCAGAAGGAAAAACAAACCTGGAATCCTGCTCCTACATACAGGAATTTCTCAAACCATGCGACTGAATAAGCAACATTCAGATCCTTTATTTCTGAGATTTATTTTGGGTAGCAGTAATAACACAGAAGTCTGCAAAGCGATTATATGGCAAAACCATCAAAATGACAATCAACGTATTCTCAAATCCAAGAGCAAAAAGTCCTTTTTAAAAAAACTCTTTAAACCTCCAGGATTTGTCAGTTAATCCACATTCACATTCCTTCTTCATTTATACATAAACGTGTCATGACGCAGGAAGCGGACCCAGACGCAGGATAGCAAAACACAACAGGGTTTAATAACGAAAGAAACACTAAAGACAGGGCAAGACAACAGTAGATTCCACGCTGCCATCGGCAACGCGGCACACTTAAATACAAAGGACAATGATGACACAATGAGGAGCAGGTGTGGTGACAGGGAGGAGCAGACGAAGGCGGGGCAGACACGTGACGAGAAACAAACAAAACAGTTCACTGCACGTGGCCAAAGTCCAGGCTGAGTCATAACAAAACGCTTCTCTTGTTCCTAGTTTTACTGCAGCAACTTGACAACGTGCTTTAAAATTAATCATTGAATATTAAACTGAATAAGATGAAAGGTTAAAGCGCCGATTCTGGACATTCTAGCGCTCACTATATAGTTAACCCTGGGTCATTGTAAACCGAGAGGAAACAAAATCCTTGGTTAGCTTGTCTCTTGTTTCACACTGCTCATACTTTACCCAGGGTTACCAATTACTCCTGGCTATTTCTATTCTGTATCACACTGTACATTCCTCCTCCTCCTCCTTCTTCTTCTTTCCATATTTACTGTCAACAACCATGAAGGGATGAAAATAGTGTGTTTTTAACTGCTTTAAATAATCTTGTGCTTCCGCATCAGAGAGATAAAACGTCACCATGTAAATCCTCCTTGGCTTTTTTAAGCCTCCTGAGAACACAGAGGCAAAAAAACAGAGGAAACACAGAGGAGCAAATTATTTCTATACTTTTCTAAGCATGGATTTGTGTTTACTTATACAGTAGACTTGCTGATATCTTTCACAGCTTAATAATCATTTTTGGCCGTTTTAAGTCAGACACCGAGGTATTTATTGATATCCAGCTTCTACTAGTTTTTTTTAGCCAGTTTCTTAAAAACTTGGCTACTTGAATAGACTTTTCTGTCCATAGCTGTAAAAAGAATACTGCTTTGTCTTCATACCAACTGAAGCATTTTCCATCAAAACTGACTTTTCCCTGAACTATTGTTCATACAGAAAAGGGTTTGAGTGACTGTACAAAGCATGTGTTATGAGGCTGTTCAGGTTCAGTATAAGCATCGCTTCATACTGTCCAATGTTTAACTGTAAAATGAAGTCTACACACCACTTCAGTCCAAATTTTCTTTAAATGCGCCATCTATTCTAATATTAAAGCTGAAGTGATAATCTGGCTATGTATCAAAGTCATATAGCTAGTTAAATAGTAAACTTTATTCCAAAAAATGTACATAAATACTACTACTACTACTACTACTACTACTAATAATAATAATAATCATAATCATAATAATCATAATAATAATCCACTGAGATTTAGATTCAGGATTCAGTTCCTTTGTACAGCATACTTATTAATATCTAATCTATTCTGCTTGTAAAGTACAACACACGATAAACAGTCCAGTTGATCCCAGGTTTCCTTTTTACACACTACACTAATAACAGGTGGTCATCATGAGTTAACAAACATGAGCTTTATACACAAGACTCTGATTAATTATCAAGCTTTTAGATTTACTATGATAAACTCAGTGTCCCAAAGCGTAACAGCACAAAAGTCCCGGTTAAATGGAAGAACATACATGACACTGAATGCTCTCACTACCATTTAAAAAGATCCAAACTTTACAATGCTTTGGGGAAACTGAGCCCTGATTATTATTATTTTGATGTGTGAAAATATTAGGAACAATTCTTACAGATGTACTGTAGCTCTAAAAATTTCTAGCTTCTTACTGGATCTGTTCGAGACAAGCAAGGTTTGTGGATTTGCTGCAGTCTTCTGGAAGGAGTAGTCCTCTCTCAGTTTTCTGATAAGAGACATGATGAATTCCACCGATTACCAGAAGTGCTCGTGTGCATCTTCATCCAAGAGGAGTTAAGTAATTACAACATAAATAAAGAGATAAGTCATATTTTAGCTGAGGAGGTCATACTGCTACAAAAACAAATAAAACTGAACCAAAGCTGAAAAATTTCACACTCAAACAAGCACAACTGGAAATTGAGAAAAAAATTCTAAATGACTTTAATGATAAAAGTCTCACATGTGCCACAGTATTTCCTCCTCCATCTTAGATCGGTAACACTGGGTATATGCTGAATAAGAGAAAACACCAACATTATGTGGATAAGATACATACAGTATATCAAATCACATAATATACAACAGAACATACATCACACAACATCGAGAAAGTCTTTAACACTTGAGTAGAGATCAGATGTACTGGAGCACAAGGTTGTATTGGGATGCATTATGTGTATGTCTGGCTAAAGAGAGAAGTCTTTAATCTACATTGAACTTGGATCTGGTGAATTATGCTCTCATCTTTTTGTCAAGTGTTTAATTGCTGGAGAACAGCATAGAGCACATAGAGCCTGAAAGTGGTGAATAATAGCTTTGTCAGAAATGATGGTATGGTAACACAAACCAAGCAGTAAATCTTTAATGAGTTAGTCAGTCAGTATCTGTAGTAAAAGCCTGAAAAACATCACAAAAGATGAATGCTACAGGTTGGTGATGTCGCTAAGTATTTACTTAAGACTATCCGATCCAATACTATTGCTCACCAAAGAATTGGGTGCTCTGCCACCTAAGGTGCTATGTTCTAAATTATTATTATTTTAAACACAACTGGATGTAAATAACAGGACATAAATGCTGCAATTCTGATCTACTGTCTCTTAATCATCTTCTGATCCTAATATCTTCACTGTATAACCAAAACAAAGTCAACCTGCCTCATCATTCCAATACTTTTGGCGAAGTCTCTCTCTCGCTACCTAAAGTACTGCTATGCATTTTTGTGTCATGTATCTTTAAAAACAAGCTGTGTCTGAGTAATGAATTAGGCATAAGATGAGTCACATGACAAAAAACAGGACGCATAATAGCAACACCTTTGGATAGAGAATTAAAAAGAGACTGCTTTTTTCCCCCACCTCAAAGCTCAGACGGCAGGAAGCATTAATATGAAGAGAATATTGCTACTTTTTACTTTCTATCAATCACTATAACGAGGCAAAATACCCTGCTGCCCATTTAGATGTGCTAAATGTGAGAGAAGGAACAGCTTCTTTTCCGCTCCAGGCAGTTGCCAAGCAACAGGTGGCCCAGAGAGCCAGAGGGTAACTGCTGGATATCACAGAGTAATGATGATGACCTTTAGCCAAACACTCGCTCTCAACCGTTCTCTGTGAAAGCTGAACGATCACAGCATCTGTGGATGTACATGTTGCCCTTCTTTAGAGGCAGCAAATCAGTGCTTGGGTGATGGGAGGCATCATAGTGGTTAGCATGTTTGCCTCCCACTTCAGGGAGTGTGTGTTCTCCGCAGTCTAAAGACGTGTTGTAGGCAATTTGCATCTCTAAAGTGTGTGTGTAAACCGGTCTCGTGTGATGGGCTGGCACTGTCCAGGGCGTCCCCTGGAATAACACCTCAAGGATTTGACGGACCCTGTGTGAGATAAGCAGTTTTTTTTATTAATTTTTTTATTAATCTGCAATCTTTTTCCCTTTATTTAACATTTCCATGTACGGTGTCTCTGTAGTTCTGGCAGTACTGACAGAATCCCAATTACACATCATTAGAATAACAATGTCATTTTATGTCTTAGTAAATCTAACGTGTTTTTTACAGAGATCCGTCCGACTTCAGTTTGTTCACGTTCGTCTCTGAATCGGATTAATTTTGTTTACTCACTGAGACTTAAAATCTCACAATCACTCAGATGAATCTGGTTCTTCTCACGATTTCTTACTCATATCGTCTCAGGAGTTTTTCTTTAAAACTCTTGCCCCAGGCTTACCCCTTAAGGACAAAGTTCATTTTCAACTTTGCTATTTTTATTCTGAATTTACTCTTTAAAAACACTCGGGTCAGTAGGTTCAGAGACTCCACAAACAATAGATAAGGTGAGAACGTATCTTGGATAGGACCACAATGGAGCAGAGAGTGGTGGGTGCAAAGTGCAAAGCGGGCTTGCTCCTGTTTTATACTTTTCTTTTTCATATAATCAAAGATTTAGTGTTTTCTTTTTTAGGGTAGTTTTTTCTTTAATTTGTTACTCAGGTCAAAAGGTCCTCAAGGTATGTTGTAAAGAATTTTATATATAATGACTTTTTCCAAATAAAAAAAAAAGAGAATAAAAGAAAAGTGGGGGATGCGCATTGACTAAGCAAAAAAGCGCACCAGTGGTTGTACTTCCTGTGGCAACTAATGAAGTTCAGCCTACCAAAGATGATGGTGGTGCACTTCTACATCCATAGTCTATATTCACCTCCTTGGTACGTTGCTGCCACTACCAGGGACAAAAACGCAGACCCCGGAATCTCATCCGCTCTGCTGGAAAGACGATTGGCTGCAATTTGCCACCTGTTCAGGATCCTGGGCAGTTAAGATTGGCTAATCAAGGCTTTCTCACCCTCTCCACAACATTTTTGAAGCACTCCCCTCCTGCAGAAGACTGTGATCCATCAAGACAAAAACTTCATGTTTCCTTCCATCAGCAACTGGCCTCATTAACAATATGCAGGACCCATCACAGTCTCTTAACTGCATTCATGCACAAACCCCCTTAGTTGTGTTAATATGCATTACATTAAAGCACATGCCTCAGACATGCACACTGCACCTGCCTTCTCCTTTCCTTGCTACCGTTTCCATCTGCCCTGAATGTAGCATATGTATTTTAATGTTTGCACTGGTTCACTTTTTATACAATATTATACTGCACTACTACCAACGCACCAAGGCAAATTCCTCGTACATTTAAAAACCTGCTGTAATTGGTAAGAAAGCTAATTCTGATTAAAATAGTCTTTAGAGATTCCGACATCACCGGATGTGATTCAGATCAGAGAGCAGCAATAACTCACCTGCTGTCCTTGGCATTGACGCACAGCATCCAGCAGGAAGTCTGAGTCTTCACAGAGCAGCTGGGAATCCTCACCATGACCGGCAAACACCGGACCCCTGACGCCTGCTCAAGATGGCTTACAATCATGATTCAAGCTCCTTTGACTCAACTCACTGCTCAGTGATGTTTTCTCTGATCTGAGACCCATAATTCAAAAACGTTGTGGATGTACAGTATGTGAACGTCAACTACACACAGTGATGGTCTAGTAGGAGTGGAACTGAAAAGTACTGCAGTTCTACTCTATAGCCATGAGTCATGTAGCCACCTTAATGAATCTTTTTCATATTTGCTATAGTGACACCATATTATTTAAAAAAAAAAAAAAACGACACTAATCGAATAGAAATGATAACAGTTTCAGATATTTTAAACACAAAGGGATCTTGAAACGATATGCAACTCAAATGTCAGCACTTCTAACATGCTGCAAACTTAAAAACAACTTAGACATATGACTTGAAGCTTAAAAAGAAATCATCTGCTTGTACAGACAATTAAGATGACGTTTAAAAGTCAGCTTTTACAGGATGTGGAGGTGCATTCTGCTCTCTGTGCAGCAAAAGCAGTTCACTGTAAGGAACCAAATTAAAGGTAAAATGCTTCACTGTATGCATTCAAAGGTTTTGTGTTAATCTGATCGTGAATTTGTTGAGGGTTATACAACAGATACAGGGCTCTCATCAACCGCAGCCAGACATTAAGACTGTGTGTGGATTTGCTGTTAAATCGTCTCTGTGTGCCAGGCCGTGATCAAAAGCTGTCCGTGCTTAGCTCCCGGTGGGTTCACTTGAAACAGACACATCTGTAATGATTAACAGAAGAAAAGAGGGAAAAAAATGAAGGTTCGTTTATTCATTCTTTGCTGCTAAATGAATAATTATTAGTAATACCACTTACATGAAAACATTCTGCTGTGCACACTGTAAGCTTACTGTATTTGCTTATCAGGCATCATATTAAAATCATTGAGGTGAAGTGAATAAGATTATCTGATCTTGTTACAGTGGCAACTGTCATGGGGTCAGTTATATTAGACTGAATGAACAGTCAGCTCTTGAAGGTGATGTGTTGAGGGGAAAAATTGGGCAAGCCTAAAGTATAAAGGCCTGATGAACTCCGACAACTCTGGAGGATGTGGTAGCTTAGATTTTAAGGTCTGGGATTACTGATTGGAAAATCCCAGGTCCACCAAGTTACCATCGCTGTGCCCCTGAGCAAGGCCCTTAATTGCTCAGTTGACAAAATGTTAGTCACTATATGAAATGAATAGTGAAGGAAATGACAAGAGTCAACAGTATGCTGATTGGTGTACCATAACAACAAGTTCTCATTCTGTTTAATCTAACATATCCTCAAATTAGTGTTTTTATACATTTACTTTGTGATGAGAGAAAAAAAAACTGAAACTATATATAAAAAAAATTAATCCAAATTAAACAACTGTTATGGCTTTTAAACACAAAACATCCAATTATTAGGAAATGGAAAAAACAAAACAAAATAATAATAAATAAATATACACTCAATAGGCACTGCTTTAATATTTTTTCTAGCTAATATCTGTCACTATGTAAATTATATGAAGGTTTTCCATTCAACGGTATCTTTGTGTAAGTAGTAAACAGGTGTAAAGAGACGTCTTACCAGCCAACTTGATCCAAAACCCATTACAAATTAGGGTCAAATCTCATTAGTCGGATTGTTCAAGTATTTATGGGTTTGCTGCACTTTTCCATATCCTTGTAAAGTAAACGGGAATAAATAGTAAGTAGGAAATACCAACAGTACATTTTCATTTTTCTCAGAGGCTTACTGTTCCTACAATGATCATGTGTTTGTGACTGATAGAAAGCTTTGATGATACAGACATTAGTTCAGTTCATGCTGCGATTTCATTTAAAGGTAGGGTCTCCGTTGTTTGAAAGCCAATGTTGATATTTGAAATCACCTCTACCCCAATTGGGTCCCACCCCTGTATTGATAGCTCCACCCACACATACATATGTAAGTCCGGCAACTAACGGAAAGAAATGTGTTTTTATCATAGCTGAAGGGAAGAACAATATGATTGCAGATAAACAAACAAGAAAAAATGACACACAAGCATAATCAGGCAAAGGACGGCTTATATTAGTTCTGTGTAACAAAGCAAAACCAACGTTATTCACCTAAGAAGGAAAAAAAAACGTCTCGGTGTCTTTAATAAAGTTGAGTTTCCCGAGTCAATAACTCCTGAGCTAAACACTGTTACTACACAAAACACGGTTGTAGCTGCCTCTCTACATTACTACGAAAGAAGACGTGTTAATTGTGTAGTAACAGCGTTTAGCTCAGGAGTTATTGACTCGGGGAAACTCCAATCTGTGAATATGCACCAACTTCCTGCTCCTTCAGTTCTCTCCAGCGCTGGAAAGCTGATCCTATATTAACACGTCCTACTTCTTGCCTTATCGTAACCCTTTCTTCGCTTTCTTTCTTTGTTTTTATCCTCCATGTCAATGTTAAAACCGCTTTCTGCTGTCACACATGCACACTGAACACTATCTCCACCCATATTGACAAGACACGCCCCTTTCTTCTCATTGGCTACACGTTAGTTTTGTTTTGTTTGTCGGCCCGACTCAGTTTTATGAAGCATTTATCAAACAACAGAGACCCCACCTTTAAATCCACTGGCTCACTGTTGAAACCTCAAAAACACAGCAAAGGTTTCAATATTAACCTTTTTATTTAATTTTTTTTGTCATTTATTTTCTTTTTTTTTTTTTTTCCTTTTTTTTTTTTTTTTAACAATAATGAAAAAACATTGCGTGCTGCATTCACATTTTCCCGAGGGATTTGATTTCGTTTCCTTTGAACGGCAGTTTGTTCACAGAAAAACCAGTGAAAAGCTTGAAGCTGGATCCATCCGTGGCTGAGATCCATAACAGGAGTGCAAATGGTGGCCTAATCAATACATCCACAACACTTCTAATGGATTTTTTCTTTTAATTCTGTTTGCTGTTAATTTCGGATCCTTTGTGTTTGTTTTCATTTGTTCAAAATGTATCTGTTAAAATGAATCTCCCAGTCCATATGTAGTCTCCCCCACACACACTTCTGTCTGTGTCCATATCTACGCCACATAAGTGTACACTTTGCGATCCTCTGGTGTTCGTGCCAAATATTCTCTTTCTATAAGTCCTTCGATCCTCTTTTTAATCACCACTGGACTAGAGAGGAACCGTGCCCGTAACTGCTGAGTCACCTGATGAAAGAAAAAACAAATCTGACCGTAATACAAATAAAACAAAATAAAAACAAAAAGCAACAAAACATCATAGCAATGTTCTACTGCAAAACCCATCATTTGAAGGACTCTACACTGCCTAATAATTATTCAGGATGGAAAATAAACACAGATGACTTACAGTACTAAATGATCTAGAATGAGACATGAAATAAAAGATGTATGGTTAGTGAAACACGCACCTCTGCTACAAGGACATTGTGCTGCAACTTCTTTCTGGATTTCATGATGCGTACTATTGCTGCCTCGATTTCATGTTTCCGGTCATCGTCCACTTTCTGCCGTGTCTCCTTTCTCTCGACGTCCAACTCCCCCTGTTTAGCAGCAACTGAAGCACAAGACGTAATTACAAGTGTGTTAAAAATAAGCATAAAGCAAAAATAAACAAACAAACAAACAAGTAAATAAATAAATAAATTGGATTATGGATTATAATCAAATTGCTTAATTTAACTTGTCCACCTCATCACAATCATCAGGAGCTGCTAAAGTGCTGCTACTTTTTTCGTGTCTTACTTTCATGTCAGTTTTTTTTGGTGATTATGATTTCCTCAAACAGGAATCGTTTGAGAAATGTGGAAGAAAGCTTTGAAAGTGAACCGCCTCGTCAGCGTCCCCTTTCCTCCACTACTGACAGAAGAGTGGAATTGCTCTACCTGTCTGGATTTTCACTCTATGCAGTTTGGAGGTAAACTGGTTGTTGACTGTAAACATGTGGCCGTTCTCAATCTCTTTGCTCTTTGGCTCCTTGGTAAGCACTCGCTGTGTTGGTTTTCCACACGCCAGAGACTGCAATGCTCGTACCAGCTCCCGCTCTGGGATATCTGTCTCCTGCTGGATCTCCTACAGTGGATCACAGTATCAAAACTTAAATTGCTGCCAATAAAACACATGGACTTAGTATGTTAATACATTAAATTACTACTCTGCTACAGCTAATACTACTTCCACTACTCTTACTGCTGCTTCTACTTCTGTTACTGCTAATTCTGTTACTACTGCTTCTGTTACTGCTGCGTCTACTTCTGTTACTGCTAATTCTGTTACTACTGCTTCTGTTACTGCTGCGTCTACTACTGTTACTGCTAATTCCGTTCCGTTAGGGCTACTCCTGTTAGGGCTACTCCTGTTAGGGCTACTCCTGTTAGGGCTACTCAGAGGTGTCAAGTAACGAAGTACAAATACTTTGTTACCTTACTTAAGTAGAAATTTTGAGTATCTATACTTTAATGGAGTAATTATTTTTTAGCAGACTTTTTACTTCTGCTCCTTACATTTTCACGCAATTACTTTCTACTCCTTACATTTTAAAAATAGCCTCGTTACTCCTATTCCATTTCGTCTTGATTTCATTCCGGCTTGTCATCATTCAAAAAACCTATCAAGATAAATCGTGCCATCCGGATAGAGAGAATTTGATTGTGGTTGGATGAGAAGTATAAACATATACCATTCCGACACCCTATTGGTTTGTACGCGACCCATCGCACCTGCACATGACACAAATCACGTCACACTTCAGTTACCCAATGCTGGACATAGCAGACGGAGCCAAGTACGAAGGTGTCAGTGGCAGAGACTCAAAACTCAATGTCTCAACAACCAAGCACCAGCGCCAGCAAGCCAGGAAGACCAACCAACTCCAACCCTTATACATCCATGGCTGTACCTGGAAGAATTGTTTGAAATGGTGATGGAAAAAGAACTCATTGTGCATGCGCTGTAAGCTACGCGCCATCTAATTTAAAAAAGCTGAAATTTTTATTTTTTGCCCAATTATTAACAAATTTGAAATTCGACTTTAGCCAAATGTTATCTGAGCTTAAATTATTGCTATATTTGTAAGTTAATTTTGCAAAGCTATAGTTATAGTCAAAGCTATATGTTATTATCAGTCGATTATTGACAATACTGTAGTGACCTAGTAACGCACTAATAATGATAAATTTGCAATGTTTGCTGTGGCAAACTTGGGTACATGCCAATGGTTTGCTTGCTACCAGTAGGCTATGATTCAACATTGCAAACTAGTTTGGTGGCTCGGTGTAAGATTTGAAATTCAAATTCATCCAAATGTTATCAGAGCTTATATTGTTACTATATGCAGTAAGTTAATTGTGCAAAGCTATAATCTACAGGTGGTTGATAAGGTATGTACTAAAGACACACGCCTGTATGGGGCCCTATAGGTCCTTGTAAAGAGGTAATAGGCCCAACTATTGGCACAGCTAAGTTTTTGTCCTTACTGGCATTTTTTCCTTACATTACTTTTACTTTAATAAAGTAGTTTTGAAACCAGTACTTTTAATTGAGAAAAAAGTTTGAGTTGATGCTTCAACTTCTACAGAAGTCTTTTTAAACCCTAGTATCTATACTTCTACCTGAGTAATGAATGTGAATTCTTTTGACACCACTGCTGCTACTTCTGTTACTACTAAGTCTACTACTGCTGCTTCTGTTACTGCCGCTTCTGTTACTGCCGCTTCTGTTACTGCCGCTTCTGTTACTGCCGCTTCTGTTACTGCCGCTTCTACTTCTGTTACTACTGCTTGTGATACTACTAAGTCTACTACTGCTGCTTCTGGTACTGCTGCTTCTTTTACTACTACATCTACTACTGCTGCTGCTTCTGTTACTGCTACATCTACTACTGTTACTGCTGCTTCTGTTACTACTACGTCTACTACTGCTTCTGCTACGTCTACTACTGCTGCTTCTGTTACTACTATGTCTACTACTGCTTCTGCTACTGCTACGTCTACTACTGCTTCTGCTACGTCTACTACTGCTGCTTCTGTTACTACTATGTCTACTACTGCTTCTGCTACTGCTACGTCTACTACTGCTGCTTCTGTTACTACTACGTCTACTACTGCTATGTCTACTACTGTTACTGCTGCTTCTGTTACTGCTACATCTACTACTGTTACTGCTGCTTCTGTTACTGCTACATCTACTACTGTTACTGCTGCTTCTGTTACTGCTACATCTACTACTGTTACTACTATGTCTACTGCTGCTTCTGCTACTACTTCTTCTGCTACTTCTTTTACTGCTGCTTGTGTTACTACTAAGTCTACTACTGCTGCTTCTGTTACTGCTGCTTCTGTTACTGCTACTGCTGCTTCTTTTACTACTACTGTACGTCTACTACTGCTGCTTCTGTTACTACTAAATCTACTACTGTTAGTGCTGCTTCTGCTACTGCTGCATCTGTTACTGCTACATCTACTACTGCTGCTTCTGTTACTGCTACTACAGCTTCTATTACTTTTACTGCTATGTCTACTGCTGCAGCTGCAAATTATATGTTGAGAATAAACGCAGTAAACATGAGCACTGTTGTACCTCAAAAGTGCACTTTTCTCTGCTGTTGAAGAGCATGAGGATGGTCATCTGGAAGGTGGACACCTGTAGTATGTGCTTCCTTGTGTTGGAGCCTGTTACCTGTGCACCTCCTACACCCACCTCCGAACCATCCTTCTACAGAGATACAGAACAAAACAGAGCATGTCAGACACACCGCTAGAATTGCAACCACTAACAAACCTTCAAAGATGTTTAGAACTAAATTTATATAATAGGCATAAATTTAGGCTTTAAACATAATATGCATTAAATTACTACCAACACATAAAAAAAAAAAAAAAAAAAAAAAAAAAAGACTTCATATGCTGTATCTAGAAACTGCAGCCATCTCTATTCCAGGTTTGTACTGTAATAGCCCTAGTAGCTGTTTTTATTCTTTCCACTACACTTCAGATTGTCATTGTAGTTATATGTTCATAAACAAAACTTCAGGTTCTATATTTTCTAAACATTTGTATATTTTAAGGTCCTTTTTCTGTGATATCTTACAAAGTTAATAAACTTTTTGATTATATCATGGAGCACTATTGCGCACTTTATAGCACACTGTGTGTTACCTTTTTCACAGGCCCACAGAAAGTAGCATTGAGGTCTGCTGAGCCCATGTGGTGCTGCAGTGTGAGCTGCCGTCCGCTGTGTTTGGCCAAGTAAAACCTGTAATAAACAGTTCAGACGGCTCATGCACAAACTTTGATCCCTTTATACCCCGTTCTGCAAATGGAAGCAATGTTTTACACACTTGATTCAATAGCTTGAAACTTGATCGGCTTGCTCCTTGTGAGGAGTTCAGTGAGGTCATTTACAGCAAAAAAAACCCACCAAGCATCAGCTAAAGCTTTATGCTGCATACAGCACCATGTACCATGCACCAAGTTCTTTAAGGAAAAAATGGCATGTTTTAAATTTTCCTGCCACCCGATTATCATCACAGCAAAATTAGCATGACCAAAAGACCATCAACTATCACATGAGGAGCAAAACGACTGTAGTGAAGTCTGCAAGTCAGGGTTTTGAACCCGCATGTCATACCGTCTAAAGACCTCGAAGGCGTGCCGAGGGGAGTGAGGGATGTTGCATTTGGGTGTAGCTGACTGTGTAGGCCAGTATCCTGTAGTCAGGACTCTCACGGTGAGATCAACACCACCTAGAGATACCTGAGACAAAGAAAGACCACATACACACCTTAAGTACTGCTGGACCAACACTTTGTACAGGACAGTCGCATCATTTTTGGAGCATGTGTGACATAGCAGTCAAATGTAGACATTATTTTCTGACCCAGCTGGACTAACTATTTTTTGGCAAATAATCTCATTAGCTATTATATAGGTTTTAGTTGTTTATTTGTGTGTGTGTTTCTGTTCATGATTCTGCTGTTATAGCATTTCTGAAATGAAAGGAAAACTCCACCTTGAAAGACATTCAGTATTTATATTGAGATATCAGTGATACACTTAGAGCTTATAAAATGGTGATTATCTGTTGCTTGGTGTTGTACTAGATATGTTGAATGGTTTAGTGTTTATGAACTGGTTGTGGTGGTTTCTTACCCCAGTGGACTGCAGGTGCTGCCGGAACTCGTCCATGGTGGTGTTAGAGATGCTTATGTCCCTGAACATGCCTTCTAGTTTAGAGGTGAACTGACAACCACACTCTGTCTGCAGCACAGAAATCATCAGCATGTAATTAATGGTTTATTAAGAGTAGAAGAGCTGAAACTGTAAAACTAAAATGCAGGAAAAAACAAAGCTTCAACATTCTCAGGTTTCTATAGGTTGTAATTCATACAATCACTTCTAACATTGCTGGGCCACCAGCTAGATATGGATATTAAATCAATTCAAAACTCTAACAGATCTGACAGACTAACAGGCAATGATGCCTGAAGAAATTGAAAAAATAAAAATGCTTATCTGCCCCTGAAAGTAACTCTCAAGTTCTGTGCAAGTCTTAATGATTTGCTTTAAATTGCACCTTGTGGCCTGTAACCTGCTATTTGTGTGTTTCACACTTGCTCTGGCTGCTGGTGAAAGTTTGCAACGTTCGTTTTCATGGCAACAGCCAATGTACAGACATCTCGGCACATTAGGCTGCTTTTGCCTGTAGTGTCATTATACAGCACATCCAATTCTCCTGTTTTTGCATGTTTTGCATGTTTTGGATCATCAGCAGATCCTTTCTTTCTCCACACTTTGGCCTTTCCATCACTTTGGTAGAGGTTAATAATCTACCAAATGGCCTCAATGATTTCAAAAGTCATCTTCAACAGTGAATTGTGATACAGTAAACAATAGTTTTTATGGCTAAAAGCTTATGCACTGCCGGTTCAAAATAGCTTGCTTTTCTTCCATGTCCATTTCTTCATGTTTTTACATTTTAACATGAATTGCAGTCTTCAAAAGAGAATGCCTTTGCTCAAAGCAAGAGCATAAGTTTAATTAATTAATTATTAAGAACTATTAACTATATAATCAATTATTTTAACAGAGCAGACGACTGAATATTTGTGCGTGGGAGAATAAGGATGGGTTCAAAAACATTTTTCATGTCCTAATTTGTTTAACACATCTAGATCAGGAAAAGCTCAGAAAAATAAAACTACAACTTTCTTATGCTCATCTTTTGAATATAACCTTCTTCCATTTAAGTAACTAGTAAAATGGCCAATTAACAAGTGTTAGATGACCACTGAAGTATAGCAGCTGCACTTTAAAGTTTAATGATGGAATAAATGAATGGAAAAATAAACAAACAAACAAACAAATAAAAAGAACAGCAGAATGTAAGAGAGAAGAGTGGAAGAGAGTATAAAAGAGGGAGCACTGATAGCCTCATACCTTAAGCTTGAAGATCATATTTTTCTCGGAGTCGTCCGAGACGCTCTTATTAGTGAGAAGCCTTCTGGCCAAGTGCTGTTTGTAGTAACGCTCAAAAACATCTTTCTCCTGCATGAACCGGAAGAGCACCATAGACTTGTCCAGGATGCCCTCGACCTCCTGCTCAGTCAGCTACAAACCACCAAATAACACGTGCATTCATTGTGTGCACAAAATTGCAGAAACTTAAATCAACAAAATACTTCTATTAATACAGCACAACTGATAACAGTAATTATGGTAAAGTAAATAACCACTCTGTACAAACATGCTCTCAGAATGCACAGTGAGGAAGACAAAGGTGGATGAGCTACTGCAGCAGAAGGTAACACCACCACTCCTGTCGGCTTCAGCACACCTGTCGGCTTCAGCACACACTACATACAAACTCGCCCTGGCTGCTGCTAACTAACTGGATCAGCCTCATAGAGTAAAACCCTGTGTACATCTGACCATCACACCCATATACACAAGCCTTCTCCAAACTATTGCCACAAAGCTGGAAGCACACAATTGCATAGGATGTTTTTTATGCTGTAGCATTACAATTTCCTTTCAGTGGCACTAAAAGGCCCAAACCTGTTCAAGCATGACTATTCCTTAAGCTCCATGAAGACATGGTTTGCCGAGGTAGAAATTCTCGATTGGACTACACAGAACCCGGACCTCAACTTTAATCGGAATACCTGTGGGATAAACTGGAACGCTGAAACCCAGGCCTCCTCTCCATATATTAATTCCTGACCTCACTACTTTCCCCTAGTCACACTCCAAAATCTAGCAGAAAGCCTTCCCAGAAGAGTGGACGATATTATTACAGCACAGGGTGACTAAATCTGTGTTAACTCTCACGCCTTTAGAATGGACACATACAGGTGTGATGTTTGGAATAAGTATCTTTCATTTTTTTGGGATTCCTTTCCTACATCTGGATATCGGTCTAAAAAAAAAAAGAACACAAGTGTAATTCATTCTTCAGGGTAATTTAAGCTGGAGGTCACCAAATTAACGGACTACAGATTTCAAGACACACTTTCTGTGATGCGCTCCAACCAAAACCTGCATGCGAAGAAGAGAATTCCACTGTGCTATAATGTATATGTGGCAATAATTGTAATACTAAAGTTTTCTATGCCACAATTTAATTTCTAGGACCATCAGGATAAATATAAGAATATATAAATAAGCACAAATAGTAAGAAAAAACATACTCCTTTGACTCCTTTCTTCAGCTTGTCATCAATGAAGAGCGAGAGGTATTCGGGTGATCGGGAGTTGAGGTGCAAGAAGTACTCGAATTCTCTGGCGATGGTCTGTTTAAAGAGCCGGTCGTTACTAAATGATTCCTGCAGGAAGTGGTCAAAGCGTGTCTTCAAGTCCAGCAGGCCCTGTGCAACACAAACACAGTGACATTTAGCCACAGCATTTATATCGGTTTGTCAGTCTAATATTATTCTACTGATCTTTTTTCCTTCTTTGTTCCATGTTATGTCACTTAACATATTTAAGTTCCATTACCATCTGTTGAAGAATTCAGCTTCAATACAAATAATACTTGTGGCAACCTCTATGACTAAACCAAGGTGCTTTAGTGTTCTTGGATTATGCATTACATTTATCTGCTGTGGATAAAAGTCAAATAAATTAATGTCAATTTTAAGGACATTTATGGTAGAATTGAATGGAAGAGAGTAGGCAGGGGCAAGAAACCTTTTTCAGATTGTACATTCAACTAAATCATGTTTAGTCAGAAGAAAGCTTAAGGTCAAATATCAAAAAAGTATAGGATTAAACGCATAATCCCATAGATCGTTCTACACATGAATATCTTTATCTTTTTAATGCATGTGAGCAAGATGCTCTTCTTGCCGGTTCTGCAGTGGGGAGATTTATTTAAGCCCTGCTTTCATACTGGTGTCTGTTTTCTCCCTTGCCTCAAAAGCAAAGTTAGCAAAAATGTCACTTGCAAACAGCTTTAGTCTGTAACGCTGCATCCACTTTTGCATTTTGTCTGTCCAAGGTACTGAAGTTTAGGAATAGAATATTTTACCAAATATATAGTATTTTTAAGAACTAGCTAATTTTGCTTTTTGAATTTTGATGGTACAACTCAGTGTTAATTTACTACAGAATGCAGAAAGCAAATACCAAAGCTTGCAGTGTTAATCTGAACTTTTCTTTGTCTGTAGTCCAACCTAAGTGCTCCTAACTCCAAGACAATAGCCTGAGTTACATATCAGGTCACCTTTAATGACCTGAAAGAAATCTTGGTCCAGCATTGATGTTCTTTTAGCCGCTCCCTGTTCAGGGTCAACACAGCAGATCACATGGTCCACATAATAGATTTGGCACAGGTTTTATGCTGGATGCCCTTCCTGATGCAACCCTCCCAATTTTTTCCAGACTTGGGACCAGAGATTTAACTCTTCAGTGGCCGGATTAGCTCCTGAACACGGGCCGCGCCAATGAGAGCATGAGAGGCGGCTGTACCACCAGGAAGCGAAAATTTTGATCCACCATTATCAGTGTCAAATTGTACAATAGGTTATAAACTGGGACAAAAGCAATTGATCAGAAAATCAGATCAGTTCTTGTCTAGAGTCTGAGGTTACCTGTAGTGCATCTTGTCTAATACAAACACTACAATTACCTCATATATAATAACTGATAATGTATCCCAGTCCTAGTAAACTGGAAGCTAATCTCTTCAAACATTCCACATGCTTAACATTAAGTTTAATTTTATAACATCCTCACAATGAAGTGAGATCATTTACTGCCACGTTTTACTAGCAAAGTAACAGTTTTCTTATTCTAGCTCAAAATGGTTAGCTGGCTATGTACCAATGAGACACAAAGTTCACGGATTCTATGCAGACAAAAGGAGAGAGAGAGAGAGAGAGAGAGAGAGAGAGAGAGAGAGAGAGAGAGAGAGAGACAGACAGAGAAACAGAGAGAGACAGAGCTCCAATAATGGATTGTATACCTTCTAGTTGTAATTAAAGTTTAATCAGACTTAATTAACTCCGTTTAACCTTTCTCACAAAATTCAAATACTGAATCAAATGAGATTTCTCATTTTCTACAAGCAATGAAGAAAAATTCAACAGAATTATTTAGACATTCGCTGTGACACTGCTTTTATGGTCAATGACATTAGTCCAAATGAGCAACCTATTAATAATTGTACAGTATGCCAGGGCTATAGGTGGAAAAGACAAGCTAAATCCCTATAACCAAAATGGTGTCCATGCAGTTAAATACAGCTCTGGGGTTACTTAATAACTCAGCAATGTGTTCACTGCAAATGAAAACATCAAATGAAAACGTTGCTCTCTACTGCACACACAAGCATGGACCTCAAAGGATGGTATAAAGAACCTTCAAAAAATGGTAGTTGTTACTTTGGTAGATCTTAGTGGTACTGTGTTATACACATTTGACTTGACAAGAATTAGGTTACAATAAACGTTAATATGAAATGAGCCATGACTGACTTACAAAACAATAGTTGATCATATCATTTTGTATTCTGTTTGGGGAAATTACCATTACAACTCCTGCCTAAAAAATAAGGGAAAATCTGCTGAACTGAAGCAGACTTGTAAATGAAAATGTAAAGGCAAATATAAAACAAATACTAATGAGGAGCTTGAACACATGGAGAAGGACAGAAGACAGATGAAGGGATGCGTGATTGTGAACAGAGGGAGACAGTCTGTGTGTCTGCTGATAAATATGTGGTGACATTCTGAATAATCCATCCTCATGAGCACACTGGTGATGCGCTGCTGTGTGTATGGAGTTTCTGTGCATGTGCTCTTCATCTGTGTGGCTTTCCTCCAGGTTCTCTGGTTTCTTCCCTCTTGCTAAAAGCATGTCACTACATTGCCCTTTACTACTTGTATGTTTTTCAGGGCTGGAATCATTGGCTGTGCTACAAATGTGGGTAAAAAGTGTTCCTTTAACAGGGTATTTACTAGATGGTGCCGCAAGAGTGGCAGCCTTTTTTTTTTTTTTTTATATAATTCTTCCTTTATTTTTCCTGCTACTTTTATTAATATTGTCTTATATTAGACATGTCTTTCTTCCTATTGTAAGTCTTTAATATCTGCCCTTTGACTGTGAGCTACTGTGATGAGTGAATTTCCCCACTGTGGATCAATAAAGTTTCTTATCGTAAGTGACCACGAGAGTTGTATTTACAGAAAAAATACACCAGCTCTCTGAGCTTATAATGACAAATACTGCCTTTTATCACAAGCTCAGTGCAGCAGCAGGTTTGGGGGGTTGCTTGCCTGTATGTAGTCGATAGGATTCTTGCCCTCTACCTCCTCGGACACCAGCGCTCTCCCTTGTTCTCTCAGATATCGACTCATACACTCACACATTACTTTCGGCCCATCTGCAACCCTGTCGAATAACCTATACATACAGGCCAGATCTGAGGGGGTGGGGGTGGGGGTTGGAGTGAGAGAAAAGAGCGAGAGAGAGAGAGAGAGAGAGAGAATGTAAGCAAGCAAGCCATCTTTTTAAAATAATTATTCACTACAACAGATAAGAACATGGGAATAACACAATCGCTCACCTTCTGTCTTTTCGTTTTTCAGCATGTGGACTAGGCCAGAGTTCTCCATCTCCACAATGGTCTTCATGTGCTTGCAGATGAGCTCCCGCTCTACAACCTCGAGGATCGACGCCTCTGTGGATTTGTCCAGGCAGTGCATCACTCGCTCAATCTCTTCGTTTAGCCGTGCCTCTACTTTCCTTATATACACGCTGGCGCTGTTCTCTGACAGGAACTTCTGACTCTCCATCTGCATATACAACAGAAATAAAAGTTAAAAGTTACAAGTCCTTGCTCTTATTAAGTCCATCCATCCCTCCATTCTCTTCACCACTTATCCTACTGGGTCAGGGGGAACCTGGAGCCTATCCTAGGATAGGATGCCAGTCTATCGCATGCCACAATTGCACACTCACTCATATACCCACATACACACTACGGAAAGTTTTGTGATGCCAATCAACCTACAATATACATGCCTTTGGACTGGGGGAAGAAACCGGAGTACCCAGAGGAAACCCGGAGGCATGTGGTTACTGTCACCAACCTGGTAGAACTCTGCAGACATTTCTAAGAAAGCAGTTTCGAAGACTTCCTGATACACAGACCGATATTCCAAGCCCAATACCATAAGCATCTGGCAAGTGTTTCTAAGTGCGCCTCTAAAGAGAGAAAGTGAAAAAGGGCAATAATAAACATTAGTGAGGCTTAATGACGTCACCCTAAATACAGCACAGGATCATTTCATTTACCGGAAACAACACAACTGAGTCGAACAATATCGTAATGATGAAAACTCGTTTACATCAAAAACGTTATAGCTCGTATTTTCTCTGGGGGTGATTGACATTGTTATTACAGTCTAATCAACACTAATACACACTTAATCTGTTAGTTTTCTTAACACCACCAACGGGCATTAGATTTCTCTTATCTATCATTTTATTCTGATATCTTTTCATAAGAAGCTGAGCCAACAGGGATACTGCGGTCTCTGACACCACTCAGAGAAGTCATTAGAAATCAGAGCTGTTAGCGGCGAACTGTGGGGTCTTGTGTTTACAGACCAGAGACTGGACCAGACATCAACAACAGCTTTCAATACTTGATTCACTTTTATCAGGGTAATAATTCTACTTATATCTAACATAAGCGCTTCTGAATGTTTGAACGTGATTGGTCAGAAGGTGTTGATGAAGGTGTTATAACAGCATGGCTCAAATCTCAAAGCAGCTTAATAACAGTGTTTGATGTGACCTTATTTATTTGTGTAGTAAAAATGTACACGATGACTTATGACTTGTGGACATTTCACATGAATTTTAAAACAATTGCAATTGGTGAAGCTTTCCATAAGAGACTTATGTAGCATTAGCGGTATTATGTACAAAGGGGGCTCTGGTGCAAGTACTTTGTAAGAGAGGTAATGTAAGGACTTTGATTTTCTTGGTAGCATGACAAACTGTGTTTGAATGGAAGCTTATTAACTGAATAAGTAGCTGCTCATTCGTACCTTTGAGGTCAGGACTCTCAAGTTACATAACTTATTGCTACATAAGGAATAAAATGAATCCAAACTGAAAATAGGAAAATACTCCACCATAAGAACATTTTTATGGAAACAAACAAAGCTTCGAGTACACACCTGTCTACCACCTCGCCCTTCCGTTCCCTGGAGATCATGTCCAGTAGCGTCTGCTGGAGTCGGTTTTTGAATAAACCGTGCCGAACTACTTGATTTAGGAAGATGATCAGGCCCAAGTTATACACATTCTCCACTTTATTCTGCTGCACATACACACGGTCCTAGAGACCCAAACAACAAAATAGAGGACATTTTATTTTCTGTGACAAGACACAAAACAGCCATTCAGAGTTCTTGCTTGTAGCTTTGACACACTGCTTGTATCACATGGAAACAGGCCCTTTCTGGACCATACTGTTGTTTCTTCACAACTGTTTTATTCCTCAGGGCCACACACTCTCTCTTACAAAAGACACTGTGTGGAAATATAACGAAATTTGACACTGGTGATGTGACAAATCTCCTGTGCTGGATATATTTTCCACTCTGGTTTTCTTTATGGCCCAATTTGCAGACTTCTTGTGAAAAGGACTTAGCAAATATCTAAGCTAATTATAATCACATCCTCTTGCTAAAACAAACAAGCAAATCGATAATCATAATTTATTAGATGTCTTTAATGGAACATTTGCTTTTTAGCCCAGAATTACATTTGCATTTTATGGGAAAGCTGCAGTTATTTCTTGATAGTGAGAAATGGCAAGATTTAAAAGGTCACCAGAGGTAGTGTTACATTTAGAGAAGAAAAAAAAAGGATTCTTTTGACAGGCCTACTTGAAATGTGATTTTCCACAATAGTGTGACACTCATTTAGCACTCTCCACCTTTATTATGCAATAATAGCAATGCTGGCTGATGAATTTCTCTCTTTAAAAACCTGTTCTGCTGAACTGTTGGCAACATTTCATCCATTCCTGCCTTGTTTAGAAACAGATGCCAGAGTAAATTTGAGAAAGGCCATGAACAATAAGCATTTGTACACAGAAGTGAGCGTCCGGTCTCTGCCACTCTCCGCAATGCCTCATAACCCACTGGTCTTGTGAGGGAAAACAAGTGGGGGTGTATTAGCACAACCAGACCCAAGGCATTATTAGTATCAGTTCAGACACAGTGACAGTTAAGGCGGTTATTGGTTTTGGTTTTGCAATAACATGACGTCAGAAATTTCTGACATGAGCTAACAGAAAAATTTTGGGTTTTTAAGATCTCCACCCAGAGTGAAGGAAATGAGAAGGCTGATGAATAATAAAACAATAAAAAAAGCACTGTCTGTATGATTGAACAGTGCTGTGGCAGTTTCACTTCATTACACAAATTAATTCTTGGCAAAACAAAGAGTTATGCTTTCTTTTGTTCTCAGCCATGTTACATTAAAATCTCTGCCATTTGCTTTTTTGTGCATACTCAAAAGCTTCAAAACATTAAGGTAGTCCTGTTGAATTTTAAATCAATATCCAGTGTGACGTGAGTAAACAAAAGCAGACTGAACATGGATCTGTCCGGCTTTAGGTGACAGCAACACCTAGTGTTATAAAAAGGAACTTGTTTTTCATCAACTCTCCTTACAGTAGGACAATATGTTGGTTCAGGAGCAGCTCGTGGACCATTTAAAACCAGCGACAGACCGCAAATGGCTTGAAGGCTGTTATCTGGACATGCTCTCTGCAGATGAAATGTAGCCTAGAGCTAACCTGACATTTATCACTCAGATCTATCAGTTTTGATTATTTAAGCTGTCGACTTGAGGAAACGGCACAGACAAGACAAAAAAAAAAACAAAAAAAACTGCAAACAGCTTCATATCTGTCAATTCAGATGGGCAGAGATAAGAATGCTGCAGAACAGTACAAGCAGGTGAAGACAATCCTGCATTGAAAGAAATCGTTTTATTCCCTATATTGCATATTCTAATTGATATTCGAAACTTTACAAATACACAGGATTTTAACGGAGTTTTTTTCCCCCATTTTGGTGTTACATCAGACTCAAATTTTATGAGAAGGTTTTCCACTAGTCTTTGAAACCTGGCTATGGGGATTAGTCCATTCAGCCACAACAGCCTTAAGCTGGGGACTGATGTTAGGTACAGAGAAGGAACCTTGTTAAGGTCCTTGTGGCTGAATGGAGGGCAGCTGCTGTATTTTTCAGGGATGAGAGGAATCTCCATACAGATGTCAGGCATAGCTTAGGTTTAAATCCTAGAACCTGGATCTGTGAGGCATCTAAAATATTCTCCTGGACACATGCAACCACGAAATAATGCACAGATCCAAATGTATTGAAAATGCAAGGCCATTACTTTGTTTTTGCTATACATTTAAAGCATTAGATATGGGATATTTAGCTTTCAATTCATGATGCATCGACACGTGGCAAAAAAATTAGAGCAACTTTTGTATAAACATCTCAAATATCACTGGATCAAGAATATGTACAGTATTTTCCGCACTATAAGGCACACCTAAAAGCCTTAAATTTTCTCAGAAATCGGCCGTGCGCCTTATAATCCGGTGCGCCTTGTGTGTGCACCGAGTTCCAAAAATCTGTAAAAATGTTGTGTGACTTTGGTAAGCGCTCCGCTTGATTGACTGTCGGACCATTTCCCGCTGACACAGGGACGTAATACATACACCACGCCTCCGGTAGGTATACTACCGGTATGTTGCAAAACAACATTTGTTTCTTCCTAACCATTATGCGCTCCACACTCCAGAACAGTAGGTGGCGGTAAATGCACCTTAAGTCGGTTTGCCATCCGCCAATAAAAACCAGATGCTTACGAGGCACAATACAAGCTACAGGCTATCAGTTACATGGTTGTAAATGGGAATAGAGCAGCTGAAAGAATTCAACATCAATGAATCTATGGTTCGGAAGTGGAGGAAGCAAGAAAATGTACTGCGCCAAGTTGAGAAAACACAGTAGATAAGGACTTTGATGGATTTGTGGGAGAAGATTGATTAAAAAATAATGTGTGTGTATCGTTAAATAGTAGAAAAAAGTTCAACTAAACTCACTGTTTTGCTTCTGTTACCTTTTTTGTAGACCGTATGTTTTAGCATGCGAGTTATTATATGGTGCGCCTTATCATACGGTGCGCCTTATCATACGGTGCGCCTTATGTATGGGATAAGTACAGAAATAGACCCGTAATTGAGACTGCGCCTTATAGTGCGGAAAATACTGTAACTGACAGGTTTTTGGGGTTTTTAGTCCAGGTGGTTTTGTTGATTTTTTGAAGGTCTTCTTTTGGTTACAGCTCCGAGTTACACCTGTGAAGAAAATTTTAAAAAAGGAAAATCCAAGGAGGTCAAAAAGCTCTATATGTGAGAAGATCCAGCCATTCTGAAGCTGACTAAATAAAAATGATTAGATCATTGGACATGCCTTGGGCATAGCCAGTACAAACTTTGGAACAATTTGTTCCCAAAACAACTAAACATGTTGGCCAAAGAAAAAGAACAGCAGCTGAGTGCTGTTAAGAAAAAGAGCATCATCCACCTGGCCGGGGTGAAAATGACCAACACTGACTCAACACAGAATATATGAGCAAGAAAGAGGTAAAACAAAGAAAATGTAGAAATAGTAACCCGATTGTTTATGTAAATATTAACGTAATGGGAAAATAACAGCCGCATTAACAATAAACATCGTCTCAAAGCAGCTTTACAGAACAAACATAAAACAAAATGTTAATATAAAGATTAATATAATACAGAAATTCAAGATTAATATTAGATATATTTAAATGTTTGTATTTTCCCCAATGAACAAGCCTGAGGTGACTGAGGTGAGTGACTCCATTAGATGGAAGAGGCAGGTGTACATCCTCATAATGTACATACATCACATTAGAGGGTGTGATTATAATATACAGCCCAACAATTATGAATTGATGAGGAGGTTGTTGACCTCCTCATTAATGAAATTTTCTAATAGAAATATAGAGGCCATAAAAAAAGATTTGATTGGAAAGAAATGATCTGTTCAGTATCCAAAACATAGAATCTCATCTGCCAAGGACAACGAATGCTAGTAGAACAGGTTCACTCATCTTTATTGATGGTGTAACTCATCGTCGTCTCACTCGTCGTCATGAATTCACAAGACAAACATTCTGAGTGCCATTTTACATAGAAATGCCTCCAATCTCATCTGCATACTTTTCCAGAACGGTATCATGCTCTGCTCTGTGTGTCTTCTTGCTCTCTAGAGGAAGGTTTAATCTTCTGGTGCTAATGACAAGCCAAGCAGCACTTGTATTACCTGCTTAGCATGCATGGGCAGTGATGAAGCAATTACTAGCCTAGGCATCCAGGTCTTACGGATTACATCCAAGAGGTCATGTCTTCAGAGTTGCTAAGCAGACATCAGGAATGGACAAATGATAAATTCATTAACAAACCCAAAGAGCAAACGGCGCTCCAGTGTGCTGCCTAGGTTCATGTTTTGGTTGCCTGGAAACCTAATTGACAAGGCTGATAGCAGGAGAAAGGTAATGTTTACGGTGTATGGTGAACTAGTTAGAAAATTATGTGCATTTATACAGACCAAGTGAAAGTGTCCATGCGGTCCAAAAACCTTTACATGCAGCACCTCGTCCTTGCACTCGATGAAAAGTCTTTAAAGTAAAGTCGGTTATTTTCCTTTATTTGACAGCTGACATAGAAGGTATAAGGTAGTTCTGGCCAAAATAAACTAATATCTCATGTATTCTTTATGTTTCCTTCAGGAGCACTTGTGCAGCACAGACATTGACCTGTGAGTGGAACCAAGCAAGCAATGTGTTTTTGAAAGGTCCTGATGGGGCAAATGAGCTTTAACTGTTTTTTAAAGCAGGTTTGATGTGAAATCCCAAGACTCATCTCACCATCCTAACAGTCCCCCATCAGTCTACCCCAACTTTACACTCCTACCTTCCCCTCTATGACTGGCCCTCCACAATCCATTGCACTCAGTCCCAGACCTCAAACACATCACAGGTAAACAGATATTTTGCGTTTATATTGAATGTGCAGCCAGACCTGCCACAGAAACACATCACACACTCACAACATACTGAACTTTACAGGAGATCTTTTGCTGCAGGTCACAACTTGCCATTTCCAAAGGCCGACTAGGGGAAAAAATCCCTCCTTAACTCAGAATTCATTTCAATTAAACCTTGAGATGAACCAGGGTCAGAAGGAAACTCATCATCATCTGATACCGGTGTGATTAGTGTAATTATGAAATCATTTCCCTTCTATAATTGTTTGCTATATGGTCAAAAAGTGGCATTATGTAACCAGGAGATTCATTCAAGTAATAACATGAAGTTATATTCGCAGCTCAGCTGTTCACTGATGTAGACTTGAGTGCAAAGCTGTTTATATCACTTGCAGTCCAAAGCCATCTTCATGGTCTCTAAATGGAATAATCCTTAGCACTCCCTTGTAACTCCAGGCTGTCCATGTTGGCTCTTCCTCAGCAGCAGTAAGCAGAATCCAAGTGATGCGATTCTACTAGCTTTGCTCGACTGGTCCCACCATCTCTCAGGATAAGAGATGTACCAGTTCCAGTTGGATTCCACTTCATGAGGGTTTGAACACTCAAAGAGGAGATGCCAACTACATGTGGTCTTCGAGGACTACAACCTCCTAATCAATACACAACTGTCAGACTGTCGAAAGGACATTATTCAAAAGAACACCCAGTGTTCATAATAAAATATAATCACACCCTCTAGTGTCACCCAAATGAGGATGAGGTTCCGTTTTGCATCTGGTTCCTCTCAAGGTTTCTTTCTCTTCCATCTAATGGAGTTTTTCCTTGCCACAGTGGCCTCAGTGACCTCAGGCTTGCTCATTGGTGATAAATGCGTATAAAACACATTTAAAAATAAGAGTAATATTAATCCTTGAAGATTTAAAAATGCGAAGGTATACAGCAGGACATATGTCTTGGCACTGAGGTGGTGGATTATTCATCCACTGATCTTTAAATGACAGGTGGAGACCTACCTTTTCCTGAAACACTTAAACTAGCGCTTACTTTCCCTGTTTGTTTTGTGTGTATTTAAAAAAACATACAAATAAAATTATAAAAAATATTAAAAACCCTGACCAGAATTTGTTGTTGAGGTTTTTAATGTTAAGTCTGTAACCTAGTGAACCAGCGTTAATGTATTCATTAATAGAGATTTCAAAGCCCTTTTGTACATTGTTCTGGATAAAGGCATCTGCCAAATGTTGTGTGTAAATGAGACTTGAGATACTTATAAGTATGAGCTCTGCTGCTGAACTCCAAGTTGCTCAAAAGCTCCTTGTTACACAACTGCACTTGTCTACAGTTATAGTGTACACCTAATAGAAAGGGAATTATTTAAAATCCCACTATCCGGTGGCCCCAAGATGAAGATGGGTTCCTTTTGAATCTGGTTCCTGCTAAGGTTTCTTCCTCATGTCGGCTTGATCATTAGGGCTAAATATCAATATGAATGTTAAAGCTCATAATGTTGTATATATTCCTGTAAAGCTGTGTTGCAACAATGTCCACTGTATAAAAAAGCTGCCCAAATAAATGAACATTTAAAGTGAATTGAATTCATCAGCAGCAGTAAACAAAGCTGTAATTCTGAGCAGTAAATATGTTATACTGTATATACACAAGTATCTGCTTTAGAGAAAGCAATGTACTGATGAAAAATAAAAATATGCAACGATCATTAACATTAGCGGTCTAGTGAGTTGCTAGACAAACCTGTAGGGGTCTGTGATTTTCCCCACTTTACAGATGAATGCACGAAAAATAAATAAATAAAGCATTACTGAGCTCTTACTTTCACTTCTGAGGTTAGATTACTCTGTAAAGCTCAAACAAAAAAAACTAAAATGATGCTCGATACTGAATCTGTAGTTTCGAGCTCTTTTGTACAGTTACAAAGAATATTTGTTTTAATTAAATGGATTTATAAATATATAACACACACACACACACACACACACACACACACACACACACACACACACACACACACACACACACACACACAGAAAGCCTACTTACCATGTACAATAAAATGTCTCGTATCATGACCATGGCTGTCTGATGGTCGTTCCACGCCTGGTTTAGTCTCCGCAGGAAATTGTTGTTATGGGATTCGAGGAGGTCTGTTTGGACCTTAACAAAAACAAAAAGAAATTCAAGCTACATCTATATACGTGCAAGATTTCAAAGTCTCATTAAAAGGGGAAAAAAGAGATGTGGTTGGGGAGGTTAAGCTTTGTTTTTTCCTGGTGAATCAATTTCAAAAGATTTTAAAAAAGCAAGATTTTTACAAAGCAGATCAACAAATCCTTCTTCATAAATAGTGCCACTGCAGACATGTTTCTCTGCTTGAGATGAGACAACACCTTCAATCCTTGTAGCTAGTGAAGTTATAATCTTTGGTTTTGTTTGGTGTGTGAATAAAATCTTGCTGAAAGTCGTGGATGTTCTGGTCTGTGAATTTCGAGGTCCAACCGAACCCTAAATATTATCAGACAATAGACGTGCAGTATGAAACCTACGTTATTGACGATGTGCTCTGAGACGACCTCGTGTAGGCCTGTGTAGAGCTTCTCGCCATGTTTGTGCAGTACCATGGTGTAGGCATTTCTGTACAGCTCCTCAAAGCTTAGGCCGCTGTTGTTCTTCCTCTGGATCTCTTGGATGGCATTCTTCAACAGTTTCCAAATATTGTTGATGTACCTCTCATCCATGGTCATCTGTAACATCACAGGAAGAAGAACATTCAGTATTTGTTTGTTATAGAAGTGATCATGTCCACGTGCATCGGACATGTACAAGTCAGTCATCCTGGGGGAGGTTTGTCATTTCAACCTTTAAAAAAAAATAAACAAACATCTTTATTTTAAATCCTAGTTTTGAAGAGAAAGGAAACTAGCCACATTTTCACCAAAACAAAATACACACTTTGCATTGGAATTAACGGAAATTATTTGGGATTAACTGGGAATTTACAAAATTGTAGTTTAGCCTATAACTGGGAACTTAAATGTAGTTGAAATAAATAAAACAAATCTTGCAGGATAATTTACAGATTTACTGCAATTTCAGTTGAATTTCAGCCCTGCACACTCATCAATCCCACGCACACAACACTTTGCCTACAACAGGGCTATTGAGACCAAACCCCCAATGCTCTGTGCATTCATCCATAACATAACACACACCATTTCTTGAATCCTGCACACAAAATATGTCAAAAAACTGTCTATCTTCATCTTCCGTGTCTCACGATCCTTCAGAAATCATTCTGATATGCTGATTTCTCATCAATTTTAGATTCTAAAGTTTTATAACATATTATAATTTTCAGGATTTTGTGCTTAATAAAAGTTACATTTTAAATTCTAATAATATTTCACAATATGACTTTGTATCTATGAAATAAACCAGGCTTAAATGAGCAGAACACACTTCTTTCAAAAACATAAAAAATTGTAATCTGTGCAAACGTTTGACTGAACTATTGTACAGTATATATACTAGGTTATAGTTTGTTTTAGCAAGCTGACTGAGCAGTATTTATTCATCTAGGCTATTTCTATTCATTTCCATTAACTGCAAAATGTTTTTTATTCCAAAATATTTCAGTTGTTCAACTAGTTATTTATATATCTGTGCATTGCATAAGTGTTTTTACAAGCTTTTTTCCCCAATCTTATTCTATAGGACTATGCCACACACACACCATCTCATGTGTGGATACATTTCACCTCAGCCAATGTTGTCAATGTTATGTTTTAAATCTGTGTTAGATTGCATGCATGTCAGCTTATGTCCAAACAAAATGTTTATGTTTATGTTTGTATATGATGCAGTTTATATAAATTTCCTCAAATTTCTTATTAATTCCCATAAATTCCCAGTAATTTTCCAAACTAAATCTTGCCCCCTTTGCAACCCTACTACTGACGGAAGTATCGGTGTCCATGTCTGTGTCTCTGTCCAATTCCTGTAGTGTTTATTCTACACAGGGGTCACAGGAGGGGAAAGAGGGGTTGGATTGATGGATGAAACCTATCACACATCATGGACAGGATTTTAACCTGTAATAAGGACACAGCATCATTGCACCACTAGCATTTAGTGCACAGAGTGCAGTTTGGGTCACAGCCTTGTCTTTCCCCATCAGCCTAATCCACCAAAAAACATGTGTTATGAAATGCACCTTCAGTAGCTTGCAATAGCAATTTCCCCCCAGACAGCTTCTAATCCCCCCAAATCCTGCTCATCGCTGTTACCCTCTGGATCAGACAGTGCACCTACACCTGCGGTCAGTTTAAGAAACATTGCTGAGAGTTTTTTTTTACAGATTTGAGCTTAAATCAAAAGCACCTTGATCAGAGGCGTTACACACAATTATTATTCAGCTCTTCAATAAAAGGTCCTTATTTTTTATTCGACACTAAATAGGAAGGAGGGAATGAGTTGTAGACTACAGTGTGCATGGAAAGCCCATCGCAGTCCTAGCTCTCAGTGTGGTGCTTTAGTGATGTAGCTAAATACAATAAAGAGCATGCTAGATTAACTTAAACACTCTAGTGAGCAGGGCATGGGTGAGATCATGATGATGGTGACCTAAACCTGACACTCTTGTGGTGTTTGCTCCCTCCACCTTTTTGTTCAGGGGTCCAGAGGTAGCAGCTTGGTGTCCTGAGATTCAAAGTCACAAGCTTCCTATCAGTAGTCCAACACTGTGTGACATTACACTGCCAGTGTGAAAACCTGCTTACGTGAACACAATTTGTTCTTGTATATCCAATAAGATCCGATCCTTTATTTAAAAATCCCTGAGTAAAATCGAACTGCACAATCATTCAAGCTCATCGTTAAACATTTATGTAAACTTTATACATATGTGATATGTTCTCCTGAATCTGACCGACTACATATTCCCAATATTCAGTGTAAAAGATATTTAGAACAGACAAATCCCTGTTTATCTGTGTAAGATCTTATACAAAACTCTCAAAATACCACTACTCCAGCTCCCTGCGATGTTCCCTGAAGCTGAGTAACGCACTGAACCGTGCTGAGAGCGAGACACGATCAGGAGTTCATGTTCCTCAGCTCTATCCCACATGCTGCATTCTGCATTATTAGAGAGATCAGTCACACCTCTGAAAGTACATCCACAGCCCAGAGTGAAGCCTGTGGCTCCTAACAGAGCACAAGGTCATAGATAGGCTTGCGCTGACTCATCTGTTGATTTGAGCAGCTCGAGGTGTGAGAAGAACTGGAGCTGATGAAGGAAGCTGAAAACAGCATTGTGGTCTTTAGCGCCCTGTGTGGGGTGTGTTTCAGAGGTATAGCCTGCCGCTGTGTGGACAGATAAGACAAGGTCTCAGAATCAGTGCTCAATACGCTACACTAGTGTGGTCTCTACACTTCTGAGCTGGAAACTGGGTAAGTGTATAGCTCTGATCGACAGCGCCGACACCTCTGATAATCAAAAGCCAGAAGTCAAATTGTCCTCTTCTTCAATCTGGAATGTCTGAATGTCTGCAGTTCAGCTTTAAGGGGTTTAGATCAACACTTAATGACAGCTTTATTAATCCCACAAGCAGCAAGCACATGGTACTCTACATCACAAAAAGTTCATCTGAAGCTGGCATCTCTGCATATCTATGGGGCTTTTCACACCTGGTCACTACATGTGTTTTCTGTGATCAGATAGCTATCCGATGGTAAAAAGACCAGGTGTAAATGCCCTCCAAAACGTTTTCGAGACGGATATAAATCCGATCGTTCAAACCACTTCAGGAGGTGGTCGGGGACACATTTCAGATTAAACTGGACAGGTGTAAATGAATGAGGTTGTTCAAGCCACATACGTCAGCGCTATACTCCTCCCAAGCAGAAGTACGTCACTCGCAGGTGACTCACGAGTCGTGCATTGCGCCAGAAACAAACAGTAAATGCTGTTTTTTGGAGCATAACTGTCGTAATAAGTTTTTCATTCTTCTTTTAGATTGCATTCCGAAAACCACATATACAACAAAACAACATATAAAATATATTTGCATATTGGGCGGTAGTAGAAAGATCGGCGTGATATCCGGTTCGCCAAGACGCATTTATGTGGCCTAATGTAAATGAAACAGTTTTAACAAATCAGATAGCTTTCGGATCAGAGAAAACACATGAAGTCACCAGGTGTAAAAAGCCCTAGGAATAACTTGAGCCTTGCTCCAAATGACGGGTGTGTTGTACCGAACATGCAGAACATTCCAGCATCTTGTAGGGATGAGGGGCTGAAATGCATTATGGGATAACAGACACATGAAATAATAATATTAATAATAATAATGATGATCATCATCATCATCATCATCATCATCATTGTTTGACAAGATTTGACTGATCTTCCGTATGGATTTTACACCGTTGATGTTAATAATCTAGTCGGTTTGTTAATGAATGTTCAAGAAGGGCAATGCTGCAAACCACATCATAAAATGCAGATCTTATTCTGTCCCTGTAAACGCTGACGTCACAATACTAACTTCACAATAACTAATCAACAGAGCGCATGATGTTCATGACGTTCGCTGCAAAACTTTCCTTGTCCTAGTACCATTGTTATAAAAACTATGGTCCTTTAGTTCTTGCAGCCCTACTCGTTATATTCAATTCGATTTGTACAGAGCATTTAATTGTAGACCGTCACGAAGCAACTTCATAGAAAGACATAAATGTATCTTTAATGAGCCAGACAATCGATGTGTCACTCAAACAGTTCATTACTAATGGGGGTTTTATCTCCAACTCATGTCCAAAGTTGTTCAGGAATGCCCCTTT
Organism: Tachysurus fulvidraco; assembly: GCF_022655615.1. Classification (NCBI taxonomy): domain Eukaryota; kingdom Metazoa; phylum Chordata; class Actinopteri; order Siluriformes; family Bagridae; genus Tachysurus; species Tachysurus fulvidraco. Next base: position 9,634,820 of record NC_062539.1, read on the forward strand.
TCCACCGAGGCAGTTTGAGTGCTGGTTCGGAGCCTAATTTAGAACCAGTTCTTTCTTTTTCGACACCCAAAGCACCGGCTCTGAACCAGGAAAAGTGGTTCTTAAGTAGCACCAAAACGTTGCTAGTCTAGACTTAAGAACCGCTTGTGTCAGGAGCTGTGGGCGGGGATGGGAGCGGGGCTACTGTTAGTGCATTTGATAATGTACCTTAAGTATACTAATGTTAAATACACGTTTACTTTACTGCAATATGATCAATTATCAGCACACATGATAGTAGGTAGCTACATGCTAAGGCTAACTTTTTTCTGTGTTAATGATAAAATAACATTGTGTAACATTGCGTTGGATTCGCTGTGTTTGACAGTGTAGGTTCACAAAGCCATGTATTTGCTGCTGCTGCGCCAACGTTGCTGGGACACGTGACACGTATACAGTGACATCAGACTCGGCTCTGTGATGGCTCTCTAGCCAGTGGAAAGGCCAACCGGTTCTTAGAAGGTTCGCCAGTGGAATCAACTTTGAACCAGCACCAGCGCTAGCTCTGAACCAGCACTCAGTTCTTTGTGGTGGAAAAGGGGCAGAAGTAAAGTAACCTGCACCAATTATTTTCCATAACATATGTACCACGAGTGGCAGGGAATTGCTGTGGGACACAGTTGAGTTGAAGCACCTTACGTTTCTCCGTGTGCATTTGTACTGATGCAAGATAGGGAGTCTGAAACCAAACCGGCGCTAAAGAGGCACCTGCAAATATCCTGCCAGATGTTAGGATAGAAGAGAAAGCCACTCAGGATCTAAAATCCTGGCATGTCAAGCATGGGTTTCCATCCCTTTCAAAAAAAAACAATAGAAATCCTCTGTATATTAACAAAAAGGTTATGTGCATCTTTGTTTGTAATTTGCACATCGACTCGACTCTGCTGTACGGCTGTGTTGCTTGATCTTCGGCGAGTAGCCAGGACGATGACGTTGTTGCAGATGTCTAACAAACAAGGAGTAGATTAAGTGCTTTGTGAAGTAACTGCTATAGTAACCCAGGTTTACTTTACAGTTACAGCCTTAATTACAGGATGAATAACAGCAGGCATAGCATATAAAATGTGTTTCTGTAATGGCATGTGATGAAGAGAAGCTTGTTAGCCACATGGTACGGAAGCACGGAAATGAGACGATAGCATCTGAAGAGAAAGTATGTGAGTTACAGGGAAGAAGGAAACACAGGAACATGACAACTTAAAAACAAAAACAATTCAAAACAAATGTATAAGCACTGCATCCTCAGAACAATTACACCATTAGGCACTTATACAGAAAGACTCATGTTTATCTCATTTTGTACAACTGAGCAATTTGGGGTTAAGGGCCTTGTTTAAGGGCCCAGTATTGGCAGCTTGCTGGTCCTGGTATTCAAGATCAGGAGTCCAATGCCTTAACCACTGAGCTACCACCACTGGCCTGCACCACTGAGCTACCACTAGTTACCTGAGCTACCACCAGTTACCTGCACCACTGAGCTACCACCAGTTGCCTGCACCACTGAGCTACCACCACTGGCCTGCACCACTGAGCTACCACTAGTTACCTGAGCTACCACCAGTTACCTGAGCTACCACCAGTTACCTGCACCACTGAGCTACCACCAGTTACCTGCAACACTGTGCTACCACCAGTTACCTGCACCACTGTGCTACCACCAGTTACCTGCACCACTGTGCTACCACCAGTTACCTGCACCACTGTGCTACCACCAGTTACCTGCACCACTGTGCTACCACCAGTTACCTGCACCACTGTGCTACCACCAGTTACCTGCACCAATGTGCTACCACCAGTTACCTGCACCACTGTGCTACCACCAGTTACCTGCACCACTGTGCTACCACCAGTTCATGCTGTCTGTCACAAAAACAAAGCAAAAAAAAAAAAGGAAATGCTTGAAACTCAACCCTGATCTGTGGAGTCACCCTGAAGAAGTTTCCACAGCTCTTAACTCTTGTGCTGTGTTTCTGAGCTGAGACACACATGCACACTCAGTGTGTGTTTAAGTCAGCAATCAGCACAGGCTTTTCAAGCCACACTTAAGCTGAATTCTCACATACTGTACAGTGAGAGACAGAGAAAGAGCAAGAGAGAGTGAGAGAGACAGAGAGAGAGAGAGATTAGCTTAAGTGCAGAAACGATAACTCCCATCTCTTTCTCTAACTCAGCGAAGAAGAGAGCAGACAATCTGGACATCCTAACAGTCACATAGAGAACAAAGTGCTTGCATACTTTGGAGAAAAGCCATTAAACAGTGGTGGAAGGTCAATGACAACCGATATCTTAGTGTGGCTCAAGTAACCAGTCCAGCTTAAACATTTTTAACCCCCTACTGTCATCTACAGACTTCACTGCATGAAAAAGACCCAGCCTTAGCCTTGAGCATGCTGTCATATTAACACTGTGAATGTGTGTGATTGTGCCCTGTGATCATCCGTCCAGGGTGTCGTCCACATTGCCTCCCCATGACCCTGCATAGGATGAGTGGTACAGAAAATGGATGCATTGTATATATGTGTATTAAACTCTATGATGGAGCGTATTCCTGCCCCCTATCCACCAGGACCTGACAATGTCCCTGACCAGGACAAAACAAGTCTGTGTATAATATATATATATATATATATTTATATATAAAACACACACACACACGCACACACACACGCACACGCACACGCACACGCACACGCACACACACGCACGCACGCACGCGCACGCACACGCACGCACACGCACACGCACACACGCACACACATGCACACACATGCACACACACACACTCACCGGCCACTTTATTAGGATGGACACCCTTTTGCCTTCAGAACTGCCTTAATCCTTCATGGCATAGATTCAACTAGGTACTGGAAACATTCCTCAGAGATTTTGGTCCAAATTGACGTTAGCATCACGCAGTTGCTTCAGATTTTTCGGCTGCACATCCATGATGCGAATCTCCCGTTCCACCACATCCTGAAGGTTCTCTATTGGACTTTATGACATGGTGCGTTATCCTGCTGGAAGTAGCCATCAGAAGATGGGTACACTGTGGTCATAAAGGGATGGACATGGTCAGCAACAATACTCAGGTAGGCTGAGGCATTGACACGAGGCTCAATTGGTACTGATGCCAAAGTGTGCCAAGAAAATATCCAATACACCACCACCACCAGTCTGAACCATTGATACAAGGCAGGATGGATCCATGCTATCATGTTGTCGATGCCAAATTCTGACCCCACCATCTGAATGTCGCAGCAGAGATCGAGACTAATCAGACCAGGCAACATTTTTCCAATCTTCTATTGTCCAATTTTGGTGAGCCTGTGCGAATTGTAGCCTCAGTTTCCTGTTCTTAGCTGTCAGGAGTGGCACCTGGTGTGGTCTTCTGCTGCTGTAGCCCATCCGCCTCAAAGTTCGATGTTTTGTGTGTTCAGAGATGCTCTTCTGCATACCTCGGTTGTAACGAGTGGTTATTTGAGTTACTGTTTCCTTTCTATCAGCTCGAACCAGTCTGGCCAGTCTCCTCAGACATCTGGCATCAACAAGGCATTTGCGCCCACAGAACTGCCTCTCACTGGATATTTTATCTTTTTCTGACCATTCTCTGTAAACCCTAGAGATGGTTGTGCGTGAAAATCCCAGTAGATCAGCAGTTTCTGAAATAGTCAGACCAGCCTGTCTGGCACCAACAACCATGCCACGTTCAAAGTCACTTAAATCACCTTTCTTGCCCATTCTGATGCTCTGTTTGAACTGCAGCAGATCGTCTTGACCATGTCTACATGCCTAAATGCATTGAGTTGCTGCCATGTGATTGGCTGATTAGAAATTTGCGTTAACAAGCAGTTGGACAGGTGTACCTAATAAAGTGACCAGTGAGTGTATATATGTGATGTGTGTGTGTGTGTGTGTGTGTGTGTGTGTGTGTGTGTGTGTGTTATCCAGACGTGATGGAACAGTACTAAAAACTAGCCAAGCTGACTTCATAAATGATTTCCTGCCACTAATAAGCACAGGAGGCGTGTTAATTTCACGTGAACAGTAGTTTTGCTATAAGACAAAGCCACAGATAATGTTATTGTCTGGCTAAAGCTAGCAAAACAAACCGGTCCTCCAGCAGCAACTAGTCGGAAAACATTCAATAAAATTATGAAACAATAATAAAATTATTATTAGTTTTTTTACACTGATAGTCTGTTTGACAAATAGTCTCACTTGTCAAACAACACACAGTGTTAAAGCTCTGGCACTGACATTTAGTTTCCTTGCCATAACTAGCCAGCTGAGAAAATGATGCTAACTTTTAAACCCCAGTTGTCTACATGCTAAACTACGAGGCTGAACAACAAACCATTCAAAAACATGCTTATTTCAAACCCCTAACCACTAACCAGACAAGTGGCTTAAGCTTTCAGTCTGCATGACAATAAAATGTGAAGCAAAATCAGCTGACTATCTGTATAGTGGCACCAGGGGCTAATGTTACCTTGCTAGCTCATCTTCTCTGATATGCTAATTAACTGGCAAAAAAAAAGTTTTGTTTTGGGTTTTTTTGCATCATGCAAACGTCGGTTTCATTTGTGCATGTGTTTAAAATGTGCTTTAAACTTCATAGCATGTAGAAGATAACCAGACGCAGGACTCTGACAGCTTTGGAAGCAGGTAGGAAAGATTCAGCAGCACAGATTAGCACAGGATGTCAAACAGGGGCTGGAGAAAGCTGGGATTTTCTCTGCTCTTAATAATACCGGCTTCTACTTACAGGAAAAGCTCGTATCCTCATCTTAGTGTCCTTCTTGGTGCCGCTTTTGCACAGATTGGACATGTTTCAGTGAGTGTGTAGAATCTCCTCAAACATCAAACACGGTTTTGGCGGTTGTTATTTAATCACGACAGCGTCATACAATCATTTCTGAATCCCTACTCGATCTTTTTTTCCTCAAGGCCTGGGCTTCTGTCTGTCTCTGTGTTGTTAATAAGACTTGCCTACTACTTACTAGCTTACTGATACTACTCAGTGTGTGTTTAGCTGCACTGATGGCGGATGTGTGGGATTCTCGCAGTGCGGTCACGCCAAATCACGCGAGATCTCATACACGCGGGGCGCGTGCAGGTAGTTTGGAAAAAAGTTTGTAAAAACAGTTATGCAATGCAATGCACACAATGCACAGACAGACAGACAGACAGACAGACAGACAGACAGACAGACAGACAGACAGACAGACAGACAGATAGATAGATAGATTGATTGATGGATAACTATTATTGCACACTGAAGACTGGTTTAATGGATGATGAAAATTCAGCTTTGCATGCAGTTTGTCCTGTATTTTTTTTATCAAATGCACTATCATAAAAAATGACCAGTACTGTACTTCTGTAAAATAACAGAAAACTGGCTAACACAGAGGACAGAAGAAAGTGCAGAACAGCTTGAGTTAGTGAGCCTCATAAACTGTCAATAAAATAGTGCTAGCTTACATTTAGCATATCTGATTTACTGGCTGGCCAGATACTGTATAAACACATTTTGGTATTTGTTAAATAAACTTTAATACTGTAGATAAAATATATTTGCCAAAGTAATAACAAAACTTACTTGAATTGACGAAATCATCAGATTCAACTGTAGGAATAAATTTGTCTGTGGTAGTCAGAGCCTGAATGGAGATGGGTTGACAAGTATCAGAATCAGAATCAGAATCAGAAAGAACTTTATTGCCAAGTATGCTTGTATGCAAATAATTAGTTTTAGTGTCAGACGCTTCAAGTACACAGAGACAGCTAGATGAGGTTACCAAGAATATACGTAAAAAATATGTAAAAAACAAGTTGAAAAGTAAACTAGATTTGTAAAGTTCATCGCGACAATCTTTGATGTTGGTTTTGACGGTGCAAGTATTCATAAAGGCCAGTGCTTTTTGGAGGCGAGTGGACAGAAAGATTGTGAAAGCTACTGGACTGCTAGGGTGCCAATACTTTTGGAGTCGAGCGGACATGAGCATGTGACATGACCAAAATACAAGTGTTACGAGTGTTTTGATGTCACATGTCTATGTTGTGCAAATTTTTAATTTCCATGTGACGTCACGTGACATCACGTGACGTGACCAAAATACACGTGAGGCAGTTCCCCTCATTGTGCTAAGTGTTTTGATATGTCACATGTCTATGTTGTGCAAATTTTAAATTTTTGCATCACGTGATGTGACCAAAATACACGTGAGGCACTTCCCCTCATTGGGTTGAGTGTTGTGATATATGACATGTCCATGTTGTGCAAATTTTTTATTCCGCTTATTTTGGGGGCGGGGCTACACGTGACGTCACGTGACGTCATCAGAATACCCGGTGGGGTGCCAATACTTTTGGCGAAAAGTGGCTACTGAGGGTTTGGACATTTCATGTCAATACTGCAGTCATTATGGGATTCCACTTATTATACTGCATAGAACACAGAACAGAAGCCATGCCTGAGCTCTGCGCACGCTGCGTGTGTGAGAGCTTAGAGGAATTTTCGGAATTCCCCATTCAAGTCTATGGGATGTTCGATCGTCGACTATGGGAAAACCGAAAATTCCTCTAAGCTCTGCCACGATCGCTTAGAGAAATAGAAGCAACAAACTTCAGACCAGGGTCTACGACATATCCGAATTTGGTGCATGTGGCTCGAAAGCCCTAGGAGGAGTTACTCTTGATAAATTTTTGGCTAAGAAGAATAATAATAACTAGATTTGTAAAGTTTGTCGTGACAAACTTTGATGTTGGCTTTGACGGTGCAAGTATTCGCAAAGGCATCACGTGACGTTACCAAAATACACGTGAGACAGTTCCCCTCATTGTGCTGAGCATTACTGGATCGCTAGAGTGCCAATACTTTTGGAGGTGAGCGGACATGAGCATGTGACGTGATCCGAATACCCATCAGGCAGTTCCCCTTATTGTGCTGAGTGTTTTGATATATGACACATCCATGTTGTGCAATTTTTTTATTTTTTCACGTGACATCACGTGACTGCCCCACATGATGTGACCCCACATGAACTGCCCCACATGACGTGACCAAAATACCCAGGGGCAGTTCCCCTCATTGTGCTGAGTGTTTTGATATATGACATGTCCATGTTGTGCTAAATTTTTTATTTCGCTAATTTTGGGGGCGGGGCTACACGTGACGTCAGTTCCCCTCATGTGCTGAGTGTTTTGATATATGACATGTTCATGTGCGAAATTTTTGATTTCGCTAATTTTGGGGGCGGGGCTACACGTGACGTCACATGGTGTCGAGTGCCGTCACCAGGGGGCCAATACTTTTGGAATCATTGGATGGATAGTGTGGAGTTGATAGTTACATGTATTGAGAGTCTCCTTTACATCTACATTGACTAGGACAGGGGTCGGCAACCCGCGGCTCCCGAGCCGCAAGTGGCTCTTTCATCCCTCTGCTGCGGCTCCCTGTAGATTTGGAAAATAAATATTTAACTTAAATCTTTTATCTTTGTTAGTTAGATTTAAAAAAAAAAAAAAATTCTAAATTCTAAGATAATGATGCTCTTGTAACATTAAAATAAACCGTGTTTAATTTTTTTTTTTTTTTGGTCGCTCAAAATATGCGTCATAACTGCCGACTTGCGAAATCCGACACACAGAAGCAGGCTCAGTTTTGGTTTGCTGCAGCCGGCAAGTAAAATTTTTTTTATGTCATGCAGGGCGTTCAAGTGTCACGCATTGAGAGTGACAGTCACACATTTGGGTCTTTTCTCACGCTCTCCCGCCACACATCGTATTCTCACGCAGAAAAACTTTTTGACTATCATATATATTATATATATCATACTGTATAAGCCGCAGCACCCAAAATGTATCAGTCCGCACTGCTGTCTCTTCTGTGGAACCGGGCAGGAATAAAGCGCGTCTCAGTTCTTAGTCGAGCCTGACACTTATCAGCCAATCAAAAAAGAGGCTACACAATAGCCAATCAGAAAATATCACTATCTGGGAAAGATTTAACACAACATCCAGTGAAAGAAAGCGAGGGGTTGGAGATGTCATGCTTGCCTGTCTTCAAAACTTGAGAGCCCTGGTCATGAATACGAAGGACTCAATTATATATTAAACATTTTATTTGAAAGTAACCTTCAACCCAGCGTCTTTTTTCTTCAGGTTAGTTCAAACTGTTCAAAATATTTTTGTTTGCCTGCAGAAATAAAATTGCGTTTAATCGGTAGCAGTTATTTGATTTCATAAATGCAACACACTACAGTTTTTTCTATACTTTCCATAAAGGTAAAAAAAACGATATATGCAGTGTTATCTTCATTTTAGATGTCAAATGGGTTTTGTGGCTCCCTGTGGTATTTTTCCTGTGGGAAACGGCTCCAAATGGCTCTTTGAGTGTTTAAGGTTGCCGAGAGAGAAGCCGTGCCTGAGCTCTGCGCACGCTGCGTGTGTGAGAGCTTAAAGGAGTTTTAGGAATTTCACATTCATGTCTATGGGACTTTTTGGACGCTTTTTCGTCCGCTGTGCGAACATCGTTGGTCGGATCGCTTATAAAAGTCATAGCACACCTCTCCTCAGTGAGCCAGTCGCTGACACCTCATTTATGGGTCTAGGACAAAAGCTGCGGGACAAGTTACACAATACACAATAAAAGTGTCCGGAAGAAGAAGAAGAAGAAGAAGAAGTATGCAAGAGAATAAGAATGTGCTTCAGCAAGCACATTAATAATAAGTATGCAGAATAACAATAATGATGCTTTGCAAGCACCAATAATAATAATAATAATAATAATAATAATAATAATAATAATAATAATAATAAGTATGCAGAATAACAATAATGATGCTTTGCAAGCACCATTAATAAGTATGCAGAATAACAAAAATGATGCTTCGCAAGCACCATTAATAATAAGTAAGCAAGAGAATAAGAAAGTTGCTTTAGCAAGCACCATTAATAATAATAAGCTTATAACAGAAAACAGAATGTTGGCTTCTACAAAGCCAACATAATAAATTGTATGTACAGTTCTGCTATAGATGATAGAATGGAATATATTAGAATGAGATGCAGGGATGTACTATGATCGAAATGGTATTAATTAAATGTAAGGTTATTGCACATTGTTATTGCATAATGTACACTGTATTCACTGTAAAAAGTGATTTTTTTTAAACTTGTAAATAAAGATAGCCTAATTGAAGAAAATTTTGCAAACAAATCCTTTTTTTTTTTTTTTTTTTTACTTCAAAATATCATGTTTAATTCAATTTACTTAATCCCATATTTTACCATTAATTCCGATGGAAACTTTCCAGCCGTGAAAATTCCCGGAATATTGCAACCCTAATTCTGTTTATATACAAAGTCATGGAAGTTTCAGTCAAGGTCCAGGATGTTGATCCATTCTAACTCTTCTGGTGGCAAGATTTAAAATAAACACTTTTATAACATTAATAGATATATACACATATATCTTTTTGATTCTGATTCTCACTCATTTTCTACCGCTTATCCAAACTACCTCGTGTCACGGTGAGCCTGTGCTTATCTCAGGTGTCATCAGGCATCAAGGCAGGATACACCCTGGACAGAGTGCCAACCCATCACAGGGCGTGCACACACACACAATTTTCCAGAGATGCCAATCAACCTAACATGCATGCAGGTATTTGTATTTACAATGGTATAACTGCACAATAGCTTACATAAAGCACACTGGAGTTTTAAATATAATTTTGTAATATGTAAATACTCACCAAGATGGATATTATTTTGTGTGCAATATTCAAGAAATGATGTGTGTTATGTTATGGATGAATGCACAGTGCATTGGGGGTTTGGTCTCAATAGCCCTGCAGTAGGCAAAGTGTTGTGTGCGTGGGATTGATGAGTGTGCAAGGTAGAAATTTAACTGAAATTGCAGTAAATATGGTTGTTTTAACCAATTTTATCCTGTTTTATCCTGCAAGATTTTTTTTTTATTTCAACTTCATTTAAGTTCCCAGTTATAGGCTAAACTACAATTTTGTAAATTCCCAGTTAATCCCATTAATTGCCAGTTGATACACATATTTTCCTGTTATTTTCCTGAAATTTTCCATCTGTAAAAATTTCCCAGGATATTGCAAACATAATACTGTAAGTCTTGGAAGTTTCAGTCAAGGTCCAGGACATTGATACTGCCGAACTTTTCCTGGTGGCAAGATTTAAAATAACCACTTTTATAACTACAGTAATAATGCCAGATATATTCTAATAGAATGAATGAATGAATGAATGAATGAATATTCTAATAGTATATACATATTTCTCAACTAGTCCATCTTTGCAACTGCTTTATTAACCATTCATGGTTTATTGCAATAATAAAATTGTATTATGCAAAGTTTCTTATATATATGAGTAAGATGCAGCTTTTTATTCAGGCTAATGCTATTTCTAGCCATCTTTCTTATAAATTTGATATTTTTAGTCAATAAGTCTGTTGATCTGTTGGTATTGGGTAGTTGAACAGTGATTTATATATTTGTTTATTTATTAATTTTTATTTTTACCTCATTTAACTTCAAAACTTGTTTAACAATGCCTATCTTTGTGCAACTGAAGACAAAACAAAAAGAAACATCTGAAATGTATTAACATATTGCACATGTGAACAGTGTATTATAAATGAAACTACACCAATAAAAGTTAAGATTAATATAGTAAGGTAGTAGTAAGGTATTGTACAGATTTGTGGTTCGGAATAAATAAATATAAGGTGGGAGTCTATAAAATGTGTAGATGTGAGTGTGTGCAGTGCAAATAGATTAGAACATTTCATGATGGTGTTTTTTGGTGTTCAGTTCTCTAATGGCTTTGGGCAGGAACTGTTCCTGAGGCTGTTTGCACATGATGTGATGGACAATTCATGGACAAGATTTCATGCCAGGGAGAAAAGCCATCATATCGTGTAGAATAATGTGCAATGCTATGTACAGATAGATTGGCTTTTCAATTGTGATTCCTGAAACTCCTACTCCACTGAATGCTGAAATCATTAAAGTTTTCCGAAATGCTACTAAAGCTGTCATGATACTGTAATTAGCAGAAACTGCAATGTAACAATTAAAACAGCAGATGGCAGAAATTGCTTTCTGGTTTCTATTACAGATCTCACAGCGATGACGTTTTTTTTTTTTAGTTTCTTTGTTATTTCAACCAAATCTTACTGGATTATTGTACTGTTTCATCCAGGAAATCAGTTGTAACCACCTCTATTAGTTGTAAATAACAAAGATTTACACTTGTTAATATTATTACTTCAGTACATAAACGGCTAGTGCATTTTACAGTCAATTTATTGGTAATATTTGTATTATTGTAGCATATTGTATTATAGTTCGGCTATATGATAAGTATATTAGGTTGTTTTTATAGTTGCTAATTTAATGTTATATTTAGCTCAAGCACGAGCACTAGCATGTGCTAAATAGATACCAAGTTACTACTTTCATGTAAACCACAATATTTTTAGATGTCGTTCATTTGTTCACTGTTGAATGTCACAGATAAACCTTAAGCAAAATAAATGTAACACTGGGAATTTGGACTATAATTGCTTTACTCTATGTGAAGAACTTGCATTTTAAGCAGTTGCATTGAAACTAAAATGTATATATTCTTAGATTTAAATGACCTTTTAAGATTTGTTTGTGCAATTGAAATGATCATGTCAAGGTGGTATACTGTATATTGTCATTTCTCTTTATAACTTATAAGGAAGGAAATGCTTTTTATCTAGGATCATGGTGCAGTATGCAAAACTCCATAAAGTTTAGATACACCACAGTATTATACAAAAACACAGATGATGATAGGCATCCATGTATAACTGGAAATACACAGAAAACGAGTTGTTTATTAAGTTGATTATGTTCGATTGCTGCACTTAGCTACAGAGCCAAAGCAAGAGGTGGATTTAAAAATACACAATAAAGCCAAATGTATTGGACATCTTACAGTGAGTCTTCCCCATTTTGTGGCCACTAAATTGGAAGGAAGTAAGGCACCCAAAATGCCACTGTGCACAAAGCCGGCTCCATGAACACATGGTTTAAACCAAAAGTCGGTGTAAAAGACGGCGTGAGAAGTTGTACCCAAGTGAAGTTAAAATGTTGGACAGAGGTTGTGAGTTCATGCCTTTAAACAAGGCCCTGCACTTCCAAGGGAATCTTCAAAATGTAAACTCAAACAACCTACACAAGATGGAGATTATTATTAACAGCAATAGGGGACTATATCTTTAATGGGACATAAAAACAGAACAGAACATACCATAAGTGTGCTATTATCAGGTGTCCACAAACTTTTGACCAATTTTTTATTTTAATCATGAGTAAAATGTAATTGCAATTCAATTTTGTTTGTATGGAACTTTTAACAATACCAGAAATCCAGAAGAAAAAGTATATTTAAATGTTTATTATGAGCATCGCAATCCTGTGGAGCTCTGAGTTGCAAGTCTTAGGTATCCAGGTAAGATTATCCTCTGAAGAACAGTGAGACTTGAGCATGAACTTATTTTGGGAGGTGTTGATCTTTAGAGTATCCTTATGGGATCATGCACAACAATAGAAGGTGAGTCACAAGTGTTAAAAGCTCTAAGGAAAAGTAGAGCATCAGGATGAGTGAAGTAGGTTCAGAGGGTGAGAGGAGTGACATCAGGCATCAGGCAGTATAGAAGGTAACATAGGCATGTGGGCATCCTGTGAGCTAAAACATCACGCAAGAGATCTGCAGTGACAGCATCAAAACATGGCTTGTCAAATATCCCTACAACCATAATCACTCAAGATAATTTCACTCTCACAGTGTGTGCGTGTTTAGTTCCCTAATGTGCATATTTGTATGTGAACCTACAGTTCAACGCCATTTGGGATTCCCCTTAGGTTGCTTTCGATACAGTAAGTTAGCATGCTGGCAACCATGTAGGTTTTTATCTCTCTCTTCGTCTCCTCCGAAGCATCTATTTAAAACATGTCAGTAAGATGTTGAATGCTGTTGTGTTTGTGAAGTGCTTACTGTAAAATACATTATGTTTAAATATAGTATTCTATTTCATTATCTTTCTCAAGTTGCCTTATTAACTTGCATGTGATTTGCACTGTGCTCACAGCTATGGCAAATGCAAGGAAACAGCTCATGTACAGTTGATGATGGGAGGATGTGACATGTCCAGAAAATAAAAAACAGACAAATGCTAAAGAGGTACACAGTGTTTTTTAAGTCATGGGGAGATTTTGTATTTGTGTTTGTGATATGAAGTTTTAGGGAAAATTATATTTATAGCATTTGGCAGACATCATTATAAGGGAACAGCTCAGGGGCAGGAGCTTGGTGGCTCTGGGATTCAAACACAACATTCTGATCAGTAGTCCAACACCTTAATCACTGAGCTACCACGTCCCCTATGTCACACAATTTCTTCTACATAATTTAATGAGTGTATAGACTGGTGTCTAGTGGTATAAGTGATGATGTCATTCAGTGTGAGATGTGTAAGAATCTGTGTCTGTATTATATGTGTGATTACCATAAATAAACCTTTTCACACCTTTCCCTGTAGTGAGAGAAAAAAAAGGAAAAATGTTTGCTCAGAGTTTACCAACATACTCAGAGCTTTACTCAGAGCCTGTCACCAATAACATATATTTTTAGATATTTTAGTAGAATACTTCCAGTCTATTTTAGGCTCTTCATCTCTAAACATTCATCTCTCAAGGATTCTGTATAAGTTATGATTTCGGAGATTGGAATATAATCTTGAACCTGTCATGACTGTCTCATCATACAGATGTTGCCGTTCCAACCAATCAGCCCACTGTCCTAAGACTTTTACTGAGTGTTTTGTTTCCAGATATGAATTTGTTTCATGCATTTTAAGCATTTCATGATAAATTACTTCTGATTTTAAAGTGTTATTATAACATTTTTTCTAACCTGGAAGTATGTGCTTTAAATGACTGATTTTTCTCTGCATATGTTCATGTTAGACTCTGAACACTTATGAATAGTTGTTTTTTGTACAAAACATTTACTGATCTAACAGGTGTCATAGCATGAAAAACACTGTTGTTTCACTCATTGGGTACGGTTTCTTTAAGTAACTTGTGCCACATCTCTGTGGTTTTCTCTTTCTTTCCTCTGCCATTTAACTGAGCAATGCCATTGGCTAAACAGGGATGTGGTAATGCACTAAGATTCGAAATGGAAGGAAAGCAGACTTTGCGTCTCTCTCTCTCTCTCTCTCTCTCTCTCTCTCTCTCTCTCTCTCTCTCTCTCTCTCTCTCTCTCTCTCTCTCTCTCTCTCTCTCTCTCAGTATGACTCAGTATATTAGAGTTTGTTGCTGTCTCCTGTCTCTCGCTGCCCTATAAGCAGATGACCTCGTAGTTAAAGGCATTTGTTGACTTTTCTGGACTGGGTGTGGTCCTTTCCGAGCTCTCTTTTTTTTAGCCTCCACAGTCCCGATTGGCTCACTGAGGGTGTAATTATGTCTTTCGCCTGAGCAACTCCATCTCCCATTTTTATTACACTTTTTAAAACCTCTTTTTTTTTCTTATCCCCAGCATGCAAATGGAGTTCTGTTGTGTGGCTTAGTTGCTGGGCAACTGAGGATCGCCTTCTTTATATAGCATAAGGAATAAAGATACAGATACTGATATTTGTATATATAGATATAAATATACTCTTTTTATTTGAAGGAATAAAAAAGGTGGGTCGCACTTTTTAGATCCTATCAGTGCGAATGGCCAACAAACTGGCATTATTGACTAGCTTACAATGTAGCTATAAAGAAATGCAATGATTTGAGACAGTCAAATTTTAACAGAAAATCTATCTATCTATCTATCTATCTATCTATCTATCTATCTATCTATCTATCTATCTATCTATCTATCTATCTATCTATCTATCTGTCTGTCTGTCTGTCTGTCTGTCTGTCTGTCTGTCTGTCTGTCTGTGTCTGTCGGTCTTAAATCATCTAAAATCATTGTATTTCTTTATTGTATTAGATAGATAGATAGATAGATAGATAGATAGATAGATAGATAGATAGATAGATAGATAGATAGATAGATAGATAGATAGATAGATAGATTGATTGATTGATTGATTGATAGCTTGTGGGATGTGGTAGCTCAGTGGTTAAGGTGTTCGACTACTGATTGGAAGGTCATTGGTTCGAATCCCAGGTCCCCCAAGTTCCACCAGCTCTTAACCCTCAATTGCTCAGGTGTATAAACTGAAATAAGAAAATGTACAGTAAGTAAGTCACTCTGGATCAGAGTGACTGCTAAATGCTGTACATGTAGATAGATATGCCCTGTATGTATATATTTTAATCTTTAGGTTTAGTAAAGTATAAAAAAACATGTCAGTCATAGTCAGCGTATTAAAAAATACTGAGGTTGACACAGTACTAAATGTCAGGAAGTGTTCGAAGTGTGGTATAACTGATAAGAAAAATCAGTTTTATGTCCTCAGTGTCTCTAGCCTGTAGGGTATTAAAGTTCAGTTACACAATTAGCTATGGTGTTGATTTTGTCCTGGTTAACTAGCAGAATGTTTTCATGTGATGGATTAGAATGATGAATCATTTCAATGAATGAATATCGTGATTCCATCGTGGCTCTCACATGCAGTCTTTCCTCATGACAGATCTATCAGGTGCAAGGCCAACTTGTAATCTTCCACAGCTACACGTCTGGATGGTAGCTATATGGCTGCTATAGTACACAGCATTATATGAGTATATTATATGTTATAAACCAAAATCAGAAGATATTTCCGTGACACAGTTTGAGTCTGTATCCATTAACGATGATGCAATTAGCAGAAAACTGCTTACTGTTTCATCTTTTCATTCTGACCCAAATGTACTGACACACACAAACACACACATACACACACATACAGTGTGCTGAACGATGTATGCACAGCATTTCGCTTTTTAACAGTCAGTAACTTGGCAACAAGGTCAGCGAAGGTGCACTGAATCACACTGACGGTTATTTTCTGTCTACACTAATTGAAACCACTCGTGATGGTTGGAGTGCTGACAATACACACTGATTCTGACACCATCCTTATCCTAATGGCAGTGGAAATGATTTGCCATGCTGGTCTGCCACTCTTCTAGTTCACTCAGCTCCAGAATTATTGGCACCCCTCCCTTGATTGGCTTAATGTCACCATGAGAATATGGGAAATCTTTATAAAAGGTAAAAGCATCTAAAAATTATGGATTATGTGCAGTGAGTACTCTTGCATTTAATACTCTGCATTCACCTTTTGGCATTGGCCTGGGTTCAGTACACAGTTTCTTGAGGGTCCTTGGGTCTTTTCTTCTTTTCTCCAGCTCACATCATAGAGTTTGAATGGAGTTTAGGTCATGGCCAGGTAAAAAACATGCTTCTGTTCCTACTGGGACATTTGTGTGAACATTGTCCATTGTTCTGCTGGAGATCCAACTAGAGCATACCAGATTTTCATGTAAAAGTCTCTCAGTGTCTCTCAGTTTCATGCAACACATGTTTCCAGGACTTCCTGCACAGACCATCTACTGTACTTAACAGTGAGTATTGAGCTCTTTTTTTAACCACCACCATACTTTTTATTCCAAACCCTTCTTCCAAGCCCTATTCGGATGGGATTAGTTTTACGTGGGGACGTGGGGGTAAAGTAATTATTACCAGAGCTTCTCTGTGATTTTAGTCCCGTCCGATTGTGCCATCTCGGTAATCATTACGGACAATAGCCCTCTTCGGACGGGATTAGTTTTACGTGGGGACGTGGAGTAATGCAATTTTACCTCAGGACGTCTGTAATATCAATTGGCCAATTTGCACGGGACAAGACATCTCAGTAAAACTAGCAGAAGTGGGAGGGGTAACTCACTTAACGCACCACAGTAACCTCCTTGTCGTCATGTGCGTATGATGATGCTTCCTGTTCCAAGCGCCTCCATGCTTGCAAAATGTGCCAAAACTACTTTTATACAGGAAATGACAGAATTTTACCGTACATATTTACAGCGGGTCTATTCAGACAGGATTAGTATCAATCCCGTCAGAGAAGCTTTGGTAATAATTACTTTACCCCCACGTCCCCACGTAAAACTAATCCCGTCCGAATAGTTCTAATGTCAGTAAAGATTACGCTGACTTTTACCTTCTGTAAAAAGGTCCAGAAAAATTACCTCAGGTAATACTAATCCCGTCCGAATAGACCCGCTGTAAATATGTACGGTCTGTCATTTCCTGTTTAAAATTAGTTTTTGGCGCGTTTTGCAAGCATGGAGGCGCTTGAAGATTCGGTTGCATTCGGTTGCGATGTAGGTGGTGGGCCAACTCTGTGGCAAACCTCCAGTGTTTTCCGCACACTATTTAAAGCAAAAAGAAGATCGAAACCACTCATTAGAGGCACAAAACTTCTTTTAGCTCTAGGTAAGTGTCTATTACCACCACAATCCAATCAGAATCGTTAGACTGAATTTAACTGTTTTATATAACATGTATAAATATAAATAAATATATATATATATATATATATATATATATATATATATATATATATATATATATATATATATATATATATATCTGATTATGCACCATGGTCTCAAACTGCTCTGAAACTGACGTTCTCCGCAAACCGAGATTAAACACAGCGTTTCCTCCCTGCTTCAGTTTTGCGTTTTTCTTGTTGGCGCCATGTTGTCTGTTTGCGCATGTGATAACAGGAAGCAACATCATACGCACATGACGACATGAGGTTACTGTGGTGCATAAAGTGAGTTACCCCTCCCACTTCTGCTAGTTTTACTGAGATGTCTTGTCCCGTGCGAATTGGCCAATTAATATTACAGACGTCCTGAGGTAAAATTGCATTACTCCACGTCCCCACGTAAAACTAATCCTGTCCAAATAGGGCTTATGTCTATCTCAGCTAACAATACACCTCAGATCCAGTCAAACTTCCTGAAGCATTTACTGACCTCTAGGCTCTTATGTTAGTGGTTAAGTGGAGAAGACTTTCTTTTGGCACAGCTTTCACATAGTTTTTCGGCACTGTGGTGGACACTAGTGACCCAAAATGTGTTCGCTCAGAAAAAAAAAACATCATAAACAAATACTTTCTAACAGTCTATCGTCCATGATGCATTGGGCGGAATACACTGCATCATCTACATTACAGTCTCAGTTGTTGTTTTTTTTCTAACAGTAAATACGTAAGCGTAATAGAATTTGACCTCTGTGTACTTCAGGAATATCTCAGATGACTATGGGAACCAAATGGGTAACTAATCTGAAATTTAATGTGAACTAAAAATTGGAATTTGCTTAAAGGCAGGGTCTCAGATATTTGAGAAATGCTTCAGAAAACTGAGTCGGGACGACAGACAAAACAAAAATCAAAACTAACGTGTAGCCAATGAGAAGAAAGGGGCGGGGCTTGTCGATATGGGCGGATATAGTGTTCAGTGCGCATGTGTGACATTAGCAGAAAGTGGTTTTAACATTGACATGGAGGATAAAAACAAAGAAAGAAAGCAAATAAAGGATTACAATAAGGCAAGAAGTAGGACGTGTTAATATAGGATCAGCTTTCCAGCGCTGGAGAGAACTGAAGAAGCAGGAAGTTGGCGCATATTCACAGATTGGAGTTTCCCGAGTCAATAACTCCTGAGCTAAACGCTGTTACTACACAAATAACACCTCTTTTCTATCGTAGTAATGTAGAGAGGCAGCTACAACCGCGTTTTGTGTAGTAATAGTGTTTAGCTCAGGAGTTATTGACTCGGGAAACTCCAATCTGTGAATATGTGGCAAACTTTACTTAAGACCCCGAGGCGCTTTTTTCCTTCTCGACCGGTGAGTAACGTTGGTTTTGCTTTGTTACACAGAACTAATATATGCCGTCCTTTGCATGCTTGTCATTTATGCTTGTTTGTTTCTATGCAATCGTATTGTTCATCTGCAATCATATTGTTCTTCCTTTCAGCTATAATAAAGACACATTTTTTTCCTATTAGTTGCCTTGGTTGCGTATGTATGTGTGGGCGGAGCTATCAATACAGGGATGGGACCCATTTGGGTTAGAGGCGTGTTTGTTCTGGTGATTTTATATGTCAACATTGGCTTTCAAACAATGGGGATCCTACCTTAAATTATGATTTTGAAGAAAAAATAATAATAATAAATAATTGTGAAATAGTGTTTTGCTTTTATATATTTTTTTAATAAATTCTATTTAATGTTTTTAGAATAAACTTATTTTAATTACAAAACAATGTTTCAACAGTATTTGTAGCATGTTTTTACATATTTGTACAATGTAGCCATGCATCCGTGTGTGTGTGTGTGTGTGTGTGTGTGTGTGTGTGTGTGTGTGTGTGTGTGTGTGTGTGTGTGTGTGTGTGTTTCTGCGAACTGATTTTTAGATTATTTCTATTTTTAGTATTTCTAAAAAGTGCAGCCTGACAAATTTTTGCTAAGTGTGTCATTATTTCTTGTTATTACTTTCTGTCTCGCTGACCACAGGTGTTTAATCCGGATTATATGATTTTTCACATAAACCTTGTCAGTGACTTGATTTTCCTGTACATGCTCCAAAGGATCGTGCATTCTGGTACTACGTGCTAAGATACATGGACGCTAATGTGGAACGGAAAAATTGAAGCAATGACATGACGACATTGTCTCTGAAGCTCGTCTTTTTCCCATTTAAGTGTCAACCAGTGTGACAGTGGGACAGTCTGTACCAGCATGACCATGAGGCAAGGTATTAAACACTGGGTATGAAGGTATGAACAGAGCAATAAGGAAAATAACAGATCATTTAGGCTTCATGCTGAAGACAGTCAGCCTGATATGATGAAGCCAGTAAGCATGGATGATATGATTAGGAGTAGACAGATCAGCATCATCTACCCAACCTTCTTAAAGACACACACACACACACACACACACACACACACACACACACACACACACACACACACACACACACACACACACACACACACACACACACACACACACACACACACACACACACATACACACACACACACACCTTCCCAATAGAGCGCTATTTCCTTTGACCTCTTATCACTCCTGTTTTCTTGTTGTTGTTTGTTTTATCAGTGACTTAGTATGTGTTTATGACAAATCTAGAAGCTTTAAAATGACATGATGTATTATAAAATTGGGCCAAAGTATTCACTTATAATAAAAAAAAAACATCAAGGGCAACAAGCTCTTTCCACATGTTGCCACTGAATGATGAGACTCTAATTTATGACTAATTAATATGACTGAAGGTATTCCATGTGCAGTTAAACTGTAGTGTTATGCAGCTCTGATCCTTACGCTTTTGATATTTTTCTATATGTTTAATTAACATGCTGTTTGAAAGATGAGTTAGGTGTAAATCTCACTGTCAGTACCTGCTTTATCCTGGTCAGGGTCATGATGGAGCCACAGACTCACACACTCATTTCAACCTATTGCTTTATATTTCACACTGATCTGCCATTTACATTAAAAACACTGACGGATGAAGCGATCTCATTATCTCATTATAATGTTAGATGTCAAAGGTTATACAGGGACATATATAGGACAGCTGAGGTCATAAGTTTACACTCCCCCTTACTGATTTTACAAAATAATATTAGCTGAATAGAAAGAAGAGTGATCTTATTAATTGTATTTTTACCTGATATACTCTAAGCTATTAGTTCCATGGAAGCTCTTGGCTTCACAATTCCACTTGATTACATTTACAACATTTGGCAGACACCCTTATCCAGACCTACTTACATTATCTCATTTTTATACAGCTGAGCAATTGAGGGCCTTGCTCAGGGGCCCAACAGTGGCAGCTTGGTGGACCTGGGATTGAACTTACAACCTTCCGATTGGTAGCCCAACACAACCACCAGGCTACCACATGCCCATGATTATAAAATGTCATAGAAAGGACATTGATATTATTTACTGTAAAGTGTCCCATCTGAGTCTGGTTGCTCTCAAGGTTTCTTCCTCATATCTCTCAGGGAGTTTTACCTCGTTTCTGTCACCTCAGGCTTTTTCATTAGGATAAATGTTAAAGATAAATAGTAATTCATTTTAAACTTTTACCTTCTTATTCTGTTTCTATTCTTCTGAAAAGCTGCTTTGAGACAATGTCCATTGTTAAAAACGCTATACAAATAAAAAGAATTGAAAATGATCCAAATCGTCTGAATATTTTGGCTAACAGAGAACCTTTTGGCTCCTTCATTTGGCTTCTCCAACTGAATATGAGCCTGTTGATGTTTGTTAACATTGTTAAAATCACTAAATGAATACATTTATTTGAAAATGTATTCCTTTTTTTCCAGTTTTGCCCTGAATAAGTTATTTCACATAACAGATGTTTACATGTAGTTTACCAGACAAAATAACAGAATGTACACTGATGAACCAGTTTACATCCCCTTCAGAAAAATCCTCCAGATCCTGCACATTCTTTGCTTTTCCAGCATCTTCTGCATTATTGAACCCTTTCCAAAAGAAGCTATATGATCTTTTCACACATAGGACAACCGAGGGACTCGTACACTACTGTTACCAAAAGTGCAAACGTTCACTGTTGCTCAAGAAGGCATCATGATTCATTATTAAACTTTAGAACAGATTATTTTAGTACTGCTGTTCAGAGGCTACACAAGACATTTACATGTTTCTCAGAACACACAGTAATAACAATTGACACTGCTCATTCTGGTCAAAATGATATCTTATTCAGGACAGAACTAAAAACTGTAATTTATAAGATTCATTCACATTCTCTTATCAAGAGCGACATACATTTTGATCTCATTTTATACAATTGAGGGTTAAGGGCCTTGCTCAGGGGCCCAGCGATGGCAGCTTGGCAGACCTGGGGTTTGAACTCACTACCTTCTGATCTATAGTCCAACACCTTAGCCAATGAGCTACCACATAAGTTCCTTCTCATTTCTTTTAAATGTTTAATATTTTGTAGATTCAGCAATGTGGGACGTGAACTTCTGACGTTAACTGTATTAGTCAGCAAATGAACAATCAGTTCTCAAAGTTGTGTTGAAAGCAGGGTTGAAAAATGGGCAACAGAAAAAAAAGAAAAAAAAATATTATATATATATATACGTATATATATATATATATATATATATATATATATATATATATATATATATATATATATATATATATATGCGTATGTTAGATCATTTAGTCCTACACTTTATTATATTACAACTACACATGAATTCTCAGACAAACAAAGCCATCAAAAAGCTGCACTCGGAAATTAATCGTTTTTATTGACCTCATACCTTCAGTTGTGTTGTAATAATTTCTTATTTCCCAAGATCTAATCAACGTCCTGAAAAGTTACATTTAAATTCACAGCATATGGCAGACATCTTTATCCACAGCGACTTACGTTTTATTTCATTTATACAAGTGAGCAATTGAGGGTTAAGGGCAGTAGCAGCTTGGTGGACCTTGGATTTACACATTCAGACCTTGGATTAACACATTCAGTTTTTAGCAAGAGCAGAAACTCAAATAGTAGCATTTGAGGTTGAGCGCATGGTGCTTTAGCAGGGGAAACACCAAGCTCGGGTTTTGAATAAATTGGTTTTCTGTACTGAAAAATGAACTGAAAAGTTGTTTGATCAAACTGGCTCATAATATAAGCCTGGCCGCAGTTAGCGGGGAAGTTAGTAAATGTCTATGCAAACTACATGTTTATAGCATTTCAGAGACGGGACTTTTTTTTTTTCAAAGGGAAGAATTTGTGGTTATGTTTAGTACAATGAGCCGAGTCGTGCACTTGATCATACACAGAGTCCATAAAGTGTTTTATGATGTTAGGAGCAGGAACAACTTTTTATTGTTTTAAGTACAGCTATGGCAAGAGATTTGTTGTAAGTCACTCCCTCTGCTTGTGTATTTGAGACATGTGTTAATTGGCTTCAGCAGCTTCCTTTAGACTAACATCAGAAGTGTGTTTGTAGTAAACAGGGCTCTTTCCTCGGTACAGTCATACTCACACTACACTACAGATGTGGGGTTTAGAGCTCTTGCTGGAGAAGTCCTTCCATTTTCATTTCATATGGAAAAATAAAAGTCTTTCAGTTCTGTCACCTTGACGTACGCCCCGAGCTAAACGGTTATTGATTTCGTATCTCTTTCAGCCGATCACTGTGGACTCTCACTTGTGGTTCCTCTCACCTTTTGAATTCAGTATGTGTCTGGCAATTCCTTCTCTTTTTTGCAGCGCTAAGTAAAGAATGTGTCAGGCGCTCAGCGTACTGCAGCATCTGGGGACCATAAATAGGGACGGACTGATTCTGTTTCCTGTCAGCAGTCAGCAGATAGGACAAGGACGTGGTGTATTGGATGTGAGACAGACAGAGCCAGCTAGAGAGACGGCAAGGTAAGCAAACATCTTAGTGAGTCGGTGTTAGCTCATGCTGCAGTGACAGAATGTAGCCGAGTGCCAGTGGCTGGAGTGAGAAAGGAGTGTGTTGTTTTTACACATACAGCCTGATGTGGAATGTTTACCTCTGTACACTGACAATGCAATGTTTATACAGAAAGAGAAAGACGTCTCTGTTTGGGTTTCACTGCCCGGCTGTGTTCCCTGCATCTCTCTCTCTCTCTCTCTCTCTCTCTCTCTCTTTCTTTCTTTCTCTATCTGCATTCTCTCCTTGCTCCGTTTGTGACGTTATGTTTTGCTCACTTGCAACAGCACACAGAACAGTAATGTAATTAATCAGAAACGAACACACCTGGCGCAACCTAAAAGGAGAACTGAAATAACCCCGACTATCTGACACACACCCATGAACGTACACACACGGGTGCCTCGCAGGCACGCCCCTCTTCCTGTTTCACTCCCTGCACTGTTATCTTAAGCCGTTGTGCACATTGCTTCCTTTTTTTCTTGCAGCGAAGCCTCTGAGGGTGCTTCTGTTACGTTTGAGACGAGGCCTGCGGTCAGCACAGATAGAACTGTTAGAGATAAACACTAACTTCATTTGAAACTTTTTTGAAAATTGTATTCTATGTTTTTATTTTTTTTAGAAAGCTGCTTTGAGACAATGTCTATTGTTAACAGTGCTGAACAAATAAATGGAATTGAATTCAATTGAAATTGAACAGATTTTGAGGCGACAGATGAAAAGTCTTTTCTTTCTAAGCCTTTGCCTGAAGGCAAGACTCATGAAATTAATATGTCTCTGAATCATATTGTGTGTTCAGATGCAAATGAGATAAAGGCAGGTTTCCATGGAGATCTTGAGTGTCTAAGAGTCCACACACACACACACACACACACACACACACACACACACACACACACACACACACACACACACACACTCACTCACACAATCTCACCCGGGCATGCTCTGTTTTGCATATAAAGACCCCGGCGTATTTCTTTTTCCTCTTATGAATATTAGAAAACTGCTAAACTCGTACAGACTCAAACACTTTTTTAATATGCACACAAACACACACACACTCTGACACTTGGGTTGCTTTGCTGTTATAGGTGTCACTTCCGCTTGCTGTGCACCACACAATCAGAAAAACTCTGACCCAGAATGCATAGCGCTGATCAGCATGTGGTGTGTAACTGAGTTCCTGTCTCGCTTTCAGAAGGAGCTCTGCACCAGCACTACACACAGGTATGAACTAAATACTCACACACACACACACACACATTTTCAGACATTTTGTGTCCAGCACCTTTATATGCTTCTGATGATACCATGTGCTATTTAAAATACAATTAATTCAATCTTTATTTTTTTTAAATACAAAATACGGATCTTCCAAAATGCTCTTGTTTTGTTTTCGATGGCTTGATAGTTTATGGAGCAGCAGAGCAGGGTGAAATTTTAAGGGCGCTACATAATAAACAGATTCTCTGTCCAGTTCAAAGGTTCAGAGGTGAAACCCTGCTGCTGTAAGACTGTGAGAGAGAGAGAGAGAGAGAGAGAGAGAGAGAGAGAGAGAGAGAGAGAGAGAGAGAGAGAGAGAGAGAGAGAGAGAGCCTTCACACTACATCACTTTGGTATCTAATAAATCCACATGTCCTGCTTCTGGGTCTCAGCGAGGAACTTTTCTATGGTCTCTCTTGATTCCCAGAGTTAGTTGTTCGATTAGCTGCGCGGTTCATCCGTCCCGTACCTTGCATGAAGCATTCAGAGCACAATACAGGAAGTGTAGCACTCGAACATGATATGTAGTGGACTTCATGCTATTTTTATGTTCCAGATGCTGACTCATGTAGCAGAGTAACGGAGTAAAAATACTCCCTGCATTCTACTTTATCAACTTCTCTTATTCATTAATAACAGACTTAGTTTACTTTTAATATGCGCTGTCCTTGTGTGACGTTTGCGTAAGCTGGCTGGTTTATGAACGCATGAGATTGAAAGGAAGAGAAAAAGAGATTAGAGAAAAAATGGCTTATAAATATACTTAGGAATACTTTGAATCTAACTTCTACATTTGTGACAATAAATAAACGCTAGTTTCATGCTTGTGGCTTTGGGGCTGTTGGACTTTTAGCAACATGAAGTTACTTCTGCTTTTACTCCTCAGCTTTCGCAATTATACTGACCGTAGTGTTAAAATAGCATTAGACTTTTTTTAAGCTCGATTACTGAACTTATTAAAGAATTTACAACTGCTTCCCCTCCAAATGAGCTATCTGAGCTTGGTTTCTGCAACTACACCTGCAGTATAATGATGTAATTGCAGTATTAAGTCAAGGCCGTGCTGTCGTGTTAATAGCAGTGCCACTAACAGTAAGCTAATTAAAGATGGCGGAGGATGCGGAAGGAGGGTCTGGTTCTCTGTTGGTTTTTTTTTTTTCCTTAGTCATTCTGAGATGTGTTCACACTTCCTTGTCCTCACTTCTCCTCACTCTAATGAAATTATTGAGCTTCCTCTTCCTCCCTGCTCTAACTGCTGTCTTTGTGTGCTTTCATTGCTTCATGTTTTAGTGCAGGAAGCATGTGTGGGAACACAATACTGTACAATGCCATGGCTACTAAACTCACAAGAGCACAAGACACAACTCCCAGAGCTAAAATAAGAGCCGATTACCTATCTGAGTTCCAGTCAATCCTGAATCTGCTGGTGAGATGGTTTATAGCCGATAGGTCAGAGCAGGTGTCTGCTGCATGCACTCTACTGGCTGAGTATTCTGGGGCCATATTTAGTAGGTTTTAAAGAGGTAAAAGATTTAATCATCCACAAGGCAGACAGGAAGAAACACATTTCCACCGTTTGAGGTTTAAGAACAACATCCTTCTTTCTGACACTACACTCAGAAAGTCCAGCTCAACCCCAACAACTTCACCAGTCTAAGGGTGTAAAAAACACATGGTGTAAATTCTTATACGTTAAACATATGGTTAGCAGGTTTGTCTCACACATGTGTGATTGGGGTGTGGACTGTGCATGTTGTCTCTGTGCTTTAGGGGTTTCCTCTGGGTTCTTCGGTTTCCTCCCTTAATGCAAGGACCTGCGTGGTAGGCTGACTGACATCTTTAACTAATCTGTAGTGTGTGTGATTGTGCTCTGTGATAGGTTGCTACATCTGGATGGTGTCCCATGCCTTGTGCCCCGAGTCAACTGGGATAGACTCCAGTCTCCCTTGTGTAGTATAAGCAGTTTAGAAAATAAATAGATGGATAAAAAAATACTTCCTTAGAGACAAAGGGAGAAAGGTAGTGAGGGACAGAGAGAGGTAGTGAGGGAGAGAGAAAGACAGTGAGAGAGTGAAAGAAAGAACGAGAGAGAGAGAGAGAGAGAGAGAGAGAGAGAGAGAGAGAGAGAGAGAGAGAGAGAGAGAGAGAGAGAGAGAGAAAACATGGCTGCACCTCGTGTTTTTTGTCAGTCATGCTCACATAGTGTGCAATGACATTAAACCTTTTTTCTCTGTTCACTCTGACGGCTCTTTTCAGCTTCTTGTTATTTAGCAGGAAGCCTGAATGTTGCTTCTGTTATGTGTCAGTCTATATTTCTGTCTTGTGTTAAACTGCCTCAGTGATGTTAGGCTCAGAAACAGTTTACACGGTGCATGACGTGGTGTATCGCTGCTTTTTATCGTGGATTCACTACAGTATGATTCAAGACTGGAGACCGGAGTTTGTAATTCAAGAATCAGTCCAAAACGGATTGCGCATTTTTGTACAAAATGATCACAAATACAAGCAAACTGCGATATTCAGAACAGATTGCAGTTTTTCAAAATCTGGGCCACACACGTTCAGCCAAAAGGCTCTAAAGTTCACAAGCGTTGAACATGAACACAGCTATAATAGAAATAGAATAGAAATAGTATTTACGTATGTAGCTACTCTGCTAGTAACTTTCATGTGCTAGCAATTTCACCAATTCAAAAAAAAAGGATAGAAATCTTGTTGTATCACAAATTATTAAAAAGTCCGCAGCAAAATCAAGTATTTTGGTTGCAGTAATCTTGAGAGAAAAAAACTCTGCAGAATCCCGGACAAATCGAATAGCTAGCCGAACATATATCGATCATTTTTCATAACCTCCATTGCATATGAGCCTTTTTTTAATGACGTTTCCTGACGATTTATTGGAATACAAACATTTCACAGTAACATATAATATTGGAGGAAATATTTGTGAACACAAAATTGGCTCGTTACTTATGATATACTACTGCAGAAGACATAAAATACACACACTGTGCCTCAGGCTTTTGCACACAGGGGAGCTTTGATGGTGCACCATGTACAGTACACTTCTAACTCTCACTATCTCAGGGTTTCAGCTCAGACCTCGGGTTTCTGTCCGTGCATAATGTAGTTTGCTCTCGTCACTCTAGTCGCTATACTGAAAAGTGGATATAGGACAACGTTTCCAGAGAAGAACATTTTAAAACAAACAGAACACTTCGACAGAAACAGGATGTCATGTCAGCTGTGCAAGCAGTGTGCTTCTGAACACAGCAGAGCTACGGGCTTTATCTCAAAATCTTTCACCTGTCTCTATAATCAATGTGTTATTACTGCTGGTTCAGGCTGAATAGATGGCAGATAGAAAACAGCCAGAAATGTGAGCGGTTATAACGGTGTAAATGCCATATCACGTCCAGATCTGTCCAGCTAATCACCATTTCAACTCGAAAATGACTACAGGTTTCCCACAGATTTAGAAAGAATTATTTAATTTAATTCAATTTGATTTTGTTGAGGGCTTTGCTAGAACACAACGGACAATGTCTCCAAGCAGCTTTACAGGAAGACAAAAAGTCAGAATAAAAACAACATATAAATTGATATTTAGCACTAATGAGCAAGCCTGAGGCAACGGTGCTAAAGAAAAACTCCCTGAGACGATATATGGAGAAGAAAGCTTGAGAGGAATCACACTCAAACGGGAATAAACTCAATCAGGGTGTCACAGGAGTGTGATTATAAATCATTTCCTTTCTATAACTGTATATACTGTATTGTGAAGTGCAGTTGTGTAACCTGGAGATCTTTTTGTCGATGTCATTAAATGCTCAACGATGGAGACTCGAGCGCAAATCTGACTGCGGCAACAGCACCTTAAAGCCACCACTATGGTCTCCAGGTGTCACTATCCACAGCAGTCCCATGTGTCTCGAGGTAGAACATTTGAAGCCTTTCTCTCGATATATATGTCTTCAGTGGTAGTAGTTTTAAAGTAGAATCCTGTTCTTCACCAAATCAAGTAGTTTTCCAAGAAAAAAAAGCAAAAAACTTTTGCAATATTTTCTCCTGGACTTGTGGAGGGTCTGACTGTTCAATTATGTTCAGATGTTTACTGTAAGCACATTACACTCCTTACTTAAACCTCACCACATGTTGGTGTTAAATATCACTTTAAGCATGACATGTTTTATTATCTATGCTGCTCACATGCTCCTCTGTAACCAGGACTCGGATGTCTGCCTGTAAAGATCACACCAGGATCAGTGTACAGCAGCACATGCCGTCAGTCTGCGTAAAACTTTCTCACTCCGTCTGCGTCTGCTTTTTAACACACCCAAACGTCATGGTTTGATCACGTTTTCAGAAAGCTGGATATCAGTTCAGCTTGTAATCAGACACCGGCTGTCACAATCTCGAAGCTGCTGCATCATCGCGGCATCAGCAAAACAGGACATAGCGCATACACACTGTGTACAGAGCTGAATGCCTTAAGCAGCGATTATTTCACTACCTGCTTAAACGTGACCAGAGACGATTTTTATATTAAGACGATGAGCACGGTTACATACAAATGCCATGAGTGACATTTATCTCAGGCGATGAGACAGAGACTGATGTAAATGATGCTGATAATAAAAGGAATTGATGATGCAACTCATTTGTTTTTGTAAACCTAATAACCCTTCACATACTTTTGGCAGTATTTTTGTTGTTTTTTCTTTAAATAGACCAGGTTATAAATGTAGGGCATCTTCTGAATATGACTATGCATCAGGACACACACTAAGCTCTTGTTCACATCCATTAGACAGCATTAGAAAGAATTTACAGCCGTTTGCCACATAACCACACGAGCACAGCTGAAAGACAACGAGATGGAGCATCATACAGAGAGATTTAATTCTTCATCTCATATTACAAGGATTAAAAGTTTTTATGGACTGACTTCTTCATGGCATTTGCTGAGGTCAATTCTAAATGCTGCATTCACACATACAGTGATTTTACTCGCTGTGTTATGAAGTCTCGGGGGGTGTGTGTGTGTGTATATATTTATACAAGTATATATGACGTCACTTTAATTAAGCGCAACACATTTAAATGCTGTCATTATCTCATCCTTATTTGCATCATTATTGTATATTATACTGTGTTTGCACATCTTTATGTAGCACCATGGTCCTAAAGGGGCGTTGTTTCATTTCACTATGTACTGCGTCACCTCGATGTGTTTTCCTAAAACCAAGGAATATTTATATGCTATGATACTGATGTATTGTTCAAATTTATTTTTCTTATTAATCTACACTCAGTTCCCCATAATGACAAAGTGAAAACAAAATTCTAGAAATGTTTGATTGAGATATATATATATTGGAGGTGGGGGAATTTGCAGTTGCAGTATAGTATGTGTATCACAATGCCCATCATTTCCTGTTTTTTATTTTTATTATTAATGTAATAGCCCTGAGACCCAGTGGACTCGGTTAGTCAGCCAAATCAGGCCATTAAATGGTTCAAGAATTAGTCAGGTTCATGAAGTGTTCTTTGTGGTTTTACTCATTTCTTTATGCAACCCAGTGAGCTGTGAGATAGTACATATGTGAGCATGCAGTTAGAGCTTCAAATCCCTTTTTGAAAGACATGCAATTTACCAAACTAACATAATACTGAGATGCCTCTGAGCTCATCATGAAACGATCTGAAACCATGTCTGATGAAGTGCTTCAGTTAAATCAAGCTTATGAAAGAGGAACTAGGTGTCGGTGAGAGGGACATGCTACATGGTAAATCACTACATTCAATAAGAAGAAGTACAATAAAAGGATTCTTTAAAAATAAAATGCAGCCGTGTTCTCCTAGGCAAAAAAATCTGCTTCATTTATTTTTTCAGCCTGTAATTTTCCAGCATCAGTGTTATGATTTTATTACACTTTGTTGGTGATTGATGTTCATGGTCATATCCATCCAATCTATACTGTGTGGAACAGAAATAAGCCTCTGCTGAAGTCACACTTGCATTCATTTAATTTAATAGCTGAAAGACTTTTCATTGTGAAAAGTGGGACAAAAATTGACATATCCACCGTCGTATCTATATGAAGATGATTTATTCGAGGTATGGGATTAGCACTGAGTTAGCAGTAAGCTAGTGTTGGTTATGCTATAGATATATACAGTATACATATGTGAATAAATGAAGGTACATTGTGGATCCAGAGCGTTTCACAGGGACACAGGCTGAGAGGCAGGAATACACCCTGCATGGAACACCAGTCCTTGCACAACACCATACACTCACACACACACACACACACACACACACACACACACACACACACACACACACACACACACACACACACACACACACACACACACACACACACACACACACACACACACTAGGGGCAATTTAATACAGCCAATCCACCTACACTACATTTTTGGGAGCTGGAAGGAAACTAGAGGCATTGCAGGAAACTAAGAAAACAAATGACACTCCAGTCCAGACCACCTGAGCTCAGGACTGAACCTGGGACCCTAGACGCTGTATCACTAACCCCACTGTGTCAAAACATGTGATAATGGCATGTGAGTTAAGCTCTCACCTCTCTTTCTGTTTCACAAATAAAGGAGAAACTGCTGTAGCATTCTAAATATTATAGGTACAGTAGTACAGCTGCAGAGCTGAAACCTCAGTACAGCTGCAGTTTTATACACATGAACAATTTTAGTCCAAAACATCATGTTTCATATATTTGCCTTGTGATGTAGGTGGGAGGTGCAACAAAACAAGTAACCTACAAGCAGTGTGGTTTGTTATAATCTCACAACACCAGATGTCTTTAGTCAGCTGGAGCTGAGATGATGATGTTTGTACACTTCACAAATTGTAGACTTGTAAGGTCTTGCAAAAATCTCCCCAAAATTCACAAAATTTTTAAATCATTTTCAAAATGATTCTTGGAGTTGCCGAGCGTCACTGTGAGGATGTGCATCCTTTTTGGCAGTTTATTTATTTTTTGTAGTCATTTTCCTCTGCAGGTCTTTAAGTGCTTCCCCAGTGGAATATCCTAAAGATGCAAAAGGGTTAATATATTTAAAAATAAAATAATGGAACATATTCAACTGATACTTTTAGGATAAACTTTTACTTTTCAAAATAGAAATTTTAGAAAGGATTTAAAAAAAAACAACAAAAAAAATAAAACAAGCGGTATTTAATGGAAACTGGGATTCCTCCTTCACTGCATATGAATAAGCTCTGCAGTATTTCTTGGACGATCATCTCTTAACAGAAAGAGGAACAGTAACTGAGTGGGAGCTAAAGAAATACTTAAGAAATATTTTCCCTGTGAATAATATCTGACTGAATTACTGAGTTAGAAAGAGTGAAAAAGAAAGAGAAAGACAGGGTTGTGAGATTGTTACCTTGGCCTGAGATCTAAATGTGCAGTTTAACACAGACTTACCACCAGGGCAATGTGAACTTCAGCAATACTAATGCAAAAAAAAATTGACCTGTGAATTACACAGTTGTGTTTTTTTTTTTTTCTGTAATGCTATTTTTGTATGCAGTAATAAAATACACATGAATAACACACATGTTATAACACATTATAACGTGTTATAACACAGATAACGCACATGAATTACAATATAAATGGTTTATTGAAATGAAATTCATTTAAAAATATACAATCTGATGGATCTGTTACTCCAAAAATAAGGTAGATAAAAATAAAAAAATATGAAAAACATTACTTGAAAATCAAGAAAACAAAGTTAGCTATCACCAGGGAAACAGGACGGCAAGAAAACTATTTAAATATCAGTTCAATTCAGTTTCTTTTGTTTGTGTGTGTGTGTGTATATGTATATATATATATATATATATATATATATATATATATATATATATATATATTATTACTTTCATTATTATTTTTATGTATTTATTTATTTTTTAATAAATGAAATAATATGTTTAGAATTTGATTTCATTTAGATTTCATTTAGATTTATCCCTCATGAGCACACATGAAAACCAACAGCTTTAGGATATTTCAGCCACATACGTATATTTTTGCATTTTTCTGATTTTAACATCTGAGTGTATATAGTCAACATCAGTTAACTATGTTTGCTATGGAGGACACTGAAACCTAAAGACTGAAACTAGTCCAAAATGTTCTTAGTGAAAGGACATAAAAATATACCCCCAGACAACCCCACCAATGCGCTATGGTTAGTAGGTGTGTATCAGAAATAAGGCTTTGCTAGCCATCTTGACTGTACAGCTAAGAAGAACTCTGTGGCCTAGTTGCTGAAAATAGAGGCAGAAAAGCATACAGTAGATGGGGGGGCTGGTCTTAGACCAGAGTAAAAAAACCTTGGACTGGTCAGTGTGTTTGTGGCACTGTTGTACAGCTCCAGCACATGAGTTGCCCTCAGTAAGGGTAACTGTGGTCGGACCTACCTGAGGAACTTCCATGCAAAGCTAAGATGACCTCATGCTGACTTGATGATAGACAAAATTGCTGGTGATTTTACCAGCATATAAATATAATATTTGGTGGGGGTGCATAGGGGGTTGGTCAAATAAATTAAATATGCATCTTTAACATATGGAGAGGGAAGAGACTTTAAGAACCAGTTCAGCCCTCTCAGCTCTAGAAACCATGGTTCTTCTTCTGATTTTCAGTATGCATTTAGTAAGACCCTTTGTTCTAAACCATTGGGTCTGCCTTTTTGATTTTGCTTCTGCCCAAGAGGCAGTCAGAGGTGGGTGAGATTAGCCATCTTGTTGGGCTTGAGTAAGATAGACAGAGCCTATAAGGGTATAGGAACTCTGCACCAGTTTTCAGACACCTATTAGAGCTGTGTGGCTGGTCTGTTTGACCGTGGGTCCAAAGAACATCCCTAGTAACCTGTTCAGATTTTGTCATGGTATATTTACACAAATGTCACTGCAGATTATGCTAACTATTATATAATTTGCTGATGTGTGGAAAGCAGGTTGGCTCAGAAGTGAACCATGTCTGGTGCTAGGTGTCCCACTGCCAGGAGTGAGGTATCAATCAGCGCCCTCATCACCAGTCTCTACAGACTAAAGCAGTTTTTTCAGTTCTTGCAGTAGAATAGCTAGTGGCATGCCATTCCCAATGCAGCCAGCATTCCCAATGCAGCCAGTTCTCATTAGAAAATCATCAAGCATATTTCTGGTAAAATCACCAGCAATGCCAGTAGTATGCATGTGACCCAGACTGACCTGCTTGTGTTGAGCTGTCTTTTTAGAAAACCTTCTCTAAAGCAGTCAATAAACAAACAGCGTTGTTTGAAATTCTGCATTTGTTACCACTGGTTGCAGGTCATTATCGAATGCCTGTCGAGGCACAACCTTTTTCCGGGGTGCCTTTCACGGCTAGATTAGGGTTTGTCAGCAGTGCATATGAACTGACATAGATTTGTTTTGGATGTTGCTGAGGTCACAGTTGAAGAAGAACACGAAATACATTATCAGCCTGGAATAACCTTCCAGTCCTTGCTGTAGACTTAGTAGAGATGTATTGCATCCTCCTACTACTTGGGTTAGGACCAAAGGAACACTGGACGTTGGGTTATAAGGACACCTCTTTTGAAAGACTCTGCCCAGTCTCTCAGAATGATCTAAGCCACACCAACAAGTTGTCTATACACCTAGCAAGTGACTTGGGTAGATTTCATGGCTTCTTTCTATCCTTATCAGTTGCCAGATGTAGGCGAAGGTCTTGCATTCCTATTAACGTACTTATGTTTCTTAGAATTTTATTTTCATGTAGAGGAATAAATGAATGAATGAATGAATGAATATAGAGGATTGTTTATTTTTACATTTAGCTTTCTTGTGGCATCTAATAACAATGAGCACCAGTCCTATTGAATCACACAGTAAGGAATCATTTTGCAGGACCCTCTGTCAGTAATATAATCATATTATTCAATTCAACAGAAACGTACGTGCCTCCAGATCGTTGTATGGTAAAGAAGTGGCATATGGGACAGCTAGTGTGTTTTAA
Source organism: Tachysurus fulvidraco (assembly GCF_022655615.1). Classification (NCBI taxonomy): domain Eukaryota; kingdom Metazoa; phylum Chordata; class Actinopteri; order Siluriformes; family Bagridae; genus Tachysurus; species Tachysurus fulvidraco. Next base: position 9,669,741 of record NC_062539.1, read on the forward strand.
CACCACTTGTTGTTATCCAGTTCACACAAGATCATGTCTCATGGCAGTGAATACAATCAGAATGAATGTTCTAGAAGTTCATTTATTAGCCAGGGAAAGCCGAGAGAAGTGTATGTGGGTGGGTGTTAATGTGTGGGTGTGCTTGTATGCCTCCGTGTGTGTGTGTGTGTGTGTGTGTGTGTGTGTGTGTGTGTGTGTGTGTGTGTGTGTGTGTGTGTGTGTGTGTGTGTGTGTGTGTGTGTGTGTTTACCATTTCACTGCAGTCTGCACTGAACAGAATTCTTAAGGGACTGAAGGCAAGCATTACATTAGTTTCTCACAAAGCCCTTCTCAGTTTTCCTTTTTTCGTTATACCTATCTTTCCTCCTTTCCTTCCTTCTCTCCTCCCATTCCTCTCTCTCTCTCTCTCTCTCTCTCTCTCTCTCTCTCTCTCTCTCTCTCTCTCTCTCTCTCTCTCTCTCTCTCACTTCCTTCCCCCAGAGGTGCTGTGACAACACTTCCTGGTTGGTGCTAGTGGGCAGGGTTACGCTTGCGCATGATTGGCTGCTTGGCTAGATGCTCTGCGCAGTACTGTTGTGCAGTTAGACTGCTGTTGCTGCTCTTGCACGCTCTCTCCCTCTCTCGCTTTTTCTCTCTCTCTTTTCCCTCCTCTCTTGTTTTTACTGTCTTGCACTGCTGAGGCGCTTGGCTCTCGCACGCACACAGAGAGGCACGCGCAGGGGCTCGCTCACATTAACCATTAAACACATCTACATGCAGTGGAGCAGCAAGAAAACAGACACGTTAGGTTAGGATACGCTCTCTCTCCCTTTCGCTATCTATCTATCTCTCTCTTGCCTTCTCTCCCTCTCTCTCTCTCTCTCTCTCTCTCTCTTTTTCTAAGAATGGTCCAGCTGGTGCCTGGGGCCCTGCTGTCGTGGCCTGCTGCCTGCATCTGATCACGATCTCTCTCTCTCTCTCTCTCTCTCTCTCTCTCTCTCTCTCTCTCTCTCTCTCTCTCTCTCTCTCTCTCTCTCTCTCTCTCTCTCTCTCTCTCTCTTTCTCTCTCTCTCTCTCTCTTTCTCTTTCTCTCTCTCTGTCTCTCTGTCTCTCTCTCTCTTTTACACACACGCATGCACACACACACACACAGCCGGCTCACAGGGAAGCACAATGTGACAGGTAAGGATTTCCTTCCTTTTTTTAGTCCTATCTCCTTATTCATTCTACAGCAACGCCAACTGCGGCTACAGAAAGCCTTCAGGCATTGCAGGACTTTTTGAGTGTGTGTGTGTGTGTGTTTGTGTGTGTGTGTGTGTGTGTGTGTGTGGGCTATGTTTGGATTTCCATGGAGGGCTACTAGTTTGCCACACACAGGAAACAGGTCAATTTAATAGGTTAAAGCTGTCACTCTGCACAGACACAGAGTATGTGTGTGTGTGTGTGTGTGTGTGTGTGTGTGTGTGTGTGTGTGTGTGTGTGTGTGTGTGTGTGTGTGTGTGTGTGTGTGTGTCTCAGGAAGCAGGCTGAAGGTATGACCCAGCTTCTGTTTTGCTCTTTTTTCTTGTTTATACTGAAATGGCACGTGGCTGGTTAAATGTTGTAGCCGAGTAGCTTTTCTCTCTCTTCATGTCCTCCTTCTCTGTCTGACTCTGTCTCTTTTCCTCTCTGCAGGAAGTGTGTATGCGTCTGTCTGGGTTTTTTTTTGCATACACTCTGCTTGCTAAGCTTCCCGCCCCCAAAATGTAAATTACGTGTGACATGGCTAGTTGGTGCTTCCTAATATGGGGTGCGCTGTGTTTCAGCAGGATCCTGCCAGCCACTCTAGGATTCCACCGGGGTGTGTGAGACAGAGGGTGTGTGTGTGTGTGTGTGAGTGTGTATGTATTTGTGTCAGTGTGAGAGAGACCATTAGTAGGAGGCTAGAGAGAGAGAGAGAGAGAGAGAGAGAGAGAGAGAGAGAGAGAGAGAGAGAGAGAGAGAGATGTCTATGCATGGTTTTCACTTCTCTTTGAGTGCGTCACTCCTCTTGAAAGACGCCATGTAAGTACTCACACTAAATTCTACACTAACACCTGAGCATGAACAAACCTGTCAGCTTTCTGAAATCTTTATTCTGTCGCATGTCGGTTCTCTTTGATAACCTGCGGTTTAAGTCCACTACCTTGTTATTACTTTTATTTTGCCTAAATCCGTTTCTTGAAGTTCTTCGTCACCATGCTTAGGATTTAAAGCAGTAGACGTGTTGGGAATTGAATATGGTACAGAAGGTTTTGGAATAGTATTGTAATGTGAAGCTTTTTATTAGGGTTTAATGTTCAGTGAATTTGGTGATATCGTAAAGATTACAGTCTGGGAGTGGTGTGTTGTGTGCCATGCTTTAAGAAAGACTGGGAGTGGTGTGTGTGTGTGTGTGTGTGTGTGTGTGTGTGTGTGTGTGTGTGTGTGTGAGAGAGAGAGAGAGAGAGAGAGAGAGAGAGAGAGAGAGAGAGAGAGTTTACAGGAAAAAAGCAAAAGTCCTAAGGAAGTCCTATCACATGGTGTTGTGGAGAGAGCAACACACTCCGGGCATGAACACCTCTCCTGCAGCTCAGCCCAGTTCACACTCACTTTCTGCTGCAAGCCTAGTAAATAATTCCAAAACATCTGTTACTGATCTGAAAACACACTCTTCGCCCAAACAGAATAACCACGTGCTTTGATATAACTTCCCTAACCTAAACTGACTGCACGGTTTTCAGACGTGTTGCGGTGCTGATTTTAGTGTGTTGTTGTTTCTCACAGGACTAAATGATGTGTCACTGTTCCAAGTGATTCTTCAGGACAGAGTTTAATGTCACACCGATTCATCAGAGTTCACTCACTTACAGAGAAAGCAGTAGTTTGCTGTTTCCAATCTTTGTGTCTGGGTTGTTAGTGCAGTACTTTCCTTTAAGATTTCAGGGAGTTTTTTGTGATTGTTGCACCAGAAATGCTCGAGTTTGCTGCAGGGTTTTGTTTTTTTTCAAACCGTGATGCCACAGGTTTTTGTGCTAGCTGAATTGGCAAAGTCACTGCAGGATTCTCCTTTTAATCTCTTACCAGTGAAGACACATATGTAATGACTTTTCTATGATACTTGTGTTCGACGCAGGTGGATCTCAGAGGGTTTCAGCTGTTGTGATGTGTTGTTCGGAACAATTGCAAGCTTCTCCTCAGAGTTTGCTTGATTGTGTGTTCATTTGTGCGATGGTAAAGAATGGTGAAATCCTGGAGGGTCTGACTGTTTAACGTGGATTATGTGAGCATGATAACAATGCCTGTTCTGTGTAGTAAGAACATTCTAGCCATACTGTTAGTTATTCCAACGTAACAGGAGCGTGTTTAATGATAGGACAAGCTTTCTGGCATGAATCACATTAAATTATTTCATGCTGGCTGCTTAGGTCTCGAATGCTGCAGCATTTTTTAGTCAACTGGACTTTTTATTTCCTCTCTACATTGTGTTACTCGTCTTTCTGTCTTTTGGTCTTTATCGGCGCTGTGAAGTGTGTGGGAGTATAAGTGCAGGTATATATGGCTCTGTACGAGCGTATGCTCAGAGATCACAGAATGTCCGTTGTCACAAGATCTGTCTTTTTTATTGTCTTTTTAACGATCTGATGCACCTCGATGACTCGCATTTAAGCGCTCGTCAGTTTCAACAGACCTCTGGCCTGAAACGACCCTCACGCATCCGTCACTACAGACACAGCTCTAGAAGGCACAAACGGACGACACCAAGCTTCAGATGATCTGCTCTCGGGGTTAGCTGTCATCTTGTCAGCTGTTTTTGATTAGAGTGAGAAGGTGGAAAAAAAGCCCAGATGCATAGCCTTTAACACTTTTACAGCTATTGTTGGCACTTCTGTTGCTGTGGATGAAGAGGATGGAGTGATATGAGCATGTGTTGTCGAAAGCGTATAGATGTGGGATCTGGCAGCGTTTACATCCCTTATTTGGGGAATAAAAGCAGATTTGTGCCGATTGTATTTGAACTTCGCCGTACGTCCATCTGGGTGCGTCCTGGCAGGAGACAGAGACACACGACAGAGAGGTTTGTGTGCGAGTGTGTTTGGATCTGCGTGCCATCCATTGTTCATTCTTGAAAGAAACTAGCACAAATATGGCTGCAATCAGCAGCACATGGAAGTCTGTAGACCTTTGTGCATTTGCACATGCTGTTCTGTAGACATCATACAGGTTTAATAAATCTAAATATCACTGGAAATTTTTTTTTTAAAGAAAACACTGTTGTTTTTTTCCTTTCTACTGTGAAATGAATAAACAGGCCCTAAATGTGAAGTGAGCTTAGTTTAGCTTTAAAACCTTGTCGAAATGTCGTAATCGTTGTTTTGCGGTAATTACACATACTCCACAGATGCATCTATCCTTACAACAGTCTTTATTTGGAGCAGTCACTGGTGAACTTCACTACTGTGGTAACTGGGGGCTTTTTTTTTGGCTTTTTTGGAAACATTTTATTACCTATATGTTTGAGTCATGTAGTTGTGTAGGAGCTCTGTGCTTCTGCTAATAACCAAAATCCAGGTCAGAAGCAGAAGCATCGTTTGTGTTCAAATACTAAAAAACTATTTTAACTCAGTTGTTTAGTCACAAGATGGAAAATGCAGGAGGTTGATAGGAATTTGGATTTGTTCCAGGCCTTAGCTTGACCTGCTTACTGATAATGCGTTCCAGGAGGCCACACACTGTTTTAAAGCCTGCTGCTGGGTTCTGCACCACAGATCCAGATCTAACAGTTTATCCAGACTTTAAAACATGTACGATGCGGATAGGAAACGCTGTGTCAAGCTACTCAAAGCAGAATATTTAGTGTCATGGCTGATTCTGTTCTTTTTCTCCACTGCGCTCATTAGCAGCAGCTCAAATGAGAATTTCAGCGTTTTTGAGACACAAATGACTTTATCATGCTCATCAGTGTCCCTGGTTAACAGGAAAGAGCAAAACCAGCCTGTCTCTTAGCTACCGGCAGCTGGATAGCGCTTAAGCTGCATTTGTGCACATACGGTTATTTTATCTCTGCAAGCCATCAGTCGCTGTGCTATGAAGTCACCGGTAGGGGTTCCTTCTATTGGTTGCCATGGTAATAACATTTCTCAGTGGGTAAAGCAACTAGCATATAGAAGCACATCAGTTTTCTTGCTGCTAATACGGTGTGTGATTGTGTATAAAATTCAGCAGTGTATACAGTATATGTGTCGTATCATATGAGAGGAAGTGCAAGCAGTGTTGCTCTTTGATAGGGATCATATGCTCTCTAATCCCTTTACGCTCAGTGGTAGCGGCTATACCAAGTCATGCCATACATGTGGGCGGCGGTAGCTCAAGTGGGTAAGGCTTGGGTTGTTGATCAGAAGTTCAGGGTCCAAGCCCCCGCACAGCAAGGCTTCCACTGTAAGGCCCTTAACCAGGAGCACCACGTCATGTGTGCTTTAAGGTACATGTGACAAAAATAAAGGCTTCTTCTAATAGATTTCCATGAAGTTCAGCTTCTCTCAAATTTGTCACATGGCTGGATCTAATCAACACTTTCTGTCACTCATTTTGCCCGAAGTCACCAGCTCTCAGTGAAAATGAATGATCTCCGGTTGCTTTGTGGCTGCGCCTGGCTGTATTGTGTGAACGCAGCACTACTGTGATCGCCTGATCCTGCAGCAGCGTCTGTGTGACTCTGCTCATCCTGCAATAATATAAACAGCACATAGCCTACAGAATGAACTGGTCGTTTAATGATCGCTTTCAGGCAGGTTAAAGGGAAGAGAGTTGCTCTTTTATAATCTCACAGACACTTTTGCTGAGACTCTGCACACCACCAGGGCTGTTAGACACCGCTGGCAAACTCAAATATAGTGCAGAGAATAAAACTCGAATGCCGGCTGGTTTCCAAAGGTTGTTTTTTTTTAAATTCTCTGAAGATTTTGTTACCTAATCATTGGGTGTGTCTCTATCAACTCCCTAGGTAGTGTTTTAGTATAAGTTCAGGCTCTAGTATAAGGACCTTGGCTCACAACATAATGAGACACTGATGTCTCAAGTTCTGCGTGACTACGTACTCATGTTATAACACGCCTTTATCAACAACAGGCAGGATCGATATCTGACATATTTGTTATGTTGTTTAAAGTCAATTTTAAAAAATATTTCCTGTCATGGAATGTAGGCTAGCTAATGGATTCCATCCCTCTATCCATTCTCTAGCCCACTTATCGTGCTGGGTTCTAGGCAGGGTTCACCCTGTACAGCATGCCAGTCTACCGTGGGGCACAATCACATACACACTTACACACATTCACACACATCGGACAAAGGGCATCAGTGCTCCCTGGGTTTTGTGGTGCATTGTGGGATTTTTTAGGGAAGTGCACAATTTTGGATTTAAAGCCAGTCTTTAAAATGGCTGACTCCCTGATCAGTGGCCTGAATGCTGAACTGTTGAAGCTGACGCACGCTGTGTTTTTGTTTTCCAGCCTGTAAAACAGTCAGACCCGGTTAGCACACTAATAGCACGCTAATAAACCCTGAGCAAAGGCTAAAAACACACAGATCAGACAAGCAGAGCAGTGAAATCATTCTTCATCATTCTTGCTTCATTTATTCGTGTTTGAAATGCAAAAGCATGTCGAAACACAAACCCTCCAAATTAAGCATCGGTCATCTGTCATGAGTTGTCCAGTTTGAAGCCTTCGACACACAAGCTAAATCAGCTAGCTATCTTCTATTGCTCACTTACTTCCTACGAAATTAGAGTACAATTAAATGTCTTACCTGTTCAGCTAAACCAAAGCTAACACTACATCAGTCCTGAATCTGCTAATACGCCATTATCACACTCACATTATTCTCTCTCTGACTGAGACTCTGTGTTGCCAGACTGTTTTGGTGTCTGAACAGGACGTGATTACTCCGTTACTTGATGCATCTGAGCTACTGTATGATGTACAGGTACAAATGATGCGCCCAGTCAAACCCGACTCCTCGACGCGGAGATGCGGTGCTGATCAGTACAGATATTCATCTTGACTCAACGCAGCTCAGGAACATCATATACTTTTCCATCAAATGTAAACGTGTTAACAGAGCTTCTTAGTTTTAGTCAGAGGAAACCCCCTGTCTCATGTTTGCTTTGTATTTTAAACACACTCACTGAATGATGGGAAGTGTAGATTTTGAAATTACTGGGATTTATTATTATTTTTTTTTATGTTGTTGTTATTCCAGCATGTGTTTGCTAGATAAATCTCCTCTTTAGTGTTGTGTAGTTGTATGTCTGTCACTGTCATGCCACAACAGATAGAACACACTTAAATATTAAGATGTACATAGAGCTTTATTCTTGTTCTCATTGCTCATGAACAAACAGCGACGATGTCGTTATTTTGGTTGCCAGACCAGTTAGATATAGGATAATAAACTGCTTTAAAGTATCCCGTAACCTATCATTAAGCCAGACATTTTACAGCCTACGTTTATCAGCGTCACTGCAGTGAAACGTGCTTATGACAACACTGCAGTCCTGTCTTTCCTAACTTGGTATAAAGTTACAGAACTTTTGAGTAATGTGTTTGCTAACTAAAGCAAGGTACAAACAGAGAATGTAATGAACATCACTCAAGCGAGACAGCAGTTCAGCATACCAGTGAATTAGAGAACATTTGTTGTGATATCGGTATTTTCAGGCTCTGGAAAACAAGATAAACTGAGGGCTGTGTTCAGAGTTACGCATACATAAGGAGCAGCAAAACAAACAACAGCAGGAATCTCTCAGACACGAGCGACTCTGAACTTGTGTTTATGCCCATTTTCCTAAACTGAGCTCGGCTCAATCCTGGCGCAGTAGTTATGTCCAGCACCGATGGCTCACTGTGTACTGGAGGTGACACGTTACGCCATTCTAGTGAAATATGAAATATTTATTTATGCCAGAATGAATTCATAAGTCATAGAAATAAACCCTGAAGTTTCTAAATCTAGTAACCTCAGTGGTGTCAACGAATCTGCCAGAAATTCTGAAGTGCATGTGTAAGACGAGTGTGAATACTCTGACAGCTCCCTGCTCAAATGTTCACTAACTACAATGCAGTGTGCAAAGTGAGACGATTTTTAACATCCGTCTCTCTCTCTCTCTCTCTCTCTCTCTCTCTCTCTCTCTCTCTCTCTCTCTCTCTCTCTCTCTATCTTTATCATACACAATGCATACTTTGCACTACAGTGATGAAAATTCAAAGCTCCAAGTCTAGACATGATTCTGCTGCAGTCATCACAGTCATGTTGATTGGGCTTAGCATTGCAGGCATTGGCCTGCACACAGAGGAATCTGAGAACATGCACACACACACACACACACACACACACACACACACACACACACACACACACACACACACACACACACACACACACACACACACACACACACACACTTCCTGGTCCTGTGACCGTTATCACTCCTACTGTTGTAAGTTCCAAAGGTTCATTGTATTAGAAAGTGGTCAGAAGTGAAAATTTGGTTTTGTGTCTTTAAGCTCGTGCTGTAGCTGGTGAAGTTGTGTACAGAACGCCGCCGCGTGATAGTGTGTATGCAGCAAATTTTTAAGACAACTTCCAGTTAGAGAGCACATGCATCTCTCTCTCTCTCTCTCTCTCTCTCTCTCTCTCTCTCTCTCTCTCTCTCTCTCTCTCTCTCTCTCTCTCTCTCTCTCTCTCTCTCTCTCTCTCTCTCTCACACACACTCTCTCTCACTCCTGGCGTCTGGCCCAGAATGCGGTTGCAACATCGCTTGCTCTGATTGGTTAGCTGGCATCATGCAACACTTCTGAGAAAGGGGAAACAAACCCGCTCTCTTTCTTTCCACTACTTCCCCCAACCGTCTCTCTCTATCTCTTTCTGCATCAATCTCTACTTCTATCTGTCTCTCTAAATAGATTTTGCCATGGCTTTTCTGCTTAGGG